>NW_020884881.1:4227447-4406590 GCF_003945725.1 Corapipo altera
GGCTAGACACACAGCCCTATTAGAAACTGTCCCCTCTAGGCTGTGTGATGTGACCCCAACTGTGTCGTTATTGCCTGCACAAGAGGACTGCTCTGTCAGCAGGCTGTAGGGGGGCATCCCTCAGTGCCCTGAGAACACCTCTCCCTTTCAGCTTGTGCAGGGTCTCAGTGGTACTCTGTTGGTGACTTGGCTCTGGCCTACGTATTTTTGACTTGTGATTTCTGAAGGAAATTTCTGAGGCTCTGGAAAGAAATATTTGCGATAGAGCATGCAGGAGATTGGACAAGTAGCATTTGTCCTACTGTTTCCAATGTCATTTACCCTGCTGACTGCCTGGTCATCAGTATAAACAGCCAACTACCATATGAGAGTCTACACCTTTAGGTGTTTGGAAAGTAGATCTCATTCTACAGAAAAAGTCTGGTTATAAAGTATCAAGAAATTATGAATAACTTATTTCAGAGACCACATTGTTGAGAGTTGAAGACATTGGGTATCTAATGATCAAAAGTTTTTAATGAGGGTAGTGAAGACTGGAAATTCTATTTTGTGTTAGACTTCTGAATTTCAACATTTGTTTTTAAATTTGATAGAAGTCATGTAGCAAAATAGCTCAAAACATCTTTGAGCCTTTCAAGTAAAGTGTATTTTTAAAAGCCAGAATTTGCCCCACTGAGTTTAACTAAGGAATGAGCAGGTGACACTGAATACTGAATGAGATTAATAAGGCAAATAGAGCAGACAGACAATAGGAAAGCTATTTCAGATCCTATTTTAAAATAGATCTAAAAAGATCTGATTGTTCAGATAGTATCAAATGATCTGAAGATGAACCTAAAGAAGCCTTTCTAATCAGTCTTGAAAGTTCAAAAAGAAGAAAACAAAAATTCTCCTCCTCAACCTCCAATAAATACATTAGTAAGGACCATTTAAGAACAAATGGTATAAGTCAAAAACTATGAGAGGCTCTTGAGGAAAAAAAAAAGATGATATAACCCAAGCATCAGACAGTGTCACTTCTATTTCCTTCTGGAGAAAATTAAGTTAAATCTTCTCTGACCTTGTTTGTCTGGCTTTTTTTCTAGAGATATGCCAAATTATTTGAAGGTCTTTTATACTGTCAGAGACAGCTGTTAGTCAGAGTTGAATCAGATGTGGCTGGATATTCACTGCTATATTCACAGCTCTCACCAAACTGCATTACACCACCCTGTATCCTCAGTCCACAGCAGTGTATGAAAAGCACACAATATTAGAAAATGTGCTAACCACAATATAATAGACAATTTTTTAGCATGTCTTCATTCATACCTTTAATTTTGTCCTATGTAAATTTTAGAAAGTCATCAAGTACAATACAGTCAAGTGGTTTTTAATGTCTGAATAATGTCCAAAAGAGGTGACATTTGGTTCATTATTACAATGGCAGAACCACAGCATTACTGGTTGTTCAGAAATCCATTAAGCTTCTAAACAGAATCTACTCTGACAAATACATCTCCCAGGTGTATCAGTCTACATGTTTACACTCTCCCAAGTATCTCTGTAGGTACATTACTGAGTCAATACATTGAGAAACAGGAAAAGATTTTTGAATGCTTCCTATCTACGCAAAAGTCTAATACGTCTTAAAGCACCACATGAAACAGAGACTGGTAAACAAAAGATCTCTTCAAAGTCTGGTGTTTGTATAGCAGGTCACTGCATTTCAGTAGAATTCTCACAGGTCTGACGTGCACTCAGTGAAAGAAGTTCCCATAAGAGATTATCACAGGAAAAAACTCATTCAAGTATGAAATTGTTTGTTATCAATATACAACATGTATTCTAATTTATTTTGACTTGTTGGATTTGATTCACTGCTTTTGCATATGTTTGCTTTAGACTGGATAATCAAATCTGGCTGTGTATTAACTGAACTTTCTACCTCCATAAAAGCATGCATTGACCATTCACTGGCACTTCTCCAAAGGGAAGTACACAGCCCTTCTCACCAACGTGACCCTCCCACCTTATTTTTCCTTTCTCAGAGCAACAGACCAAAAGTTTCTTCAGAATGCTTAGCAAGTAATGTACCCTTCTCTAGTCAGACTAAGGGTTTTGTTAGTATTTTTGCCTCTTCACCTAAAGAAATAGTCTTACAAATAATGTAAGACTCTTTCTTTAGGTGAAGAGGCAAAAATATGTAATCATGTTCAGTGTATGTCTCCCCCCATCTAGGAGGAAGATAAAGCTAGTGATACCATTTGGAGGGTAAAGGCATAAAGAGCAATTGATTTCTTCCAGCTGTGAGGATAAATGGGTAGAGGAGACTAAACGTATCGGAGCTTCCCATAAATAGACATGCTTGAGGGAAAGGCTGAGGTGCAAGACTAGTATTATACACAGCAAAATCTTCATAAATGTCCTTAATGACGTGTCTGTCCCATCTGTTAAAGTTGGTAGTCAATAAGTCAGAGTTCTGTAAGAAACTACGTTTCATTGCTGCCAGCCCTGACAAAATCCTTGGGAGCAAATGTTTTGGTAACAGTAGTAGAAGCAGAGTTTTATTTGTGGATTGGAAAACTAGTCCCTGGGAGGATGCTCAACATATTACTTGTAACGGTGAAACAAACTTCTCCCTTTGGTATCCCGATGCAGGGGAAATGGTGCAGAGAACACAGGCTGGTCTCTAGAAATGCTGCGACTAATGCAAAATATGGCCTCTTGAAAAATTTTAAGCTATTTATCTTCTAAAACATTTCAGGAGGCACTGAGGAAGAATCCTGCCTGCATTCTTTCTGGGGTTCTGGCTAAAGGGTGACAAGCCTGAGCATAGTTTCTATAAAGATAAGCTTAGTCATTAGGATGGAGTCAGCAGCAAAACCCTCTAACTGGGTTCTATAATCACATTACAGCATCTGTACAGCAGTGGCTAAACCTGCTGCATGGGTGGCAGAGACTTCCTACCTGCCTCTGTGGGTCACCTTTGTCTTGGCTTTACCTTGTCAGTGTGTGAAGTGCACAGACAAAACAAACCACCAGCTATGGGCCAGATGTCATTCAGGCAGCCCTTGATGTTAAAGTGTCACAAGGCACAGCACACACCACCAAGGAATTAAACTTGCAGGAGCAGCACTAGTGAGTTAACTGGAAACACACAGAGACACATCATGCTGGCTGTGCTACCAATTCACACGCACTTTAGCAAGCCACTTTCTCCCAGTTTCCTCCCTCCGTAAACAAGAATACTGGTAAAGGCTCCTATATACCTCACAGAACTCCGACGGATTAGTGGGAGGGGGAGACCTCCAGGCTCTTGGGTGCCAGCCCATAACATGGAGGGTGAATGCTCTTCCCCCCTGCCCCCCGGCACGTGGCCCTGCAATCCCATAAGGAGCACACAGACCACCAGGGAGGGACAGACGAAAGAGAAAGTTTATTGTGGGGTAGGGGTTTATAAGGCTTTCAGGAGGGTCAAAAGGGGACCAATGACAAGTTCAGGGTCACATAGAGAAAAACAATCAGGTAAGGGATCAACAGCCAATAGGAAGGGGGTTAACAAGGACCAATGAGAAACACCTCAGGACACCTTTCCAGGACACCTTGTGTGGGAGCACAGGGGGTGTTGGGAAGAAGATCAATGACTCTGCAAAAAGGTAAAAGCCATTTTAAAACCTGTTTAAACCACATTAAAAAGTTTGGTTTCTATAACATTTGAACTGTTTTCATTTTCTTCACTAGTCCATCTCTGACAGGACTTCTTCCATCCTGCATATGGCAAATCCATTGCCACACAGAACTATTGTTAGAACTAATTAATTTCTCATATCACACTGCACTGAAGATTTAACATTATAAAATAACTAGACATAATTTTAAATGAATTTTTTGTGTTATAAGCTACATACATACACATGGCACTATTACTGAGTATGTACATCCACTTACTAACAAACCAGTTCTAGTAAACATAACCTGGACAATACAACAGTGTTCAGAAGCCCCATGGAGAGCGCAGTTGCATAAATTCCAACAGAAGATGCTGGAATTATCAATTTATTTTTAATTTATTTTCAATTATCAATTTCATCTGCCAAAGCTGGGAACACATATCAAATGTACAATTCCATTATTTTGTTACTACATTTTCACTAAGACTTTTTCATTTCCATTCCTGCAATAAATGTATATGCTACAAATAAATGCTTTTTTATTGTGCTTTATAATTCTTATTATCTTCTGTAACTAGCCTTAAGGATTTTTTTACCACTGTTTAACTATTTCTTACCTTGTTTGATTAACTCAGGAAAGTGTTTGTTTTTTTTTTACTGTCAGAGAGTGCTCCTCATGAAAGTAGGCAGGTAGACTGGTGATAATTAATACCTTATACTCATAAAGTACTTTTCATCAATAGTTATTCTGATTCTTTCCAAAATTCCAACAAAATTTTTGTTGTCCCCATTTTCTATATGAAGTAACTGAAATATTTTTGAAGACTACATGCAGGAGGATAAATAAATAATATATATCGTAAGTATCCTGCAGAAGTGTAAGCAGATGAAGCAAAAGAAACCCCAGAAAAACAGAAGAAGCCACACTACAGATACTGTTTGCTATTTTGTTGACTCAAAACTAAAATCCAAGACTTTCAAAAATTATTTCCTTTGCCATGAGAAAGAAAAATACTGTTGTTTTTTTGCTTGATGAATTTTTGAGGGAACATATGTCTCTCAATGTATATGATTAGCTGTGGTACTACTTTGCATTTGAACAACCTTGGGCTTCTCTGTCCTGTTTCAAGAGACAGCTCTCCTATGTGTGCTCCTCTGCAAGGGCTCCCTGTGGCTGCCTACATCGTCACTTACACAAGTGGAACACCCATTTTTCAGTTTCATGCTTTTCATTAGACAACGTGGTCTTGTCAGGTGTCAGTGAGTTTTGCCTCCTGCATACACAGCTGTTTTTGCTACTCAGGGTATTTTAATGCTTACTCCACCCATTTGGTTAATGAGAGCTGTAATCAGCTTCAATTCCAATAGGTCATTAACACCTCTCCCACAGTAACACAAAGCCAAAATTGGGCAGGTTTATTATGCCTGTTACAGCATGCAGTGGAGATACTTTCTGCAGGTTTTAAAATGTCTTTTTTATAATTCACATTGGTAATAACTGTGAGCCATCCTCCTTGCTAGAGTAGGAACAAAAATGAATAGCTCCTCTTCTCTTTTTCCTTCATGATTATGCTTTGAAATGTATATCATTCTTCTAACCTTTGAATTTAATTTCACAAATATTTAAACTAAGTAAAAGCACTAGTATGAATGTTTCTCAATATTTTGCTCCTCACAAGAGAAAAATGCCAAGGATTAATAAATGTATAGGAACTACATCTGGCTTAGAAAGTCCCCACTTGGTAACTGGTAGAATAAAAGGTGTCTTAAGCTTCTATTCTTGTAATCATGCTCCAGTATCTTCTTTTATCCTTTTTCGTGACAAAATACTGGGCTGAATGGAACCTGTATGGCCTTTCTCTTGTTCTTAAAGGACAGGAAGCAGTTGTTACTTAACAGCTGAATTCCACCTGTTAAATGCACCTTGCTACAGCATTTTGCATCAGGGAGCTGGCGTTTCAAGAGAAAAGAGTTGATATGTGAATGGTACACCTTCATTCATTTTCGTTGTTTTCTTTTTTTTATTTTTGTGAATGAAGATGAGGCTATTAGTACAATATCTGCTTATACCTGAGAGAAGAAAGGAGGAACATGACAGATACAAGAGGGCAGGATGTGGAGGAGAAGATATGCATCTCATAAAGTAATCTGTGCAGTAAACCGGGAAATGACTGTTTCTTTAGACTGCAAAAGCATTAGTATTTTTTCATTCACTTCAGCATGCCTATGCATTCACAGCATTTTGCTGTGAACTGTTGCTGTTACATGCTGTACAGACAGAGTTCGTAAACAAGGGTGAGTATTAGCAGGTGCTGTGAATTTAGCAATGGGCAGAGAAACACTACTGCATGCTTTGAGCCCAGCACACTGCCCAGGACACCTCTCTTGCCTGCATGTTGCACCTCTGTATTTTACTGGCAGATTATACAATATCTGTAGTCATCTATACTCTGAAAGTGAATAAGACCTATAAATGAGGAGTAAGAACAGGCTCCCTCTCAGTGGATTTTCATCCTTATTTTATATCTATTCATTTGCATGACCTGGAATTGGAACTAGATGAGAGAGTTGGACCCCACTAGAAAAGTGAGCTGATTTTCAGCAACTGAACATCTGACTCTTTTCCTCTAAGAAAAAAAAAGGATAAAAAAAATTTAGATGGTTAAAAAAGATGGCTAACAGAAGGCATTAATGTGCAAAAGTTTTATTATTTTCTTGGTATGTGGGATGCAGAACAGTAATACAGCTGTTCGGTCCAATTGCAGTTTGGTAATTGTCAATATGACAAAATCTAGCATTAATTTTGTTCCTTATTTCAGATACCTTAGTGAAAAGACCAAGGACAGAAACCATATGATGATGGAGCTCCACCGGTCACTCCCAAATATCTCCTCTCTCTGTCACATCTTAACTGGTCTGCAGGGAACGTACAGAACTGTCTGACTTCTCTGGCTAAGCCTGTAACTCACCTAGGAGCTCAGTTTCCATTGTTCTCATCCTAATTCCTTTCCCAGGCTCTCAATTTATTTTATAACAGGGACAAAGAATTCTTCCTGGAAATATAAAGAGAAAAGTAGGTCAAGAGACAGACTTACCTTGACGATCTCCCTTTGGCACTTTTGTGTAGTTGTAATTGAATTGTCCTTTTTAAAAGTGTGCCCTGTATTTCTTTTTTGCCACAGGTTAGCTTGGAGATGAAGTGTAGTAACTCATTCAATTTTTCTGCAGATTTGCGACTGTAATTATTTTATTGCACTTCAGGTTCTTCAGAGCCCATAACATATGGTGTATGGGGCATGTACGGGAACATGATGTGGAGATAAATTGGGTAGGGTTCACTTAAGTTCTGCTACATACATTGTAAAGACCTACATTACTTCAAAATAATCATATAGCTAATTTGCACCAATGAAACAAAATTGCCTGCCCAGTGGTGACAGGCAGGCATTTTTATGCTCCTCATATACAAAAGCAAGCAACTAAACTGACAAGAAATATGGATTTGGAAGAATTATAAGCTTACAGGGCTTGGAACTCATTCACAATGTTTTTGTCTGCAGATTCTAGCAGAATGGGTTATGATTTGTACTGAGTATTATAGACATTGTCACAGTAGAACTATAATCAGTATAATTTTAAAAAGTCATCAGTAGAGTATCCATATAACCAGTAGTTTCTTTGCTTCCTTCTTGTGGACCTAAGGCTGTTCGATTGAATGTTTTTAATTAGAAAAAAGAATTATTTACCAGTTTAATTTGTTGATGTCAGAATTAGATAAAAAGAGAACATTTTGTTTTTATATTAACCACGTGAGGTTGGATACAATTTGTTGTTTCACGACTCTGGCTCTTCCCTCAAGTTCCCAGATGTCACTTCAGAAAGAAAAACTGAGCCTTGAGATTTGTACTTCAGCAGCCACAAAAATAGGTGTAGGTTATGTGACTCCAAAAGCATGTACATTTTAAATTATGTAGATACTTGTTGTACTGTTTAAAATATCCTATTGGCAAGACTATACCAGTTTAACCATACAGAGTGGCAATGGTCCAAAAATACTAAACAGCAAAGGCACAAAATTTGCTTAATTTGGGTTTACATGATGCTGTCAAGCTATTTTTATCATTGTAGTCTAGGTCTTGGACAAAAGTTAGGAACAAAATCTAAGCACATAAGCTTCAAAGATCTTTTCCATTTGAGCTAAACCCAGACTGTGTTGACATTTCCATATCTGAGTTCAGAAGCTATCAATTTCATGGTATTTTAAAACCTTTGCATAAGTTTGTATCTGTAAATAACAGAAGAAAAAAAAATAAACAAAGCCGAAGTCCAGAGTGAAGCATCAGAATTTTGGGGAACTCTAAGGGTAATCTTAAGGGATTTTTTTCTGTTGCTGCACAGTAGCAAAAAAAAATAAATAACCATTATACCATTATTAATAAACAACAGGAATCTGGTCCTAATTTCAGTGTAAGAATGATTATTTATAGATATTGAAGATATATCTCCTAGTTTAAAACTTCACTTAGAAATAAATAGGTGGTTAGCAGGAAGTGTCTTCCTTTATAACAATATGATATTCAGGGTAATCTGTCTATTCACAACTGATTAATTCTGTCTGATACTGGTGACTCTTCCATTATATCTGTATAAACTCGTATCAGGCTGAAAATTTGAATATTGAATTTTCCTTTTTGCTATGATATTACTTTAACTTCATCTTGGACTGAAAAAGTACATGATTGGCCACAGCACTAGAAACTTAAATATTCATGGTCCTCTATGACATGGAAGCCCCTGAAAAAAGAGTGGTAAACCAGTCAGGACCAGTCCTTTGTTTCAAGGCCAAATTGTGGGAGGAAGGTATCTAAGCTTAGCAGGGCTAGTCAGAGGCTATGCCCTGATAGAACGCTAGGCATTTTTTGACAGATAAAACCATTTTGTGGGAGAGAGAGGAAATGCATCACAAGAAAATATTTGTAAATGCCCTGCTAAATTCCTGTTGAACACAAAGGTAATGACAGTTGGACCAGACAGTCATTTTAAGTCCCTTCCAACTGAAATATTCTATTCTGTTCTATTAGGTAACTAAAATCTGACTGTGATCCATAATGTACACCCATCTTGCTCTAGCTGTTAGCACATTGAATATATGCTTCTTCCATATACATGCAATTTCATAAATTCATAAAGTACAGGTGTCAAGAGGTTTCTGGACATATAATAGGAAACATGGCTTACAAAAGCATGAAATAGAAAGTTGCAAAATTTTGCTTCAGATGCATGTCATGCATGAAGGTTTCATGAGATGCTTATGAATACACAGTATGCATAAATTACAGGTTAAAGTCCAGAACTTGTTCAAATGTGTTTTTATCTCCTAACAGCACCTTATTACATGAATAGGTGTTGCAGTCATTAAGGTTATGCTAGTCTTTAATGGTTTTATACCATATGATAATGAAACTGCCAACATACTTTACAGTAGTAGTTTCATCTTTGTGTTCATTGACTATATATATTGTTGCTCAGCACAAAGATGTCAAAGTTTTGCCCTTTTGGAGTATCCTTTTTGAAAGCAATGAGACATTTCCAGAGGAAAAAGACAACTCACTTTGAATTAAGGTAATAGAATATGATTCTCATTGTAGGAATAACCTCTTTCATCCTTCTTGTGATCTCCCCAAGGGTAAAGTGCTGATGATGAGAAGGGATTGCACAGAGACTGCACTCATGTGGGAGAAACACAGCACACAATGTCGAAAGACCATCTCTAGCTCCAGTATCTCTATATAGAAAGCACAGCTCATTCAAAATGCAAATCTAACAGACATAAACCTCGGCACAGCCGTTTGTCTGAGAATGGAGCAGAAGTGTTTACCTTTTTTTTTCTCTACTCTGAGGAGTAATTTATAACAACAATATTCATTCTGTCTAAGCAGTCTCTGGCACCAGAGTATGCATATCAGCAATTGTAATACAGTCATTCACTATTGGCACTTCAGGCCAATAAAATTTATTTCACATGTAGTGCTGACATTGCTGTCTGCAAACAAAGCTCTGAGAACTAAGACAGCTGGAACGTCATTAAAGAATATTGACTCTCTCTCTTCTTTCTTATCTGTTTCTCTTCAATGGAACTTTAGTGCATTTAAACATTGGGCTGGTTGCCTCCCAAAACATGAAAGCAAAACTCGCAAGATCTATTTTTGTATGTTCCTCCATGTTTGCCCAAGCAACATAAATCAGTGAAGAAGATGAAACCATGAAGCAGATTTAGGAAAGAATAAAAAGGTTTTATAAATTGCCCAGATGGGTACATCAGAGGTCTCATGAAGGCTTTTTGTGAGTTTAAAGCCGGCTGTGTAGGGAGGGGCTGAATATTAACAATTTAACACCTTTGGCAGGATCAATATGACTAATTTGCTATGTCAGCAGAGCTAATTCCTCTTTCTTTGTGAACTGAAGAACTTGAAAAATGTAAGCAACAATCTAAAAGGAAAACCATTTATAGGGATTAATGGGAATTGATTGATTTGTTTTAAGGGTAAGAAGAATTAATAATCTAAGAATAAAATTAGGAAGTTCTTTTACATGTGCAATTTGAAGAACTTGCTACTTCACTTTTTTACTGCTAGAAGGGGTTTCTGAAAATCAAACCTCACAACTGTTACACATTTCAGTTATTCAAAAAACACCATTGCAATAGCAACACCCTTCTGGTCTGGTTCTGTGATAGCCTGTAGAAGGATTTCTGAGCACTCCTACTGTCAAATTACACAGCTTAATACAGACTAGTGAAATGTGGAAAGCTGAGTTCCAGCTCCTCCAGGGAGGGAGTTTGAAAGAAACTGGTCTTCGTCTCCCTTTCTTTCCTGAACTATTCAAGTCATTAAACAAAGTTCATCCCAGAGTAATAGTGTGTGTCCTTCATAGAGTTTTCCGTGCTGGCTCAGATTCAATAGGAAGAGCCATGAAGAACAAATGTCACAGATAAAGGTTTGCAAGGGCAGAAAGCAGCCACACCTCCTCATTTAGTCAAAGGTGAAGGACTAAATCTACAGCATGGAAATACTAGACACTGCTACCAGTATTATTCTTATCCATGTGCTCCATCTACTCCACTTGTTCAATCTAGCAACTAAAGCACTCTCCTGTGCTCAGCTCAGAATATTTGGTGTGAACCGTCCCCAAATGAGAGACCCATCAATCAGCAGTCTGGTAGGAGCCATCACAGTTACAGGGCAGGACTGGTCTTATGCTCTTTCTCCTTGATCTGCATTTTCATGATCTTTGAATTAGCATTTCATGCCTCCAGGTCATTCCTTGTGGGACAGAATGCCTGTCTCCCTGCTATTGTTGTGGACACATTGTCTCCTATGTAATGATGGGAAAGCACCTCTCTACATAAAGGATTAAAAGGAAAGACAGAAATAGGATGTTTTATGCACAAGGAGAACAAAAACCAAAAAAAGGACATGGAACAACTGGATCACATTCAAAAGGAAATTTCCGAGAGAAGTTAATGGTGAAATTAACCTCTTGTGATGTTTACAGCTATTAAATGAAGAACATAATATTATATTTCTCTGTGGGAAATAAAAAAGGGTTATTACTCAAATGTCAGGTTATAGAGTGTCCTAGAGTGGGTTCTGTTTCATACAAAGGAGAAACAAAGCTGAAAAATTCTTGCAAAACCTTTAAAGAACTCTGTTTAAATAGCTATACTATGCAATACAGGGGAATTACCATTTACAGAACATAGCTTGAAGAAATACCAGTATGGACATGCACTACTCGGTGCAAAGAGATGTATTATGCTGCCATAATTAAAACATATGTGTAAGATTTAAGTCATCAGTCACTGGTAAAGGACTGTGAAGCACAAATTATTTCAATGTTTTATTAACACTTGAACCCTGGAAGGAAAGTTACGCTAAGAGCAGTCCCTCTTAACATGTTCAACCAGTTCCTTTTTTTTTTAATATTTATGTTTTCAGGAAGTTGGTTGCTGGGTTTTTTGGTTGTTTGCCTTGTTTTCATAATTGCTGGATTTATAGAGAAGACTGGATATTTGGACTGTTTTCTAATGTTTTATACATTTTATTTACTTTCAAGTACATCACTACCACAAACATACATATATACATGTCTTTAAACACAGTAAAGCCTGTTATAGCTCAATATCTGGTTGGTTTGGCTTGTAGAGTGTGCAGAATAATACTCTGTAGATTGGGACAGTTATATTCTTTTCACGTAAAAGTAATAACTAAATAAGTTATTAGAAGAAATGTAATAGATACTGCAAAGTAAAGCCATTTTCATTGTATATGAAGCAATTTCACTTCTAATTGCAGTGATAGTCAATTTAATAGATTTCCTAAATGAAAGAAGGTATATAAAAAGAATTCTATATAATGGTGCCAAAAAATCCGATTTTATACAAAGATAACTATGACCTTTGGATTATTAGCAAGAATAAGCAATATTCATGCATACATTCATATGTATGTACTTAATTTACTCCTTTTTATACATGTGTTAGATGTACAAGCTTTCCACTTTTCACAAACTTCTTCAAATTATATGAAATTATATAAACAATAACACTGTGCAAGACAACAGATAACCTAGGCCCCATATACATGGTGGAGGACAATGATTTTGAATTTAGAATAAGGGTATATGTGAAGCCTTTCTTCAACAGAACTAGTGAAAAGAATGGTGATGAAGAATCCTGCCCAATGTAATCTGCTAATGAAAAAATGGCAACTATCAGAAATTATAACAGAATTCTCTTTTTTTCCACCATTCAACTATTCCTGTGTCACTCACTGGTGACTTCATGTGTTTTAAGGCTCATATTGCATTGTGTTTTGTTTTAAAATCTTAAATGATTAAATAAAGAGATTGACAATGAAAGCATGGGAGTCTTCTAGTCAGGGTTAAAATTCAGAGCTAATTTCACACAAATGACTTACACTCCAGGATTGCTCTTACATTTCAGAGAGTTAATGTAATTCTGAAGTTGAAACACACTTCCACAATCTTCTGTACTCCGTGGCAAAACACTAATATAAAATAACTTCAGCCTTCAAAACATTTACCTAACATTTTTCTTAGGTCTAAAGCGCTGAGTAACAAATTAGGACTATGTCAGACCAACTAAAAAGACAAATTCCATGGTAGGTTCTTCTTCTCAACAGTAGGCCATTAGAAACTTTTTCTAATGAAAGGACCTCAGCTGACCTAGTACTTCAAGAACCACACCATGGAGATTTTAAAATTTTTGGAAAGGTTAATTACAGCAAATAAATTTACCAACAGGAACAAATTGATTATTAACAGAAACCACTACCATCCTTAAGTCCTTGTGTTCCAAACAGAGAAAAATAAAAGGCTGAAATCAATCTACTGGTAAAGTCATTTATGGCTACGTTTCAGATAAAATACAACTTTCAGAGTGGTGACAAGGTCATAACAAAATCCTGTTCAAGATCTTACAGTAGATGCTGTTTATCAATAGCAAAGAACAACTGCATGTTCCTAGTGAATCCAGGCTTTTGTTTGTTTTTGCATTGAATATAATGGCAAACCCTCTAGATTGTAGTGGTTCTAGAAACTTTATTTTGGCTAATCTAGCCTACACATATATTATTAAGAAAATCAAGGTGAGTCCAAGTTATTTTTATACAGTATATTGAAAATTGTCATAGCCAAATTACAAAAACTGCTGAAAAAATTGCATGTGCCTCAACACTCACAAAAGCACGTGTCATAAACAATTCTTTTCTTCCTGGAAAATACATTACTATTTTAGTTGGTTTAGGAATTTTCACTAGGTTTCTCATAAAGAAAATTACTGAATAAAGAGGAGTTACAAAGGCCGGAAAATGAGCCGTGAAGTGCACGTTTTATAAGGTAAGTTCCATATGACTTCACCATACTGTAGTTCTCTTCTGACACCTCATTCATATCTTTTAGATACCAACAGTATCTCCCAAGTCTGTATGTAACTTGAAGACAACCAAAGTGCCTACATCTCACAATGTAGCAGAAATGGGTACAGGTGGCTGGGGGAGGTCTGAAAGAAGCAGGAGAGACAACTCTTGTAACACCTGGAAACAGATCAAGTGCCACAACAGAGCTGGTTTTATCTCTTTCCTGTGAATTATTTTTGGAGATCCTACTCCTCTTGCTTGCATGTGGATATACCTCTTGTGACTCAGACATATGAAGATTTTCCTGTGCAGCTCACAGGACAAGTTGCTTACTTCCCTCAAAAGAATCTCCTTGTAACCTTGAATTCTTTTTAAGTTATGCTTCATTTCACCTCTTAGGAAAAGCCAACAATAGGCTGTTAGCCAATTTTTCTTTGTACTCTGTTGTGTGAGTAATTATGTTGAGGCACAATGTATTTATCCTGGTAGAAAAAAGAAATTACTAATTACCAGAAAGATTTAATTGCACTCCTTTTAAATTAATATAAACATAAAATATTTAAATTATTTCTATTATCTCTACCTCACAGAATTCTTTAACTTCAGTCTATTTTGTTAGCTTTTTCAATTAGTTTAGCAGAGCTAATCAATAGATAGGTTTCCATATATAGAGTCAGCAAAGCAGGACCTTCTAAATTACACTACTGACTGAAGAACAGCTCATTAGACCAATTATAGAAAATTGTAGTTGATTCACAGGCTTTATAAAATTTTTCTCAGATGACAGAATTTTCCTCTCTATCAAATTTAGCTTAATAGTAGGTTATTTAGAGATAAGTAAAGAAACAGTCTCCAACTTTCCGCCAGAGCCTGATAAACTAATTTGTTTCACCTAACTCTGAGAGTGTTGAAAATGTCTTCACACTTTCTAAGGCTCTGGACTTTGCTATGGAAGCATAGTCCTATGCTGGGTGAAATTCCAACACCAAGCCCTTAGGGAGCACAGAAAACGCGCAAGGTACTGCTGTGAAGGAGGAATATGGAGCAGTTCCTCTAATTCTCAACCCTTCATGGCTTTGGATTCATTGTCTCCTGATAATGAAGGAAGCTGATTACTTTGTCTAAGAACACTGGCCAGTCTTTGTCCATTCATTCCTTTTCTTATACATTTGAATAAGGCCCAAGAAGATGCTAGTCCTACACATTGTAGCTAATTTTGCTTTTTACCCATTGTATTTTTATTGCCTTACTAACTTGCAAATCATTTCATGTCCTGCAGCTAACCCACACAGTATGGTATGTAATACATCCACGAGGTAAGTACATTTTTCACCATAAAATGATTGTTCTCGATAAAAATCTCCATTTGTATAAGCACCATGCTTAGGGAGGATACATAATTTGTGAAAGAGGAAAGCCTTTTTTAGTAATGGAACCTCAGAAAATGGCTCTAATTCTCTTGAAGGCAGGTCATTTAATCTAACTAACTGTTGCTGCAGAGCTGAAGAAAAACAAGTATTTCTGGGTAACTTGACCAGAGGGAAAACAATTAGGCTACATTTCTAAACTGTAGTAATATGTTTTCTTGGCAGCAAACCTGCCTCTGTGGTTACTTCCACATATAATGTACCCTCTTTAAAGACTAGAGACTGGAAAAACAAACAATTCAGAAGTGTACTGTACTCAGTCCCACACACTGAATATGTTAGAAAACTGTATTTCAGTTGTGGATTCATAAGCTTGCTTTACCTCATTTCACAGGTACTCAGACTTGCTGGTTCAGATACTCTATTTCAGATTAAGAGGGGAATTTGGTTCATTTTCAAAGCTCAGCTAAATCATTACTGAATTCCCCTAATTCATTGGTAAAATGATTGAAAGAGAAGCAGTGAGGAAGCATGACAAAAAGACCAGTGAAAATAACAAGTGTTATGGATATACAAGACACATATTCTTGTAGCCTATAAATACCTCTTCTATGCCTAAATGCACCTAAAATGATGTTAGAACTTCATTAAGACTGAAACATCTTTGGTTTAGAGTTTAGAAAAACCATCTTTAGATTACCTATGCAACTCTAATTCAGCCTTTTTATATGTTTACACTAAGATATTATTTATAATTACATGACTATGTGCTCATGTTTTTGAGGGCACTTTGTTGTTTAATGCAAATGATAGCAGACTGTTACTTATTTGAGAAAATGTCTAAAATTGTGGTTTAAGTTAATCAAGTGTAGTTATCAGCCCAAAAGACCTAGTCGACTTCCAAGAATCCCTACCTTACATGTAGGCAGAATATTAATTTTAATGTCAATACCTCTTATGGTGTTTGATATTAGAGATTAGTACCTGATCACATCACAAACATTCCTGAATTTGTTTCTGCAATACCCCTATTAATCAAGGGCATTGTAAACTCCAATTTGCAAATGCAGGAGGAGAAGAGTTAGATGTTAAAATGTCAGAGAATCCATGATACTCCAAGGTGCAGGCTTGCGAGATTAAGTTACTTTTCCAGAGAAGCTGATGTTGTACAACTCTTTGTTTTTCAAGTTCAGGTTCCAGTAAGTTTAGTTCAGTTCTGAATGTAGAGAATTTCTCATAGGTCCTTATGTCTCATGCTGGACATGAGGACACACAATTAGTGATTACCTCAGAAAAGTCTGTTTTGCATGACTTTCTTAGCATCACACAGATGAAAAGGAGGGAAGAAATGAAATTCCTCAGAACCACATTCAAAGATCTGAATAAGGAAATCCTCACTTTCCTTTTTGATGTCTCATTTTAGTAACAAGTAAACTCTTAATAATAATACCTGATTTGCTCTTTGAATTTGTGTCTTATGCACTAAATACATGAGGATTCTTGTGGAAATTAATACTACCCTAACAATTTTATCTTCAAATTTTGTAACTCCTGGGTACTATAAGTTTGAGGTTGTTTTCTTTCTTGTATGTAAGTATGTATCTATGTACATGTTTTGAATGTGTGTGTGTGACTGACTTTCAGCTGCAACCTGAAAGTAGAGACACTCCTTCTCTGGCCATCACAGTGCCTCACCATATGTCCTGAGCATGGATTGGGGTCTTAATCTAAAGGAGTAACTAAAACATAGCAATTGCAGGGTTTTATGTTCTGTGCTCAAAAAATAAATGTAAACGTTACCCTCATGAAGTCCTTCTACCAGCAAATAGAAGAAGAAATTTGCTGATAGAAGAAATTTGGAGTTAAAATCAAAGGTCCATCCCAGACTCTAGCAGGAGTTCCTGTTCACTCCAGCATTTTTGGTCCTCTACAGCCATCCTATTACCGTTTCACCATCCTGGTCTCTTGCCCCCTCCTATTTTTCTCTTTACTTGATCTTAGTCTCAGCATGGCTGGTTTATCATAGAATCATAGAATCAACTGGGTTGGAAAAGACCTCCAAGATCATCACATCCTTGATCCAACATTGCCGTGGTTACTAGACCATGGCACTAAGTGCCACATCCAGTCTCATTTTAAAAACCTCCACAGACAGTGAATCTAACACCTGTCTTGCTGTCTTCTTGAGTCTTTTGAAACCACTAAAACAAAAATAACAACAAAACGTCTTCTGTTTTATTGTTCCTACCATTTCCTTTGCATAGACTGGTTTTACACTCGGTTCCCACAACACTTGGTCTTTTCCATTCTACCTGTTTTCCAAATGAAGCTACTTCTAGCCTGCTGTATCACATTGCAGTTTTACTATTTACTTCAGAAAGCTGTCTAATCTCAGGGGTCATTCTTTTCCAGCAAACCAGATGCCATTTCCTCCACTGTTTCCTCAATTCATGCTATTTTTCTTGTCAGACCAATCTATACTTTGTCTCCACCAGCTCTTGGATGCAATCGCCAGACTCCAATCTCATTCTTCACTGCAAACCTTGTGTAGCTTTGTTTCCCTCAGGTGTCCAGTCTCATGCTTGATTAGTCCAGTTTTCTGTTTTCCAACAGTCGATCCTAATTCTTCTCCTCCTAGATCCTATTGTTGCTTGTGTTTATTCATTAATGCAATCTTAGTCCTCCCTCACTCCTTTGCCTTGTGTTTTTCTTTATACTACTTGGAGAAGAGCATGAGAGAGGGCCAGGAGCAGATTATTCAGACTATACAGGATTGGCAGGTTCTCTGCCTGTGGTTGTGTTGGTAGGCTTGGTATTCCTGCTAAGACATTCACACAGATATGATCATACACAGGTTTTCTGGAGAATAAGACAAAACAGGCCCTACAGAAGATAGATGCAGTGACAAGTGTGCTGTCCACACATAAATGTGCTTAGATGGTAAAGAGTCTGGTACAAGTTGAACAGTCTTGCTGAATAGAAGAGGTAAAAAAAAGGGAGCAAAAGAAAACATTTATGAATCATTGACTCTTCCTGTGCTGTATAATAGATTAGGTATGTAGAAATCCAGATCAGGATGCAAGTACAATGTAATATATAACCATCTTGATCTCTAAAAAAAAAAAAACAACCACAGGTAAAAAAGCCTGCAAGGATTTACCAGTTTCAGAAATCCTTCGAGATGTTGTGCCAATACATGACAAGGGCATACATGAGTTAGTATGTGACTGTCAGAGTGCAAGTGTGTTAGAGCTCTACCCTAAACACTGGACTTTGTCCGTGGTCATTCTCTGAAAAGAAATAGTGCTGGAGTTTGTGAACAATAGATTTACTAGCCCCAGGTTTTTAAGATTACAACAGTGACAAAAAGACCAAACTGGCAAATGCTGAACAAACAGGTCCAAGCTCAGATAAAAGCAACTATTTATGCCTTTTTTGAGTTTTCCCTTTTGACCTGTTAACTCCAGACAGACTTAAAACCCAGACAAATCTGTGAAGCCTTTCCTAAGGGTGGCAAAAGGTACATCCCTGATAGAAAAACCTTTTCTTTTTCCCTCAGATAACTTTTAATTCATTTCAAAGGAAAAATTCCTCTTGTTGATATGAACAAAGCAATATATTTTCTCAAGCTTCATTTTCAGAAACATCCAAATCATTCTGACTTAAATTAAAATTTATATAAAAATAATGTAATTTCGCCGAAGAGAGGTAACCAGCTTTTGAAATGTCAGCTCAATTATTCAAAACACAACAAAATTATAGGTGGCAGAGTGCAACATCTTATGATGGAAATCTTAATAAAAGACAGTGTTACCACTTCCATCTCTAAAACTAAAACTAATTTAGAGTAGTTTTTTTCCTAGACAGTGCTTTACCTATTTTGCAATTGTTTCTACCTTTGTTTGTTTTTCTAGCTTTTGTCACCAATGAAGAAAAAAACAGCAGCAAGAAACAGACATAACTCACTGTTTACATTCAGATTACAAGGGAGAAAAAGTGTTGCAAACAGCACCATAATTCGTGAAAGTTGAGTTGTAAAAATATTAATTAGAAACAATTACCCTTCTGCATGGCTGTAGGAAGGATTACCCTTTACAGAACAGATAAGTTTTTGGACTCTCTCCCAGTGAATTGACCCACTCAAAAATTCAACAGTACCAAGAACCTGCAGTATCAGCAAATTCATACATTCTTTTTTTAATGGAATTTCAGTCAAAATATTTCAATTTTGAACCTTAATTATGTAAACATTTCCAGCTCATATAGGAAATTTTTAGGAATAGAGGGGTAGAAAATGTTTCAATTTCTTTGTTTTCTTTTCTAAAATATTTAAAAATCTTTCTAAATGCTTCTGAAATCTCTTTCAATAATCTGTTTTCAAAGGTTTTACCTACAAGGGGATTTACTGAATGGCATAGCTCTAGCCCTTTCATAGACTCACCAAAAAGTTACCCCCGTAGTGCCTCACCCCAGCACAGCTTATATTTCAGCAAAACTACAGCTGTAAATTTCCTGCAAAATTTTTCAAAGCACTGTCTTTCCGGCATGCTGTTTCCATTATTATGCTCCTGTTCAAACCTTGACACGACCTGGGTTATGTGACTTGGTCAAACTCTAACAGCTGGATGTAAAACAGTTCAGCAGAGAGTGGAAAATCAAATAGTAGGAAAGTTCCAAGGAACACTGGGAAGATACAGGTGGCAGAGCTCTCACAAGCTGATAACCTTGGAAGGTTCCTTCCACTCTGTCTCTAAAATCTTTTTTATCAGTTTTGCTCAGGGATTAAATACTTTGTTTTGGAAAACTTAAATCAAAATGAGATGGAAAATAAACTGATGATATCTGGAAGATTAGGGCACATTTAAATGCTAGACGTTTTGTCTGTCTAATTTCAATGCCTGCTTTCCCTCTCAAAATATATGTGTGTGTATACACATAACATATATACTTATATGTCTATGCATGTACTATTTTGTTTATGTAAACCCCAATTTGCATACTGATACCATAGTTAATTATTTCCAGTGAAAAGTGTTTGAATTCTTTCTCTCAATTGTAACTATTTGCATGTGATCTCAAACCTTGCAGTATTTAATCTAGTTCTTCTCAAAATACTCCTTAAAAGGTGGGACTGCTCCTGTGGCTGGAGAACTAAAGTACAAAGAGCCACAGTCTCCGTGTTTTACAGGAGTAATGTCTCAGATGCAATAGGAATTGAAATAGAATGAACAAGGACTTCAAAGACTTCCTGTCTTTCAATATTAAAATAAAGGCATAATGAAATGTATCTTTTAACTTAAATATGAGTAGATTTAATATAAAAATGAATAGTCTAGAAATTAAAAATGCCATGATTCAAAGTGATTCTTAAGCCTTCACTTTTAAAATACTTATATCATAATAAATAAGTAGACATGTTTGCAAATCCCTCTGAAAAGTATATGAAACTTTTAAAGAATCCTTTTGTTCTTTTGAAGGCAGAATTTGGATAGATTTTTTCCCAGTTGTATCTGCATATTGTCAAGCTCCTCCCAGATTCTGCTGCTCTTCGCTCAAGTGCAAGTTCATTATTTTAAGACTGGGTCTCATTGTCTCTGTGCAAGTCCATATCAATAGCACCGTTCAAATTGTATTTTACTGATGCTGAGAACATCAGATAAAAATATTAACCCTGGGTATTGATGAAAAGGGCAAACAGCCATAGCAAAAGCAGGAACAAAAATGAAATGAGGATGACAGGGAGTTTAAAAATACGTTCCCACTCAAATTATATATTCTTTCCTGTAATGACTAAATATTTAATCGTGCATCAGAAATTATAGATGTTGTCCATTGTTACCTTTTTAAAAACTCCGGAAGCTTATAGCTCAGCTTAGTTCTGGAGAAGTGGGAGTGGTTTGTACTACTAGCAGGTACCTATGGGCATGCTTCTGTTCTGTCATAAGGGACTCTGGCCTAATCTGCTATACCTGAGAACATTTTCAAAACTGTTTCTGTGGGTATCTGAAAGCTCTTTACCCAGACTTCAGGCTTTTCACGTTGCTTTTTCACCAGAGGGCAACTCTAGTACAGAAGGTCAAAGAGAACCACAGCATTCTTAGAGACTGGGAACTAAATGCCCCCATAGAGTGACTAGACTGAAAATTAAATAATCTTTTGCTAACATGTGATGGATGAAACATATGGATAAAGGAAGATGGAGAAGTTAAAAAAGCTCTGTCTTTATTGAATTATTTCTGAGGTATGTTGAACATTTCTCTTCACATTGCTCTCAAAAGTATTAAAACACTTATGGAAATAAATATTTTAAAAGTGGGAAAAAATACCTCTGCACATTTGTTTTGCTTTTCTTTGACTTGTTTTTCTTTCACAATCCAATTTATCTGCACTTTTAATCTGCTACAAAAATACATCGTTATGTTCTATGTATAATTTTAGCACTCTTCTCCCAATGTAAGACCTTACAAAGAGTTTATTGAATACTTTCGACTTATTGCATTCTGAATGAGTTAGCTCAGAAGTCCTATTCTTTCATCCTACAAAGATCAGACTGGTTAGTGTCAGCCAACTTCTCAATAACCCAAAGGCCCAAAGTAAGGTTATTCATCTTATGTGAAGTTATGCAGATATCTCTGCTGTCACCTGTCTTGTTCAATGTGTACATTAGGTTGCCTGAGTAATTAGAATGAGAATCTGTGCAGCACTGACATAGCACACAGATCAATGTTTCTTTTTCAGCAAAACAGCAAACCCAGATGGCACAATATCTTTGCCTCCACAGTGTCTGGGTGTGATTGAAACTTGGCACTCAGTTCAGATAAAAGAGACAGAATTGCTGATGATAGGAGGGGGAGGAGGTGGGCAGCAAAAAGGAATGGCAGGAACTGGTTTTGCTCCTATAATCACAACTGTAGCTCATCTTTATCAAATAAGTTCATGGTATAGAGCTCTGCCATGTAGCTAATTGTACTGGCTTCTTCCAGCTTCATCTTGTGTCAAAACCACTCCTTTATAAACCATGTTTTTTTTCGAGACAGAAAAAAACCAACAAAACAACACATTTTTGTAAGTTCTTCAGCATGCAGCATGCTGATTGAAATCTGTACATACTTGGGTTGTAGCTACTCAAGGAAAAATGCTCTAGTACATGTGTTAGGGCAGCAGTTCATTTTAATTGTATCATGACAGCAATGTCCAGATGTCAGACAAGCACTTGGTTTGAAAGCCGTGGGAGGTGCTACCCATGTCTCCTCGCTGAGCTGATAGGTGGACAGCATGTTAGTCATCAGACTATGTCTGTTGCTCCTTTAATATAGTTTAGTTTGAATTTCATAGTGGTTAAGGCTTTATACAATGCAAGTAATGTAGATATATCATTATCTCATAAGATTTTAAAGAAACAGAATATATAAAAAAAAGGGACCTCATTTGTCTGGCTATTCTGAAGTGACTAAATCCAGAGAACTTCAGTTCAGTTCAGACTTGACACTGTTGTAATGCCATCACACAGCTTGTATTCTGCTATCTTGGGACTGTCATAAGCGACAGGCTCCTGTCTGCTCAAATTGTAGTGGTTTTAAGTATCCTGAGTAAACCATTAGCCTCTGACACAGCCCATGTTGCCCTCACACTTATGAATCAGTGTACAGTTTCCATATGTATTTCAGAGTAAAAGGTCCTCAGGGAAAGGAATCTGAAACAAGAAATTTCTGAAAAATCAGTTGACTTTACTGAATCAATTTCTCGCACACAAGTTATGAATCAGTTTTGAATTTCACTGATTTATATTCAATGTCATTACTCCTCAGACAAAATCTATGCAACTCATAAATATAGACAAGGATAAGTGTAAAAATATAGTAAATGTGTTGATCCTATCAGTCTGCACTTGAAACAGTTTAAAAAACCTTTGTGGAATAATCCAAGATGAAGGGGCAAAATTAAAGTATATCAGTAAAAACTACATCCTTTTATACATACATACTACTGTTCCATTTTTTCTATACCACTTTTCGATTAATTATCTCTGTCCTAAACCATTAATAAACAAAAAGGAATAAACATCTACATCAGCAATATTTTTTCTGCTTTCTATGGCTTTTAGCTAAATGTATGTTTATTATGTAGGAGCATTAGAGCATGTTAATTTCTCTCGAAAAAAAATGACGATCAGCAAAGAAGAAGGCATGGATAATGATGTGCATGTATCTGTTTATTAATGTTCTGCATGGAAGCATGCACAAGCAACATTTCTGGTAGCCCTGTGTGAAAGTTACTGTTGGTGCACACAAATTAGAGGCACAGAGCACTTCCAATTTCAATAATTGACTACAAGGTCTACTTCTGCAGTCCCTCCTGGGAGTTCATGAGGATACGCATCTGGCACAATGTTAATCATATTTGTTCTGACACACAGCAATACGCTAACTATTTCCCTTGGCAGATTACTTTCTATTACCCTATATAAAAATGGCTGACATCTTCAAAATGCTAATGAGAGATATATAAATTTTTATAAGAGCTTGGGTGGATTCCAAATGTTTTTAGATGTACTCAACAGATTGTGAAATACATTCAGTATATGGTTATAAATGCAATATGTTAACTTTCTTTGTTGTTGTATGCCTTGTAATCTACCCTGGCAAAGATTAAATATGAGTGGATGAACAAATGTCCCTAAAATATTGGTTTATTCTTTTGACTAATTGCTTGTTTTTCTCCAGTAATTTCTTACATCCTAATTGAACAAAATATATCTTTGCGGTTGCTACATCAGCTTGCATCACTGAGAAGTCTGGCCCATTGAATTTTGAGACAGAAAATGAAATTATGATTGGATTACAGAAATAAAACTCTAAACCAATTGGTGTGTGGAAATATTTTTTCTTTCTTATTACAGTGTAATGAAAATGTTCTAAAATTATGTCTCTACCTATTCTCTTTTAAACATTTTGCTAACAGAATATCTTCCAATTTAGGGGTAATCTTGTCTTATTGCAAGCTTTATCATAACTAAGACATCAATATCCTCAGCTGAATATAATGAGACACACACTCATGAACAGATTTACCTTCCAAGATGTAGATTATGTATTAGAGCTGTGATACACTATTCCTTGAACAAAACTATCTACAGACACACACACAAGAAATTACAGCTGGAGTTTTTTTCTTTACACATTCTAATATTACTGGAGTTTAAAAAAAATAAAGAAAATGAAGCAAAGTGAGTTGAGATAGGAGGAGAAAGAAAGGGGTAGGTAGAGAGAGAAGGGAGGAAGGGAGGGAGGGAGGGAGGGAAGGGAGGAAGGAAGGATTTGCAAGACATAGAGATTTTGCAACATAGCCAAAAATTTGATGGGATATTTCTCATTGTGACATTAATTCTAGTGAGAAATGGAATACTCTTCAACAAATTCAATCCTGAGAGCTGCCATATTGTCTTTTCTAAGTCTGATGTTATGAACAAAGTATAACAATTTGGTAAAAATAGCTTTCTGATAGAAGGAGATATTTGCATGATTTGCAAGACAGTGAATATGTTCAGCAAATGTGTAGCTTCCTGAATAAGCTTTAATTATTACATTCTACTCCAGGAAGTGGTTTATATTTTTTATTTTTTTGTAATAATCAAAACAATAATGTTGAAAGCATCACAAATGGTAGAGTAAATGCATATGTGGCAGAAGAATCAACATTACTTTTAGCATAACAAATGAAACATAAATACTAAAAGCACAAAATACTTAGCCAAGGTAATAATTTTGAACAACATCAACATAATAATAATTGTGTCCATGAAAGTATATAGCAAACTAAAAAATTTAGCTCCTGAAATTATGCTGGTTTTGGCAGTACATAATTATTAGGTAAATTAGTTTCCTATTGTATTCATAGTGGAATGACAATATTTTGGATTGCTGCAAATGAAGATTGTTTCATATAATTTCTTAGATTTTATGCATTCATTCTGAAAAAGACCAGATATAGGCAAAAATATTCTGCTTTGTTTCTAAAGGCTCAGCTGTCAATCTAAAGACCCTGACATACAAATGTTGTCAGATTTAGTCACAGAGTTGTGATGTTCCTACCCTAAGCCTTTTGTACTGGTCTTCCAGAGGTTTCTGCACCATTAGCATCCTCAGGAGATAGAAATGAATGTCAGCACCTCAACCATCATAGTTTATAACCCAGTATATTACCTCAAACTTACCTTCAGTAGTGGCTTCTGCTATAGCTTCAGGCGGTACTCTGGCACTGCTGTGGTGTGGACATGTTTTATTGACTCTACTATGGGAACAAGAAATTAGGAATGGTTAAAACTTCACTCGTGTTGGTAGGAGTCAGCAAAACTCCCATCAGCACATCAGTCCTCCAAATCTGTTGACTGGTGTAGACTGAAATAACAGTTCTGTGAAGCAATCATTTCCTAGCTTGGTCAACAGTCTATGTTCAGAGGTCTTATTTTAATAAACAAAACCCTAAGAAGATGTTCTGTCAGTACTGAGGAGACAAGGAAGGGTATCTGCTTCAGGGGTCTAACAGACACAAGAGCAGTGGCTTGTCATGAAGGAAACTGCAGCTTCCATCCTGAGAACATTCTTTGTGCTTGTGATGCTGTGACACTGAAGTCACCAAACAGGCTGTGGATTGTTGCACTACAAATGGCTTATAAACAGATAGTGATAAGCAATAAAGAGTAGCTTGAGAACAAGAAACATACAATGGAATTTGTAACGCTAAGAACAAGATGATGGGGACATGTACCAAAAGCACAGACTTGTCTTAGAAATGCATAAAGTTTCTGTCAATTGGTAAGCTAGTATGAATTGGTCAGGGATGTTCCCAACACTTTGCTAGAATCCTCAGCTTTGATTTATATTTCAGAACACCTCAAGTTGAATCCAGACACTAATGGGCTACTTCATCCCCAGGAACAAAATAATGTACACCCATATTTGAGAAAGACAGATAAAAATACACTGATTTACAGTAGATGAAGACAAAGCATGCTACAAAGGATTTTAGGTCTGCTCACGCAAAGGGTAAATAACCACAGAAGTAACCTGATACTTCGGTTCACTGAGAAGTCCTATGAGAGAGATTTTGATCTTCTTTCCAATAATATCCAGATTTCAGGCAAATATTAATAGCCAGCAACTGAAGAAATTTTGAAATACCATTCAGAATACCAAGTTCTATGGAAAGCTGAAGCATTCTGACACTAAATCAAACACAAATCTCTTAAAGAAATGTCTCTATTGTGCTTTATAGAGTATGTTTCTGGTTCTGATAAGCATCTTTGTGCTGTTGTTATCTAAGTGATAAATAACACTAATAATAATGAGCTATTACCTTACAGAACAATACAAAAGTAATTGGGTTTAGTAACAGGATTATGACTGATTTTATGTATTAATTTTCACTAATAAAGATCTGGTGTTTATTGCACATTTAATTTTTTTTAAGCGGGGTTTTTCAGCGCAAGTTAGGCCAGTTACACAAACCAGTATAAAACCTATATGTCAAATATCACTTTGGCATTGCATTGTACAGTTGTGACCATTGACACTTGTTGTGCTTTGACCCCAGCCGGCAAACTAAGCATCATACAGCACTTCCTCACTTCCTTCCTGGTGGGATGGAAAAGAGAATCACAAAAGTAAAAGTAAGAAAACTCATAGGTTGAAATAAAGACTGTTTGATAAGTAAAGCAAAAGCCATGTACGCAAGCAAAGTAAAACAAGGAATTAATTCACCACTTCCCATGGGCAGGCAGGTGCAGGAAAACAAAGGTCCATCACACATAATGGTTACTTAGGAAGACAAATGCCATCACTTTGAACATACCCCCTCCTTTCTTCTTCTACCAGCTTTATACTCTGAGCATGATGCCATATGGTATGGGATATCCCTTGGGTCCGCTGGCATCAGCTGTCCCAGCTGTGTCCTCTCCCAGCTCCTTGTGCACCCCAGTCCACTGAGAGTGATGTGTGAAGCTGAAAAGGCCTTGACTCTGTGTAAGTGCTGCTCAGCAACAACAAAAACATCCCTGAATCACCAAAACTCTTTGTGAAGAAAAGTTTACTCTACTCCAGTCAAAACCAGAACAAAGCTGTAGCACACTTGGTAGAACTGTGGCAGGAGATGAGCAAATATAAGCTGTTGGAAAAGTAACAGTAAGCCGTTGACCCTTTTGCTAAGTTCAGCTAATTTGCTGATAACTTGTTCTTAAACTCTGTACCTGCTGAATAGAAACCATTGCCTTATTGCAGCTGTGAGATAGACAAATTGCTGCAGAAAACAAACAAAGTCTGATAAGGGAACTCAGCTGAACCAGTGGCCAGCTGATGACCTGTGATGGGACCTCTTCCAGTTCATAGCAGTTTTGACACATGGATGAAAACTGAGGCATGAGAAAAGCTTATCGTGAGGGCTGGATGGACATTTTTTGCACGAGATATATTATTTAGTGAAAGTCATTTTCTCTGCATTAAATAAATTGTTTAAAATAACTTACTTCATATGCAGATGTACCTAATTAAATACCGTTCATTAAATAATGTATTTGAAGAGTAGTAGCAAACATTAATTGGGCAATTTGTTAAGAATAATTTTTGCAAATATATAAGCAGTTTTGGCTCTGGTCCTGCAAAAACTGTTCTCTACTGATGGCACCTATATTTGTGTGGATTCATGCTGAATTGAATAAGGCTGAGATTATATCTGTATTACTGTACTAAAATAAGACCATTTCCCCTCTCTCACACCAAAGCAATTATGCATGAAATGGTCAACTTTAGTACTACTGAACACAGGCTCCATGACAGGAAATTCACATGCAAACTACTGTAGTCATTGAATTATGTTACTTCATTCACCATGGCCTAGAAAGATTTGGACAACGAAGAATTGCAACATGGTCTATATGATATGAATACCATATGTGGGTCTTCTGAAAACAGAATGTACTTCTGGAGGGACTTCTATTATGTTTCTGAGACACCATTAGGATATATAAGCTATAATTTGAAAATGAGCTGCTGGACAAGAAGTGATATCAAAACTGTGTCTTTAGTGCTTTGAGTGTGATGTGGGCATTCTAATCTTGTGGGGTTTAGAATGTACCTTACTGGATGAGTTATCAAGGCCTTCAAGGAGAAGAAAACCATGGAAGAATGCCTATAACCATCTGAATGAGTATATGACATGACGGCCAATGAAGCAGTGGAACAAAACATGAGGAATCTGTGCTTCTTGAATGGGCTTTACTCATGCATTTGTGCCTGGGGGTCCCTTCTGCACAACACTAAATAAATAAATAGAATGAAAAGTTTAAGCAAAAGCTTAAACTGTAAGTCTAGGCTGAAGGAAGGTGTTTATTCACTGGTTTTTTATTTTGTTTTCTTCATTTTTAAAGACTTGGTATTTAGTGGGGATATATATGATCATTGGACAGAGAAGTGGCACACAGTTTATGTGACAGTAATTTGAACGCAGGACACCCACAAATAATACATTGGGGTTGATAAATTCGGTAGAGATTCAGTGTGTTATTAGAAAGATCAAAAACCTGGAGTATTAAGCCAGTGATTTCAACACACTCTACAAATGAGGCTGATCTCACTTTTAATGAGACAAAAGTATGTGAGACAACTTGACCATCTTTTTCTACTAGCTGACATTGTAACACCAGATCTAAGATTCAAATTTAAGATTCTTAACCCACGATTTTATCAATATTTTTCAATGGACACGTAGAAATATTATTTCGGAGAGCACAGTTCAAATCTGATCTTTGCTTGACCCTTTGTTTGAGAGAAATGAAAATTTCACTTTGCAAAGAGAGTGGCCAATTGAAAAAATTACAGGTTATTCTGATTTGCCAAATTTCTTCTATTAGAATTGCTGCATTTTCCACAGATAATTAAATTCTTCAGGTAAATCCAATTGCTTTTTTTCACTGGAATTTCTGTGTCCATAAGAGGAGTTTATAGAAAGTTCATGCTAAAAGGTTTTTGACACAGTTACTTGCAATACATTTCAGACAGGAACGTCTGGTTTGATGTCTGCTTCAGATCAAGTAGACTCTTTTCTTTAATCCAAATCTCTTGTCTGCCAAGCTAATAACTCTGCTTTTCAGAAAGAGTACTGTCCTTGCACTCCATAGAAACTGTTACCGAGATCAGAGAAGAGTGACTTCAACATTTGTTTTAAACAGGAAAGGCAGCTGAGGTTTCCTGCTAAAATGAGAAAATGTAAAATTCCACAATATTGAAAAATTATTTCAGAATAAAGGGAAAGTATCTGCATTCCACAAACCACATAGGAAAAATATTAAAACCCATTAGAGGTTTGGTCCCTTTGAAATTACCATTAAAACCTCTACTGACATAATGGAAGATTTCTGACAATCTTTTGCCTACTCAGTCCCTATAGATTTTCTAGATTTGTCTACATTTGAAAATAAAAAATAGTGATACCTATTATCCTGAATGGTGGTAAAAGCCACAGAAAGAAAACAAATTCTACCACTACTCTTCACAGAGATTCATTGTTTCATTGTTTTAAAATTATTTACTTTATTCTCATCTATTTAGATTAAGACATTAAAATCACCACCAAGATTAGTTAATCCTTGAGAAGAAAGAAAATAAGGCTATATCAAACTTTTAACTGACCTGCAGAAGCCTTTGCTGCTATCTCACAATGTCTTTGTTAGCGTGACTCACTGGAGCCATGACTGATCACTCAATTAACATTTTGTGTTCTTTCAGCTGCACTAGACAGTCCCAGATGTTCCATGAATAAAATAATTGTAGTGTCCCTGAGAGTGTCAATTTTTGTTTGTCACTTCTCTTCTTGAATCTGCTAGAGCTCCAGAGCTCATCCTAACTCTTTTCAAGCTGGTCTGCCAACCTTTTTGTCTGAATGGTTTCTGTCCTGTAGGATACCCAAGAACAGAGGATATAGCCGTTCAAAGTGTTGTTCATTTCAGGGCCACACAGATGAAGGAAGATCAGTCCTGAACAGATTTGCAGTCAAGGGACTATTTGCAATTTACATTTTAATAGTGACAAAAGCCTAAGAATTGCTAAGGATTTCACTCCATTAGTTACTGTCTCACCCCTTTCAGGATTTAGACCCCCATACCTGAAGAATGCAGGGCAGCCCAAATGACAAGCCTGCAAACTATCCTCAAGGGTCCTGAGACTGTCCGGTAGATTTTGTTTCTGTTCATCGCTGGTTTACTTGGTACTTTCCCTTTTGTAACAGACAAATTGGAAATAAATTCAGTGTAAGCCCAGCTACAGCACCCTGAAGAAGACCAGCACTAAGTCTAAACTATAGATTGTTCCAAACAAAGCATTCTCATTAGAAGAGATTCGTGTTGTGCCATTAACATAATTACTTTTACATGCATGAGAAAATTTTCTCAGATTTCTGTGTCTGACTTGCTATGAGTTGTACAGAGAACTGTAATATCATGTTATATAGACATTCCCAATATGATACCATAGATTTTAATTGGTGTGTTATTTTCTCTTTCCAAATAATTTAAAAGAATCAAAACAAGGTAAGACAGAAAGAGCTAGGAAATCACGTTACTGAGTAATATAAAGTTCTAAGTGGGACAGAACTCAGAAATTCAAAATATATGAGATGTAAGTAGTCAGGATGAACATGAGAAAGAAAGAAATGAAAGAACATCTGACACTACAATGAAAACAGAAAAGATTGAGTGATTATTTTTTTTTAACAGAGGGAAAGAAATGTTAATGTGTTCATTTACATAAGGAGGTCCCATTAGTAATGGTGTAAAGACCTCCTAACTGGAAAAAAATAAAGTGCCTATATGATAAGCCAGTGAGATAAGCTTTACTGTTGTTGTATTTGAGGAAGGGTGGGAAATGTTAGAAAAAGCTTTCCACTTACAGGAATGTTTATTCTCAACTTAGGTTCACTAATTTAAATGTCACAGTTGAAGGTTTATCTCTACCTGTGTGAAAAGTGCAGGCAGGCATTTCACTTAATCTTCAGCTTGTTTCTGTGTAATGATTAACCTGGGTAAAACTTTAAATAGTTATTGATCATTCCATTACCTAAGCAGCTAATAGAGCAGAGGTTAAGTTTATGGAAAAGTTACAGTTTTGCCTGGTATTATCCTTTAGGTTCTGTGCTCTGAATACTTCAGCTCAGATCTACAAAGCATATGCGAACTTGGTTAAGAGTGTAAATAGTGTTCCTGAATTCAAGGATATTATTTGCTTACTTAATATCAAATATATACTTAAGAGTGGTGATAGATGAAGGTCATATCTGATGTAGCACAATCGAGCTTCAATGAAGTTAGTCTTAATATTTATATTAACTTCTAGTTCCTACATTAAGAGGAATTTTCCTTTCATAAGAAAATAGAGAAATAAATTTGATAATTTTTTTAATGATTCTTGTCTCCTTTTAGCTTTTCTGTTTTGATCAGATATGTGTTTTACTGAGGTAGATGATGTCTGAAGAGTAAAAAGGATACAGGCAACGTTAACCAAAAAATAATGTTAGAAAAACTTAAAGACTTTTCTGCATCCTGAGGCTGTGAGATTCATGGACATAGTGTGAGAATATTCCCATTGCTGTAATAGTATTTATTATTCCTAAGTATGACACTGTGAACCCCTACTTTTCTTTATGTTTAGTAAATAAGATGAGATTTTATTTAGTTACAAAATTTTCCATTGTCTTTTGCCCCTGAACTGGATGAAAAAGGATCACAGTAAGTAAGATGTATCTGTCTTCAAACATCCCCAAAAAAGATTCATCATAAAGCAGGTATCTAAGAATATCTGTAAAACACTAGTTCCTTTTCACTTGGTAAAATAGGAGCGAGAATGACTTGCTCACATTTAATCATCTGTATCAGAGATAAGTAAAGCTAAACATGATGAGTCCATTCAGAACATCCCATAATCTTTCTACCATGATTATTTGTTTAAATACAGGTAACAGTGAAATGGATAAAACAGTCCTCAGTGTTTTTGTTAGTGTATTTTAGCCAATATAATTCACCACTTCTACTAGCTCACATAACAAATGGGCCTCTCCACTGCTGAAGAAGAGACCTAGAACATACTAAGATTTAATGTATGATACGTTTTTCCCTGAGATTAGAGTTGTTAACATGCTTACCTTGTCCAGGGAAAACTGAGAAATAACTGTCTATTTAAAATAGAAATAAGATTTATTTTAATAACTCCTTTTTATAATCAATGTATTGTAAACACTTTCTAAGCTAATATTCTTAGTGTTGGTATACTGTAATCATGTTTTACATAGGAATAGATGTAGCTGTAGCTATTAATGTCCCCTATCTCTCTAAAATTGCCATCCAGTAAAACCTGCTACACTGAATAAAGATGAAACAGTAGGGTACTGGGTTCACAGCCTAATTTTAGTAATGACCTTCTACACTACAGAAATAACATCTAAAGCACACAAAACAGTGGTATAGATAGGTAGATTTCAATTTAATGCCTCTTCTTACAAACTTAACTTGGAAACTTCCTAAAATACAAGTCCTATCTTCTAATATTAATGCATAACTTCAGCATTTTGGTCCTCTGCCACAAACCCTCTATATTTTACTTAGTGTAAGAATGGAGGAATTGACTTAAAGAGATCTAATCCATATTCTATCCAAGAACTTTAATAAAGTTCAACAATATAAAAATTTGTGTATCATTGTACGTATCATTATTTCTACCTTCCATCATTTTATCTCTCTGCATGCCACTACAGCACCGGAAATACACAATTGGCAAGAGTGATTGATAAGAGTGATATCTGTCTGTGATAAATTCCAAAATGGATTACCAATCCTTGATTTAAAAAGAAATGAAAAAGTTTTCTAATAAAATTTCCTTTAAATCAGTACTGAGAATTCAGAAATGCTTAATTCAGCATTTAGATTATCTGCTATATTGGGAAGGTTTGAATGTGGGGTGGGGGAAGACAAGAACCCCCCACCAACAGTATTCTAGAATATGTGTGTATTCCAACCTACAGAATATGTGCCATTATGTTTGCTCTATATAGATCTTGAATTATAGTTCACTCATTACTGAAGTAATTTTTATCAATGGACATTCTATATGCATTATAATTTAGATTAATCCATTTCTATTGCTTAATTGACTTGTAGTTTTTGAAAAATACTGCAAAAAGAAATTCTAACTTTACTTCGTTAAGTGCAATGTGGGGCATGCCAGCACGTTAAAATTTTTTTTACTGTTTTCTTACTAAGGATGAATTATGGGAAAAAGAAATCAAAGAAAGCTGTTACCTGTTGTTGCTGGGCTTGGGGTTTGGTTTAGCTCTGGTTTTTTTCAGTTTAAGCCACTTATAAATCTTACTATGATTACACTAACTATAAGAAAAAAAAATCTATAAAAATTCAAATGGTTCCTCTATACTGAAAACTTGGGTTTGCTTTCTCTTGCTTGCTGGCTGTATATGCCAGTTAAGTCTTATTTTCCTGGCAGTAACCTCTTTGGAACTATACAGGAAACATCATCTTTAAGGGACCTAGCACAATGCAAAATCTACTTGATTTAGCCTCCACCTGCTCCTGTAATATTCGTTGCTTATAATTATATTCAGGTGTAAGAAATAGGTGACTTAGGTAACTCTTATTTGACATGCGGCTTTGAGAAAGAAATTCAATTATCCAGTTCATGGCAACTTAGTACAGTATTTAGATGGTACTTATTTCTCATTTTGAGAAAACTGTTGATACATAAATTGTTAGGGATTTTTGAAAGGATGAAGCAAAAGTATGTGTGTTAGTCTGACTACTGGTCAAGCAAATGTTGTAATGCTTAAACCACCTCAGCAGGACCAGCTCCAATATTTGCTGTTGTAGGCACCAGCTGAGCACTAGATCTGTAAAGTGATCTGAGCTTGGTCTTCCTTGCACTACACGCTTCTTATCTTCCAAAAGTCTTCTCCTTTTCCAGCATAGCAACTGAATTAGATTTTCCCCTTCCTTATGGACCTACATACTAATAAGACAGTTGTGTTTCTTCCACTGTGATGTTTTGAAATAGTCTTTTTGCTCAGTTCTCATCAATGTAGGAAACCTTTATCAATGAAGTATGTTTCACACTTCACTAAGACAACTCATATTCCTGAAATATTTTGCAGAATGAAGGTACTAGTTATGAACTCATATTTTTCTCCTTAATCTTTTTGAACTACAAAGCTGATCTGTACTATGGGACATACATTCTTTCACCTGTCAGATCTCAAGAGGTCCTAGGTTTTCTTGTATGAATCTTTTCCACATACTTGTTTCACCTGAAGTATCACTAAACCTGAAAGAACTAAAACTTTTGGCATGTGTCACACATTTACAATACATCTGGAAAAGATGTGCCATTATCTGTGAATACAGACAGACATTTTGAAGACAGTAGTAATATTTTCAACCCTGTGGATTCAGCCAAGAATTTATTTTATGTACATGAATGATGCTACTAACTGTAGTGTTATGATCAGATTTTCCTAGAATAATAATTTGCCAGAGCCTGTCCTAGTGGAAATTATAAAAATTACCATAAGTGCTCAAGAATTTTTAATGCATACAGAAATTTCTTTGGAATTAAAACAAACAGCAAGATCTGCATTTCTATATCTGATCACACCCACAGAAGTAGCAATTATTCTTCAAAGCTATTAATACCCAGAATACCCAAACCAAAGAAAAAAATTGATACCACTCTTGACATCAGCTGTCTACTTGTGAAAAGTAAGCATGAGGCTGCTCATTTACTCAGATCAAAAACTAGGATAGACACCATACTTGGCTCAAGGAAAACAGCAAAAGTATATGGCTTAAACATTTATAATGGAAAATATATGCAGAGATAATGATGCACAAAGTCACACATAATCTTAATTATTTGTCTACTAGATGTGAAGAAGCCATGTTCTCTAATTCTACACTGAACATCTTTCTTTTCTCAAAGTAACACTAGACTGCTTCCTGTCCATGGTAAGTCTCTGAAAGGCAGAGAGAAAGGGCAAAAGGTAGCCTCCATTTACGTATGTAAGCGTTGAACTGCCAGCTGTGAATCATAGAGTCATAGAATGGTTTGGGTTGGAAGAGATCATCTAGTTCCAACCCTCCTGCCATGGACAGGGACACCTTTCACTAGATCAGATTGCTCAAAGTCCCACTAGCCTGGCCTTGAACACTACCAGGGATTGGGAGTACACAACTTCTACGGGCAACCTGTTCCAGTGCCTCACCATGCTCACTGCATAGAATTTAGTCCTGATATTAAATATAAACCTCTCCTCTTTCAGCTTGAAACAATTATCCCCTTGTCCTATCACTGGATGCCCTTGTAAAAAGTCCCTCTCCACCTTTCTTGATGCCCCTTTAGGTACTGGAAGGTTATTTGGTCTATCATCAGTCTGTATGGATGCTTGTGGCAACTGAACAGGAGGAATAGGAAAGCTATTCTCCCTGTTTCATTCTTTCCCACCTATCAAATCACCTCATCAGAGTAATGAATTGGATGGAGTGCACTCCTTCAGGTTTGAAGATGGTAGCAAATTGTGAGGGCAGTTGCCAACACACTTGAGGTCATGGCCTCTATCTAGAGGGACCTAGGCCTGTTGAAGGAATGGGCTCAGAAAGGCCTTATGAAATTCAAAACAAATGCAAATCCCTCCACCTCTTTCACAAGGAAGACACCCTTGAAGCAGTACAGACAGGGATGGGGGACAGCCCTGCAGAAGAGCCCCTGGAGATCTGGCAGACATCAAGTTGAACAACCTGGCACAACAGAGTGCTCTGGAAACAAAGGCATCCGACAGCATCTCAGACTTTTGCGCCACAACCTGTCAATTAGGGAATTGATTATCTCCATATATGTAACACTTGTTGAGCTGTCTTCAGTACTGAGTACCTGCCCAGTTTGTGCCTTCCAATTAGGAAGACAGATAAACTGGATAGAGTTCAGAACTGGGACATCATATTATTGGCAGCTGCAACATTTGCCTTGTCAGGAAAGGCTGAGCTAGGCTGGGCTTCTTTCTTCTGGAGCACAGGTGACTGCAGAGGGAGAAGGTAGCCAACCTCAGTACCTACAGAGGGACATCAAGAAGGTGAAACAGGGGAGGACAAGAGACAACAGACATTTGTTAAAATAACAGACATATGAAGAGACTGTTTCATGAAGAGGATTTGCCCAAGGAGTATATACAACTTCTCTGCTTACTGATCTCCAAGACCAAATTGGCTAAGCATTAAGTAAACTATACGGCCTTGTAGCTCACTCTGCTGTGAGCAGGAGGCTGAACTAGTGACCTCTTGAGGTCCCTTCGACCTGTACTGTCCTATGAACAGCCTGAACCAACAGGGCTTACATGACTGAGAAAGGGTCTCACACCAAGGAAAGACTTTGTAAACTTTGGGAGAAATTGGACTGTATAGGGGGTTTTTGTTTGTGTTGTTTTTTTTTTCCACAAGGAAAATGAAAGGTGCAGTAAAAAAAGTTTGTAAACTTGGCTGAAGACCTTAGAGTGTGGCACAGTAGCTGCAATTTGAACAATTTTCATGATTAGAAGAGAGATGTGAAAGCACATACAGGATTTAGGGAGGTAAGTCCTGTTGTTGTAACCAGTTGCACACCTATCCACTACATAAACATATACTTGAATTCTGAGCCATAACTGAACTCCCAGTGTATTCACTGAATGTATATTTATCCGTAGGTGTACTTTCACTAAACTTTGAGTCATTCACTCCAAGTCATACAATTTTGGTTTTGAAGAAGAAATTTTATTCCCTCCCTATTTTTCTCCCTGTGGGGCTGAGAGTGGCAACTGGTATAAATCAAGAAAGTAACTGCTTTGTCAACAAAATGCATTACTGTAGAAACAGTATTCTTATTATAACACTTAGTTTAACTGGTTTTTTATAGGTAAAGCTAATCCAGTAGCCTACATAAACTTAAAGTAAGTGTATTTAATAGTTTGGTTACATGGGGAGTTTAGTATCTATCACTTCCGTATGGTGAATCAATTAGCTCATAGAATTGGCAGGACATAATTACAATAAGAAAAGATGTCAAGTTTTTTATTAATGACGACTGTGTGTCTACCTGAAACACAAAAAGCAAATTTCTGGAAAGCTGAAAGGGAAGACTACAAGTTTTTTGCAAATGCATCAGCACTGAATCACAAAAACTGACTTGCGTATACAGAGAAGGTAATCAGATGGGTGTATCCTCAAATGCCATAAGCATTGGGTTGTGCATCATAAATGGGATAATTAAACGATGTCTGTAAGTAAATGAAGCAATATGTAATAGGTTAGCAGAGACATTGTAATGACTGACCTAACAACATCAATGTAGATGTGAAGGTAAGGTAGAATGCATTTAGAGGTGGCATGTTACATGATGCTGTCATTAGCAGTCATTTACAAGTTTTATTACACTTTTTTTCCAGAAGCTACTCTTGAGCTTAAAGAAAAATTTTAGCCTGATGTAGAAATTTCTGGGCAGATGTATCACCTGTATTACACAAGTGGTCAGATTATTTGGTTAGAATGGTCCCTTCTGGCCTGAAAATCTGCAACTTGACAAATGCATTGTAATTAACATAATGACTTGCTTGAGGTATATATCATAGTAGAAAGCCAGGCTACGTGTTAGGATGCAGATAGATGATGACCATAATGGTGTGTTACCTTCACAAATTGCTGGGACCAAAGATCACTATGTTGTGGCATAACAAATGACAATTTCTGAGCTGTGAGGCAAGTGTTTCTAATCCACTCAGGTTCTTATTTGAACGTAAAGGTCTGGTGGTCATCCATATCTTCTAATGAAGACCATAGGAGGTTCATATACTTAGAAGATATGAAAATCATGTTCATAAGAACCGGTAGATATCTATTTCCAGAGATAAAGTTGAATGACAATCTCATAAATAAATTAAGAATTCCATCCAGTATAGGTCTGGTTTATGGTACATATAAAATTTAATAGAACATTAGGTAATAGACCTATTTTATTTAGTGCTGCTGAGTTTCTTATATAATTTGTGATTTTAGAGGCACTTATGGCTAAGTAAACACAACATAGACAGAATGCAGACTTTAGCCACTATATTGCTCTTGTAATGGTCTCATGCACCGGATTAAAAAGGCAAGCTTATATTTCACCGCATGCTGTTCAAACGTAAGGTGATCGGGTATACTTTTTCTTATGCTCAGATAGGAATGCTCTGCCTGGAAGATCTTGATTACTGAAGTAAATAGTACTGAGAACTAATCAGATGAGAGTAGTATAGGCAAACTCAATGTTGCTTCCCTAAACCTTTTAGAAAACATCTGATATCTTGTGAAATATTTAAGCAGATTAATTAAATTAAGAACATAGTTTAACTTTGTTTAAATTGGAGTATGCTTTCTTTAAGGAACTGTTTTCAGTAGATGTTAGAATCATTACTGTTATTTTATTTTAATATTTGAAATAGGTTGTTTGGAACCCTATTTCTCATTTTTTACAGTTTGACCAGAGTGTTAAAAACTGTTGTTTGCCTCAGAACTTATCTGAAGTAAACATGGCTCAACAAGCAGTGAACTCATTTATTGATGCCAGATTACAGTGTTTTCACTGTACTGAAACTTAAATAGTCCCTAATGGTTTTTACTGCCTGGTTGTAATTTCTATTATTTATTGCAGTTAGTAGTTGCACTGTCTTGTTCATATCACCGTTTTCTTCAATTTGACCTGTGAATTGAAGTTTTCTCAGTTGTAGTACTTGTCTGACGCTTTTCAGACAGTTGATGTGGGCATGGGACAGAGGATAAGACTCAAAGAAGGAAAAGGTTCTGACTGAGTAGAACATTTAAGTAGTTGCTTAAAGTTAATTACCATTTTAAGTGGCTTATCCAGAAGTTATTATCTTAAGTATATGAATCAAGATAAGCTTTTTCATGTGTGCTAAACTGAATCAGTGTTTTGAGGACTTGGAACTGCATTTGTCAATACGCCATATACACATAGCAATGTATTTTTGCAATGTACGCTTAGTAAATGAGATCAACCGAGTTGTAAGTAAATGGAATTCTATATTGTCATGCCAAATATGAAATGACAAAGCTGTAAATAAGTCAGAGAGCAGTATTATGTTCCTGAAAGAGATTGAATTTTATAATGTGTTTCTTGAACTCTCCATTTTGGAAAGCAACTCGGTTTCCCATAACAAAGTAGTTAATTCTCCAGGTAAGGGGGGGACAAGTATCATTCCTAAAGGAAATTATTTGAAGGACAATATTACAATTTAATCTATAACTATGAAGTCTGTGCGGCATTAACATTTTGGGAGCTGAAAGACAGTTTTGAAAGGCTCCGATTCAGTAAGAATTATTAAAATATTATTTGTTTCTTAATTAGTAACCATAATGTAAAACAAGGGGTAGTTGTATCCTTCAGACTGTATTGTCATACCATAACAGATTCATGTGGTGTTGCTTTAATGAAGTCAGACGATTTGTTCTTCATTTGCACAACAGAAGGAGAGAAGAACTGAATCCTGTAGTGTAACACATACCCCTGGAACCTTAACTTTAATATTTTCTTTTTACTTTTGAATGCTTAATTGTATTTCCACTTCATTCTCTTTCCTCTTCAGCACATAATTCCTGTGAGCACGACACAAATGTTCTTCCTACAGGGTTCCATCAGAAAGACTATCATAGCAGGAGACCAAGGAGTTTTGTAAGCAAAGAGAATATGAGGGAGTTGACAAACATTTCATACTTTCAGGTACGATTAAATAAGTACCCCATTGTTTCATAGGTTGCTAATATCATGCTCCAGTCTTGATCAAAACGGTATGGGAAGCACTTATTGATTTTTCCTGTAGGACTGTAATTACCGCTAGTCTGCTTTTTGTATCCTACAGGATATTGTGGTAATGATTTCCTTACACACAGCCCATTCATTTCTAATGACTTCTTCATTTGAGATTTGAGCATTTTCAACTATATTCTTTCTTTTTTTATGTACTCTTAAAAAAAGTGAAATATAAAGTAAATAGAATACATACTTCAACCCATTATTTTTATACTTTCCCAACCTTGCTAAGTGCAAGCAATCATATATTTTCTCATGGAAAAAAAAAGTAGGTCAGCACTCACCTCTGCAAACCTGATACAACCTTATATCTATTTTAGACTGGATGGCTGAAAGTGATTTTACGTGGGGTGCTAATCTCCTGCTACATAAGAGTATGTGAAAATGTGCTTCAGACTGTGAACTTGTGTCTGCCTTAACAGATGCCCCACTGAATTCTGTCACATTTAGTATCTCAAGGACATATTGCCAGCTTTTCTCAGGAAAAATAATATCCTGCTCTGTGAGCTGTCCCCTTCGTATCTGTAGAATTGCTATTGAATTAAGTATTACTGAACAAGAGTGAAGGTGACAGAAGCTGAATATAGCAGTGAGAACCCTTTATGTCCAGTGATCATAATTTCTTTCTGCACTAAGAATTTTAAAAATAACATAAGACCTCATTTTTTTTCTTCCCCTAGGTGGTAGTGCATCTGGGTTCCAAACCAAATAATAAGTGGTAGCATAACCGTTGCAAAATATTGATTGATAAGATCTTTCACTGCATCTGGGCAAATCACTGCACAGGGTCCCCCTTAGCATACCTACAATAGGAAAAGAAAAATTACAATTCCATAACCCAACTAATTCTTCATATCACAGACAATGAGTAGGTTTATCTGAACTTGATTGCTTGGCCTGAAGACTGCAGTTAAGACAATGAAAAAAGTAATATTCACCTTGACTAGCAAATTCTAAGTAAGAATTTGTCCTTTTTATGCTGAGACTTGACTTTTCACTCCCATCTCAATTTATGTACACCAAGTGAAATGGATTAAGGCAGAAGAAAAATTTTCAAGTTTTTGATCTCAGTCAGAATTATGCAGGGCATAATTTTTCACAGGATTTGTGCAACATAAATAGCTACTCCAAAGGTTACTTCAGAGCATTTTGGTCAGCCTTCTGATCCAGTTAATCCTTGGAGACGTCTATCTTCCCACAGGATCATAGGTGACCTGTTAGCTAATTTAGCCTTTAAGCTAAAGGCACAAAGTTATACAAACATATATATTTCTCCCTGACACTTCATCTGCTTGTATGATCTATAAATTCCAGTCTGAACATATGGAGACAGAACAGAAATCTGATGTAGTGTTAGTTACCTTCGTAAAACCTGCACTGTTTTATTCATCACACTCCTGTTCTCTTCTGTTCTAGTTTTGTCTAGTCTATTCAACTTCATTCTATTCTAATTATGTTTATTTTATATAGTATACAAATTAATATAACAAATGCAGAACATAATCTTTTAGATATAAATATGTAGAACCATATATTATACAGTTATATTCTTATGTATTGCAACATATTCTGCAAACACACATCTCCCTCTAATATATATCTTGAGTTTGAAGTGTCAGTCTTTGTGGAGACATCTGTAGAATTAAATTTCAATTTTCTAATTTCACCCCTCTTTCCACTGAGATGTAATAGTACAATAAATAGGTAGAAAAACATGTGACTTCAAAATGAAAAGCATCTTATTCTGCTTATTATCACCTCATATATAAGAGAAAACTGTATCACCAGACATTATGTGCCACAGAGTCCCTCAAAGGAGTTTAACTCTTTGTTGGATAAGGAATCGAAGCAGGAACAGGGGAAAAGAAATTATACTATATATATGAAATGCATGACTCCTTTCAAACTGCATGTATTAAGAACAGATGAGAAAGTAGAAGGCAGTATCCAGTCGAGAAATGAAGCTAGGAATGGCAAAGTGAAATGACTGTATTACAATAAACAAAGAACAGAGGCAGGAAGTGAATGAAGCATCAATGAAATAATGCTAAGGTAAATGGATGCCCCATTAGTGCTGATGCTTACACATGTAATCTTTCAAGATGACAATCTCCAGAGGAATCTTTCCTCCAGTAATAACAGCTAGGCAATTCTTAGCAGAACTGTTTGGATTAGAACACCCTTCTTTCATAGAATCATAGAATCACAGAGTCAGCCGGGTTGGAAGGGACCTCCGAGATCATCAAGTCCAACCCTTGATCCACTACCTCTGTGGTTACTAGACCATGGCACTAAGTGCCACATCCAGTCTCATCTTAATAACCTCCAGGGACGGAGAATCCACCACTTCCCTGGGCAGTTCATTCCAATGTCTGATTACCCTTTCTGTAAAGAAATTATTTGTCAAGGCCTTAGATTGTCTGGAGCTTTCTTTGTGTGGTAAACCAGTTGTGGAAAAGACATGTGACAGACAGACCCCAAGACACAAATTATTACGGAAATCTGTCTATTTTGTGGCTGAAATACACAAAGGGGAGATATATAAAAGTGTAAGGAAGACATTGCTGTGGAATGTTCAAGAAGTGTCCCTCAAGCCAGTGTGGAAAGAGGAGTAGACCAGGCAAAGAAAATGGAAAAAGTTATGCCGAATTAGTGGTAGGCTAGAGAGATAGCTGGTAAATATCTGAGGGAAAGCAAATGACCAAGAGAACTACTTAGCACAGAGAACAGATGCTTTGCCTGAAATTTCTGAAGAATGTATTAGCCTGAATGGGAATTGTTAACAACCTGCTTTACAGAAGCAGTCTCCTAAGTGCTTTGTAAACAAATATATTCTGCTGAAAAGTGAGTCTTGGTAACACAGCAGATGAGATAACAAAATATTAATTCTTGATATCTTTTGACCATTGGACTGAAAATGGTGATAAAACAGATCTAGAGTATTCTTAACGGCAGACTACTGAGATGCCCCTCAAAAAAAACCCCTTACAAATATGCTCAGAAAGAATAAACAACAAAAACCTATCATCATTACAAATGAAGACTATGTTGCACTAACATTGCTTTTGAAATATTTCTATTTTGTCTCACACATATGGTACCAGCTGGAAAGCATGTCCTAGAAATTCAATTACCCCAGTGTTTTTAAATGAAGGAATTAAATAGAAGGGTTGCAAGGAAATAAATTATTTTAAAAGAAAGTAAACCTCAAAATGTCATAAATTCTAGGGTATCCCAGATTTCATTTCTCCAGTTCACATTCTTCCTTAGGAAAATTACCAGAGAATTTCTTAATTGTTTAACTAAGAAATGTAATAAAGAGACACACGACAGCGTATGCTTTATTAATATACAAGTTGCTTTAAAAATATTTCTATTTCCTAACTTCTATGGTGCAACCAGAGAAAAAGTATCACGGATGAGTTTTTAGAAATGACATCCAGTGTGTCCAGACTTTAACTTTTATTTTATAGGTCAATCTCAAAGCTAAGCTATACTGATCACATTCTACTTCAAGAAAATATGGATTTAGTGCAAATGATGTGACCTTCAGCTCAGACTCCCAAACTGTGATCTAACAACGATAATGACCTCTGGAAAGCAGAAAGTTGTTGATACTGGCTTCTTGAAAATTTCATATGCCCACAGGCTTTGCCTTGAGGTAAGCCCTTGGGTGAGTTACAATGACTAACAATCACTCCCTTTTCCTCCTACCTTCCTGGTCAAAGCCATGTTTCACTGTGGTGTTTTATCAATTTATACATCTGATTGGCAGGTAACAGATCTCTATTTTTAATGAGATTCAAAATTAATTCTGCTTTCAGGGGTGAACTTTGAACTCTTGATATGAACTTCAATCCTGCAAATACACATTATGAATGGTTTTCACACGAGTGGTCCCATGGAACTGGAAAGGGACCACTTGGATGAATGAAGCTAGTTGCATGCATAAGTGTTTTTAGAACTGAGGTAACATGAGCTATTGCTCATTGCTCCTAAGACCAAGTATCTCTTGGTAACCTTCCACATATGAAAATAGAGATTTTGACATTCCCTTATAGTTTCCAGGCAGCTCAGAAAGATACTTTCTCCAGTCACACACTGTATTTCAGCAGAATTTTACTCTGCATTACAGCGCCTAGTGCTTCGAGGACTACTTGGAAAATGTTTACCTGGTATATTACAGACACAACAAGGCATACACACAATGGTCTGAGCAGACGTGAACTCACATCTCGCATGTTTCACGCAAACTAATATCTGTATAACTGCTGACAGTGCAATGCTACACTTGCTAACGAACCCTTCTGAGAGGCAGAGCTCAGAACTGGTGCTGTATGAATGTGGCTTTTGAATCAGGCAGCTCTGATTTGAGTGCAAACACACATTACAGATATGGCCCTAAAGGTACTATGGGGTACCTCTAGGCATTTTGCCAATACTCTGTACCAGTAGCAACTGCAACAGACCACCATGACTTTCCTTATCATTCCAGACTTGCTGTGCCTCCTCCCCACCCATTCTTAGTTCACTGATATCTAAGTAGGAATGCAGAGGCAGATTCTAGAGGTATACCTACCCTAGGAAGGGAATTCCCCTTAACCAGGAAACTTTCTTTCACTCAGTACCCCTCCATCACAGTAACTCTATAATGAACATTAAGCTGAAGTTTGACATATACTTCAGAGACTTGCTGAACTCTAGGATTTTGTGGAGAAAAGGTGAATCAAGCTGTTCATATTATTCTTCTACTTAGTTAGAAAGGAAATTGTTGTTGGCATGCATCAACAAATCAGTATATTAAAAATATTGCATACTGTTCCTGCTCCCACTCAATCAAAACAAACTAGGCTCAGCTAGCATTAACCACCTAAACACTAAAAATGAACATCTGAACTCCCCGCAGCAGTTCCCTATTGCAACAACAGGATACAAATAAGCTCCTCCACAGTGGAATCAATTTAATCTTAAAATATGTAACTGTGATATAGGCAGTGATTCTATATCGTCTCTGAAGTATCTATATGATTACACTGCTAATGTTGAGTTACAGAGATAGCTGTTAACTGAATTATGGCAGATGCTCTGGTGTTGGCTCCTATGTAAAAAACCTTCAGCCTTCTGGAACAGACCTTCTCAGCTGAGATATCTCCATGGTGTCAGCCCCATGACAGTATAGCAAAAGTCAGTATAAGATCACAGTAAAGTTGTAAAGCATGACACTGGTGTGTATTTTAGTCTCTGCAAAGGAATGTAGGAGCCTGACTTTTTTCCTTGAGGTGCTGTTGACTCAGAACAGGCTTGCATCAAAGTAGTGAAGATGTGAAGCAAGTTTGACCTTGAATCTGAGATTCAGTCTTCTTCATAGAGCTTTTTATGGAGTGGCTAAGGCTATCTGTATGGCCATAAATCACTTCAGATGTGTTCATTTCCTAAACATGAAACATTTAGCAGTTGCTTTTGATGACCTCCTCAAAATAATGCTAAACAACAATATTAGCATTCTGTTCTAGGACACTGTTTTTGCCACATAGGATCAGAGATTAATCTTATTTTCTTTAGCATAAGGAAATATGAAAAAATATTACTTCAGAGCAAAATTTCACTGTTTTCTAATAAACACACTTTTTTGTTGGTTTTTTTTTTTTGGTTTATTTTGTTTTTCTTTTGTTTGTGTTGTTTTGTTTTGTTGTTGTTTTTTGTTTTAATGGTAACTTTCCATCTGCAAGTTTATAAATCTCTGTGCTCTTTTTGTTTAATTTCATGGTTGATTTCCTGTAACACATGTTTATCTTCTATTAACCACTACGGGCTGGGTCCTCGACAAAATGAGGCATTTCAACAACAATCTTGACCCCCTTGTGAAACAAGATTTCTCTCAGCGTGACGCAAATCTTAGCCTCTTCATCAGCACTTGTAAAACAGTTGACTCATACACCTGACTCTTCCCATACCTGTTCTTCATAAGATCACAAGTTTCATTATCCCAAATAAAGGTCAAGGTAAAACAAAACAAAACACAAGTCCTAATGCTCCAGTAAGAAGACAGACTGCAAAGAGCAGTTTGCAACCTGGAGCTTCTCTGGTTTCTCTGCGTTGCTGATGAACTCGATTCAGTTTACTTGTAGATATTTTTTAGACCGGTTGCTTTGTGAAAATATAGCTAACACTTAAATAGATTTCAATAATTCTGCCATAGAGAGCCTAAGGTTTTTGGTGAAAATATTTCTGCTATCAATACTTGACCCTCTTGCAAGTCCATAACATGGTTTGGAATGTGTTCAGGTTGCCTTCATGGTGTGAAGCCTATGGCCATTTAGTAGCCTTCCTCATAAAGAGTAAAAAGATTATGTTAAAAAGTGGTATCACTTTCCAAGGGGATCTGGGGGGAATCCACCTAGATGCAAGGTAATTTCTTCTTTCATTCTCATTTGTTTTCACTATTCAGGCTAGCAGAATTCCCTCATGTAACCTTAGGTTGATTTTGGTATTTTATTTTCAGGGTGGAGCACTACCATGATTATTGTCGATAAACTACTGTAGAGTGAGATTGTGAAATAGAGGGTGAGAATGCTCAGCTGTGTAATTCTGGCACAATGAGCAGTTTCAAGGGATCAGAATCTTTGCTATGATTTAGTGTGAGTCACCTTGGAAACTATCCCAATTTACATAGAAATCTTCCTTTCCCCCTCTACTATCATTCATTTTCTAATCAATGGGTACTGCTTGTTGAAGTTCGTGGTCTTACTTACATGGAAGGTAGATCAAGAAGCAGGGTCCTATTTGTAACCACTTTTCCTTTACAACAGAAAATATTAATTCCTCCTAATTTTCAGGGTATTTGAAATGGTATAAGATAATGAACTGACTTCCTAAACATCTGAATCTCACTTTGAAGTCTAAACTAATCCAACCACAAAATACCGTTACTGCACACAGTGGATACTGTGCTGTGGAGTATGCCTTAATAGATATTACACTCAACCAAGAAAAGTTGTTGCACAGGTATGTTTTCACTTTTTTTTTTTCACTCAGTGAAAAAGTACGTGTTTCCACTACTTACAGGCTAGGGCAGCTATAAATCACCCCAATAAATTACTCTGGATCATGAGATACTGTCAATACAAACAAAAATCTGACATGTGAACTGGTTGCTTGCAGTAGAAAGCAAGCAGAAGATGCAGAAGAAATGCAAGCAGAAGAAATGTAGATCTCTAGAAAAACAAACAAAAAACAGACCATAGAAAATCACAAGAAGGGTTTATAGGGCAACCATTAAAAAAATTCAGATTGTTACTGGCTGATACAGTGATCATAATTTTTGAGAAGCCAAACCACTGTACCAGAAAGAAAACTACGGGATACATATGCATATTATTGAGAATAATGGAAAAATTTAGATGGCTATTTGATCTAGTAGGTCTCTGGGGGGGAAGGGAAACCAGAAGAAATTATATTAGACAGAGTTTGCTGTCTCAATACACATCAAGTTCAATGCTATTGTTAAGTACCAGTGCAACAAGGTACTTAAACTGCTGTGTAACTTTAATATAAGGAGTTGTGAATATCATGAGCTGGATGTCCTCAACGTTGTGAATTACACAATCTTTATTTCAAGTGCATTATTAAACAATATTTCATATTCTGACTATTCAGTTGCCAGTTACAGTCACTTTCCATCTTGACTGTTCTTACAAACAAACACTTAATCTTTTAGGAAGTTTCTTCAAAAGGGGTTCCTACTCAAAACCCATTTTAATTAAGTTAAATAAATGTTGGCTTTCCCTAACAGAGAAAATGTTCCACTCTAGGCAGCCCCTTCCTATTTTCAGTTAGAATCACATCCTAATCAAGAGTGCCTATAGTTCAGCACTTCAACTGATTGCAATCTCAGCGTTTAAAATCAGATCTTCCACCTTGTGGAAGCTCAATGATTTGTTCACATTATTGCACTGCTTATACTTACTGTTTTGTGGGGAGTTTGCTGTTTATCAACACAAACTTCATATTAACGTATATCACTGTCACCTTCTGAGGCAATTTAAATAAATGTATGTAGCCATGGGGAGGATGGTATTGTGCATCCAGCCTAGTTATAGTACAATTAAACTCAATCTGGAAGAAAACCAATGATGATTTGATTAACTTTCGGTAGCAGATGTCCACCTGTGGTTCAGCTTGAAGTAGAGAAAAAGAGTTGCATTTCATTAAAAAGACTAAACCCACAGTGCTGCAAATCAACAACCTACATTAAAAATTAATAAGTGTTTTCTAGTTACTGTTGTACAAAATTTTCAGAATGTTTACACGGTTTATATTATTTTATTGTAAGTATTATGTTTACATTTTTTTCAAAAGGATTTCCACTTCTACAAATACATTAAAAGATTGTGGGTTTGTTTTTGACAGTGCATTTTCTTCACTTTCACTGACAAGTGAAAATTTTTTTGCAAACATTTTAAAGTTCCATTTTGTGATGAAGTAAACTTGTCCATACAAAAGTATGTAAAATCACTTTCTTTCACAGAAAATCCTAAAATCCAGGACTGCATCTGGGTCCTGCAGGCTGCAGCATTTTCTAACATTAGTGACTCTAATATCTTAGGATCCCTTTCTTTCTTTCTCACAGAGATCTGAAACCTGGATTTGTCTTACAGAAAGTAATCTTGATTACTTTCCACATGATTCTCTTGGCTCCAGTGCTCTGTAAATCTACAGATTTGCTACAAAGAAGAGAAATTATGAAGTTTGTTCAGGCAATATGATGAAAAGAACATGAAAATTTAAAGAAAAAAGAAAGAACAATGAAGAATTCAGACTGCTTATTTTACAGGTCTGCCAGTTTGTTGCATCTTAAACAGTTGCTGAAGAGAAGGTGCCATGATGTCTATTAGACCTGCCTACTATAGACAGTCTATTTAATTAACCACTGCAGTGTTTGTATACCTCCTGCTTTCATTCCGTTCCATGTTCTAGATTTCTTAGAGAGATATTTTCCATTCTTTAGCACAGCTAGAGGTGCATGATCCTTTTCAGCAATTCAATAAGAGGTTATCAGGCCACAAAACCACTTGAGCAGAAATATGGTATTAGTCCTTTAAATGCAATTTGCAAAAGTCACCATGGAAAACAAAATCCTCTGTTCCCAGTAGAAGACTTTGAAAATTGGTATTTTTTGCCATACAGTTGCAAATTTTTCTAGAGAAAAAAGTCTGAATTTATAAACTGCCCTAATAAGACTTGGAAAGAAGAGTTAAAAAAAAAAAAAACAAACAACAAAAAGTGAAGATTACTTATAGGGATTTTGCAAAAAGGGAGTTCAGGATGAAAGAAAGTAGTGACAGTCTTCCTCATCTCCAGAAGGCTTGATGATACAAAAAAAAAGACAAAAAAATTTGCACGCTACCAGAAAAAAAGGGAATAAACCCCCAACCTAAAAATGCAGCACTTGTTTAAAAATAACTGGCATACACCGTGATCTTTTAACAATTTTCTCTCATGTGGCGGATTTCATAAACATTGATTTTTTTTGACATTTTACTAGTAGATTTGGATTTTCTTCTTCCTTACTTGTGTCCCAGGTACACACTTGTTACATACACACATATAAACACATCTGTAGTGAAAAGTAATAAATTACCATTGATTTCAGCAAAAATTTGATGAAGTGGGATAATACAAAAATAGTAACTACTGAGGTAGACTTTACCTGTGGTCATTAATAGAGCATTTAAAAAAATAAATACTTGCTGATTATCTGTAATAACTACAATCAACTCCTGCCTGGAAAAAAATCAACAGGCCTTCATTCATGTGCTACAGTGCTTTACTAAAACAGTCACATGCTTGGGTTTTAATATTTTCATAGACCTGCACAGGAAAGCCTTGTGTCCCACTTCATATTCCAGGTTGAGTGGTCACAGTTCCTCATGGCTCTTCACGTTGTCGGCTGAAATCATACACGTTTGCACATCTAAAAGACTTTGATGGGCAAATCAGTTCACAGGCCAGTTATTTCATTTCATCAATGTAATCAGTGTAGATAATAAAGCATAGTGTAAATATTAGACAAAAGGTTGCCCAAATATACAGAGCTTTAATCCACTGAAATATTAACATGACGGAAAGCATCAAAAGAAGGTATCCACTGCAGAGAAGGATGAATGATATTCCACGCTGAGGTGATCAACGCATAAAGATCATTAAGTATAGAACTGCAAGAAATCTAAATGACTAAATGACCAAGAGGCTTGCAGAGATTCCCAGAAGTTGTCTTTCATGTCCACACTGACTGGATCATCTAATATAAGATGACAAATTAACACATATACTGTAAGTATCTGTTCTGCTGTTCACAGTGAAGGACCCATGATATTGAGGTGAATTATAATGTTTACAACTTTCCACTAAGGGTTTGCACATTCTGTACTCAGTTTCATTTATTCTGACCTGGGAAATTCTGTGAACTGAGAGGAGAACAATTAAAGCATTAATTGCCAAACCACTTTAAGTTATCACTTCAAGCTGTTCCAGAGGTCAGGCCTACCAGCATGCCCTGGCAGTGGTGGAGGCTAGCAGTATACCAGGCTGCTTCAACAGACATATAGCCAACAGACGAAGGAAAGTGATTATCCCACTTTACTTGGTACTTGTTAGACTACATATGGATTCTTGCATCCAGTTTTAGGCCCCTGGGACAACGAGGATGGTGATAAAATGGAGTGAGTTCAGCACAGAGTCACCATGATGGGTGGGATGGAGCATTTGGCTGGTGAGGGGAGGCTGAAGGAACTGGGTTTGTCCAGCCTGGGGCAAGGTTGGCTTCAGTGGAACTGACCAGCAGCTCCCACTATCCATGGGCATTGAGGAGAGGACGCTAGACCCTGTACAACGGAGCATGGATGAGAGAAGGGCATAGATCAAACCATGAGGGGTTCAAGATGGATGTGAGGAGAGGTTTTCAACTGCCAGGATAACTAAGCATTGAAAGAGGTTGTGCAGAAAGGTCAAGAAATTTTCACCTTTGGTGAAGCTGATAAATTCCTGAGCAGCCTGATCTACTTTCAGTTTTGACCCTCTCTGAAGCAAGAGCCCTCCAAGGTCCCTTCCAGTCTGAACGACAGTCATTTGGCAGTCCAAATCAGACAGAAAATACAGTGGGTTAAATAAAAATGACAGTGCAGACAGAAAATGATAGAGAGATGGACAGAAACAGGCAGTTTCAAAATACATTATTTCTATGAACGGTGCTTTTTTACTCCTTCAATAATTGGTTTTTTAGTCATTCTAAATGAATGACCATAGCAAATACTTCAGTGCTAGTGCTAAGAACTAAAAGTCAGTTATTCTCTTTTTCAAGAGAGAGGTGTGGGGACTTGAGGTGAGTGGGTTTTTTGTAGTAGGAGCTTAATATTATTGAGAAATATTCATTTGCTCAGATAACTTGGACTTAAAACTCTTAAAGAAATGCAGTAGAAGCATAGGGTAGTATAGAATTAATTCCCTCGGGTTTTTTTTAAATAGATTAATAAAGACAGGAATAAAACTAGCAGAGTTGAGTAAAGAAGGTGGGTAGTCACCTGTTACTTTACCTTCCAAGTAAGATCTTGGACAATACAGTCCAAGTTTTAAATTAACTTCTAGTGTTACACTCTGTCCTTCTGCATGCATTTTTTCTATATTTTTTTTTCCCCTAGTGTATTTCTCACTAGCTCATTCCTCCCTGATTTAATTATGCTTCCTAGTTCATAGTTCTCAAGTCATCTGCATTTATAGAAGAGCATCATTTTAAGCATTATATCCTCTGGTCTTTGAGCGGCTAAATTTCTCTCCTGACACCCCCAAAGGTAGAAAGGAGGATTTGTTTTTTTTTCTTCAGAAATAATAGTCAGTGACTATGAATATGATGGATAGTATGACACAAGGGCTTCAGTGATACCAAATGTTTTTTAGCTTAGAAATGACTGAAAAGTCTACCTTGTCTGGAAGAGGTGGTAAAATTCGTCAGTTTAACACATAGGTGAGACCCATGCCTATGTGGGGTAAACATAATGTGCTTGTACTGCATTTTTAGAACAAGTAATTTCACAGGTGTTGGTTCTTTGATCCTAGTTAGATGAAGCCATAATGGTTATTTGGTACCAAATACAAAAACTCTTCTAATTACAGTCCAGATCTTCTGGCCAGATCATGAAGCAACTAACGTAGTACTAAAATGGCAACTAGGGTATATGTACACATCAAAACAAAGGTGCAATAATCATTACCACCTTAGATGCAATGGTCAAATAACACAAAAAATAAACCTGACAACACCATTGCATAAACACCTGCATGGGATACAAATTTAAGCATATAACCATGAAACTCCAGTGTATGGTTTCATAATATGCTAGCATTCTGCACCTTCAGCCTGATCAGAAACCTGTGGCAACACCTCCCAGTTGCTATTGTTATCTTATTTCAGCTATATTCAAGAGAGCACAGTCAGACTTTGGCTTGGATATAATAACCATACCCTGCTTCAGTTTCAGTAGAGAAACAGAGTACTGAGTTTGCTTAGGGGAAACTGTTCTCACCTGCTGAGACTGGAATGGAGGAACACTGGCAAGCAGGACTGGAGGAGGGAAGCACTTGCACAATACTAAAAGTAGGGGAGGTGAGAACCCCATAGGACTTTTTTGGCTTTAAATTTCTGTAGTGGTATAAATATGCAGTATACGGTATATGCTAGAACTCAGTTATGACTAGGCCACCTGGTAGACAAACCAACGATTTTTGTGAATACTGAATTCAAAGAAAAGTAAGAGATGTCACATATTTTTTGGTTTTTTTTTACCCGTAGTGAAACAACAGAAATCACAAAGTACTTAATTATGAAGGAAAACACACAAGTCATTCTAAACAGAGCAAAGAGTATTTTGGGGATATTACTGAAATAGTAATACCAACTTATATTTTCGCATATCAGGGATGCACAAAATATTTGCTTGCAATAACTGGTGTGCTTCTCTGATTTGAGACATGTCCAAAAGGAAGAGAATTTTTAAACTTGACATGTTGTTGTTGGCTTATTTTTTTCCTTATACTCTGCAGTGAGTTTTATTGCCAGGTGAGCTCTTCTGTCAGAATCTCTCAGTCCCATTTAACAGGCTTCTACATGTTTCGTGTTTCAGAACTTGAAAGACTCACCCAACATATCATCAGTGTTCCCATCACTGGTCATGTTGACACTGGCTTCCTCCCAAATCAAACGTGAATGTATTTTTTAATTCTACTTAAAAGTTTCTGTAGAGGAGACTATTCAGTGAAGTACAAACTAAAAAAAAAACATAGAACTAAAATTTAAAACAAAACAAAACCAAACCAAAGCAAAATCCCACAAACAAACAAAAAAGCAAACAAAATCTAAATCAAAAAACAACCCACAAACAACCCCCCCCCCCCCCAAGAAGTATGTAACATACATTTTTCCCATCTTAACTATTCAAAATGCCCAAAGGAATAAATATCTAAAAGTAGGAGAACTCATCAGAAATAGTACAATGTAGGTTTTTAGGATAACAGTTTAAACCAAATAAAGGCATATAGTTCAGATGCCTGGTACTGATTAAATGTATTAGGGTTACTCACCAATGTCTTCTTATTTGCCTCAATTCAGCAGAGCACTACACATGACTAATTAGGAATACAAGCATGGAAACAGGATTTAAGCTTTAGAACAACCATATGGATACTTACAGTATCTTACTAAATAAGGGCTTAGAGCCTTAGCTAGCAACTCTATTCATGTAGGCTTTTACACTCAGTTTGCTGGAGATGTCATCCCTTCAATCTCGTGATTTTTTTTCTCTTGTGATCTTGTATTCCATGTGGTAGAGTTTCCATTTCCTCCTACATGCTGGGGGGGATAATTTGAAGGGAGAAGACAGTCAAGATGTATTTGGTTAATTTCTCTGCTTTGACCCATGTAGAAATACACTATTTCTTTGTTTATAAAATTCAGTTATTTCACACAGAGTTTGGTATTCCAGTAAAATATGGTGCTGTGAAAACCTGCACTTTTTGTGAGTGCCTCAATACCAGATTTGAGGGCTAGAAATGAGAGGAACAATGTTGTACAGTCATAGAATTCTGAGAAAAAAACATGCTGCATTAAAATGGCATTGTATGGTTGTTTATTGTTTCTAAACAGTTTCCAGATGAAATCTGGAAACAGAGAGATGATTTTCCTAATTGCCAACTCTGCAAACACAATGTGGGAGAGTCAAGCAAGAGTTATATAACTAATTAAAACCAAATTAATTTAATCAAAACCATTAGGCACTCATTACCCATGCAGCTGCATTATCTTTTCAGTTCACCTTTATCCTCTCCCCCCTGCTGTATTGGTCATATTCACCTCTTATTTCTGGTCTTTAAATAAACAGCTTTTTAGGAAAGGAAATGAGTCTTTGTGTGTAGCAGCACACAACCTGTCTTGGTCTAGATCAGCCACAATCATAATGCAAATAAAAACACTGGTAGAAAAAGACAAATATAAACAAAGCATATAGCTAACTTGCTATTTTTGTAGATTATTCAGTGCAATTAGTTTCTCAGCCACTCATTCAGGAGACAGATACTTTTCTAGCACTTGTGGTCACTCATAGTTTCTCTCATGCAAAAGAAGCTTTCAGGATTACATAAGTTTACACCTTGAACAGGTGAGTAAAGATATTTTATTCAAACAAGTAATCAGCTTCTGAAATCGGACACCTTCGAAACTGGGTGAGGTTTTTCAGGGAGCATTGAGAAACTTCATATTGCTTCAGAACTTTGAAGATTAGTTTTATTGCAATGAAAGCCAGAGGGTTTACAAGTGAACATTAAAAACAGACATCATTTAATATAAAGAATAAATTTTGTAGACGCCGTACGTAATTTCTCTTTGGGATTATTATTTAATGACACGACGGAAAGAAAGACTTAGCTTTTATATTTATGGTATTCTCTCTTAGAATGGATGCTCAAGGCAAAATCCTGGCTTGCAATGCAAGGTGTGCCAAGTAGGGAAAAGAACACAGGCAGCTTCTTCCTTTTCCTCATGCACCTGTACAGGTTTGGGGCAGGATGGTGCCACACCTACTGGGAGACTTGAGGACTGAAGGCCCATAGTACCCAAGTGAAATTAAAGATGTGGTTTACCATACTGGTTTGCAGAAAAGAATCCCTCCCTCTACACATGCCTGTGGGAGTATACCCAAGGCCATGTCTATGCCACACAGTAAAGATATATGACGGAAACCTCAGGCTGAGAGACCTCAGCTAAATGCACACCAGGACATGATGGGTTTTGTGGGCCTGAAGATACTATAGGTACAATAGTTTATGCTGCATCCAGGGCACTAAGTATTGCCAGAAAAACTTTTCCAAAGAAATGACTAACACTACCACAAAGAAATGTCCATGCTAAAAACAGGAGTGGAAACAAGGGACTGGGCAACATGAAACGAGGATGTGTGGCTTTGCTGTGTACAAACTTGCAAACTGGAAAGAGAAGGGTCAGTGGCTGAGAGCTGAGAAGGTCAAATTCTCCTCATGGCTATGCTGCTTCCAGACCCAAGCTTACCTTCATACAACTAGCTCAGAAGTCTTTTCATGATATTCCCCAAAAACCTCAGGAAACTTTGGAAAGGATGGAGGTACATTTGTGTCAGTGCCACCACCAATGCAAAATGTGGCATTTGGGGACATGTTCTATTGGTGAATGACAATGCTGGGTTAACAGTTGTGCTCAATGACCTTAGAGATCTTCTCCAACTTCAGCTATTCTGTGATTCTATAAAGAACACCTTGACCACTATTTTAAGTACTTACTTCAATGAAAATGAAACTTAAAGTCTGGATTCATTATGGTTTAAAAAATAAAAATTCATTATTATCAAAAAAACCCTTGTGTTTGTTCTGAGAAGAACAAACACAATTATTTGACAGAAAGAGCAGCCTGAACTTCTGCTTTATTTACTTAATTTTTTTTGCAACACTTTTCTGCACTGTTTGATAGGCAAAAACATTAACCCTAATGTGCTCACAATTACTCAAAAGACTGTTGTGTCTGAGATATAACACAATTTCTGCTTCCTGTCAGAAGAGGTCCAGTTCAGTAAACTCTTATATCAAGGTCTGAAAAACTGTAAAAAAAAAAAAAAGTTACTAAGAGAAATCTGAGGCTTATCTGTATAATAAATGTCTGTATAATAAAGCATACAAAGTCATCAGGGATATTCTGACAAGGTACAGAATTAATAAAGAAGCATGAATAGCAGAATATTCCTACTCACCTCAATGCCCATAAGAAATAAGGAATGCCTATAAGGAACTAGGAATGCCTATAAGGCATGTATTTGCCAATAAATTTTGTAATCGAAAAATCAGTGGAAACCTTCAATGGGCTGTTGGAGCAAGATTCCTATAAGAACAGTCATACCTCTTATTCAGAAAGAGATTTTGGACAGGAGAAATAGTTTCCCAGGTATGTAATCCTTATTCACTTCAATTTTCATGTTTGTGGAAGATATAGGGAAGATACTGAAAGGATCATAGGGTCTTTTGGCTGTTATGAAACAAGCTGCTAATTATTACTGAAATATGGCCCCAGTTGTCATATTCAAGAGAAAAACACTGAAAATCATCACATATCACAAATTGTATCCTCCTTATCTATTCTTAATTTTCTTCATGACAAAATGTCATAAGTCCGTTCTTGTAATCAAGTTTCTTTAAAAAAAAAAGTAATAAAGATTACTCACAGTTCTTTATTTCATTGGGAGGAGAAGCAATCATTTCAGTGAAAGAAATTGCTTCATGTTAATATGTCTATACAAGTGTACAACTGGTATAAGGAAAAAGACAATCTGGCTCTGTAAATCAAGCTGAGATTATTTACTAACCTATTTACTTGGAACATTTGTCTTTCAGAGTTCAGTGCTCCCTTAGCACTCAAGACACTCTAGAAAAATGGGACTGTCTCTAAGGAGTATACTGAAAATTTGTCTAAAATTGATGTCCGAAGAACAATAAATGCCCAAATATGAAGTTTGAACCTATGAGGTGTTTGCCCAGATTTTATTTGACAATTTCTATGCTAGTGAGTAGTAGCAAAATACCAAAGATAGCAAACTAACATGGTTTAATTCCCTAGGTGGCTCAGAGGAGAGATGAGTCTTAACCACAATTATTGTCACTGGCACCAATGATGGATCTCTAAACTAAATCATTGATATGCCACCATACGTGCACAATGTTTTATGCTTTCCGTGTGTTTTACTGTGTCCACATTGTAATAATACTGTGATACTCTTTTTTCTAGAGATAAAAAAAAAAAATAAATCTTGTGCAGTAGCAGTGAAACCAACAGATGGAAATGCCATCAGGGCCTATGACTGATTTCATGGACCTCCCCTCTGAGCGCATAAACTTCTTATGGAATAGAGCAGAAAACTTCCTGCGCTCATAGAACTGAACTTCCTGATTTCAGCTACCAGTTTATCTTTAGGAACTGCAGACCAAATAGCATCACCCAAGATCAGATTCAGTGAATAATATTCACATATGGCCCATTGAAACTTGGTACAGTTTGTGTTCAGTATGAAATGTCATAGTTTAAGAGCTTCTTCCCCTTCTACCACACACACTCTACTTTCTGTATCACTGCCCTACTGTCTCACATGTATTATAGAATAAGTAGAAAAATAATTAGACAGTAAAGAAAGAGGAACAAGCAGTGTGTCCGTGCATGCTATGTTGGTTGAAGAAGCATTTTTCAGTGTAACTGAATCAGTGTAATTTTATTAACCTCTTTGGTTTCTAGAAGTTTGAAGCTGAAAACCTGTAAGAGCTCTATAATCACTTTTACACACGTAAATTACAGCTGTTTCTTTGATATTTTTACCAGTATCAAATATCACAAACTTTTAAAGTTGTTATCTCCTCCTACTACTAATTATTTCAAGAAACCACAAGTGGAGTTTTACAACTTTCATTTGTTCGTATGAAAATTAAACATGATAAATTTGAGACCTTTTGCTGCACTGCATTTACATGCCCATATTTATTTTTTTTATCTGATGAAACTGTTCATTTAACAAACCCTTCTGAAGGTCCCAATCAGAATTCAAAATGTCAGAGAACACTTCCCCTGACTAGGTGTAAGAATCTACTTCTTTATATTGGTTTTGCTGCCAGTTCACAAACCTGGCACTAGTTCTTCTCCTTTTAACCTTCTAACATGTGTCTACTTTTTAATTATCATAGAAGAAAAAAAAAAAAAAAATAAATCAGGTTGCACACAATTAAGCCATAGGGAGGAACTTTTATTGAAGCTTAAGGGACAGCAATTTTCCTTAATACTTCAAAAACAATCATTGCCCAACCATCAACATATGGAACACCTAACTTATAAAATCTCTCATATTTCATCCTATTAAAAACTATTGCAGAGGTTGTCTTTTCTCAGAATACCTAACACCAGTTTTTGACAGATCATGTTAATACATGAGGGTTCTTTTTCATATCTAGCAGAAGAAAGCTTGGAGATAAATACAATGTTCAACAAACTATGATATATAGAATATATAATATTATAGAGCAGTAGTATAATATGTACACTGGCCTTTATGCATTTACCTTTATGTGTACACATTGACAGATATATTGGCCTGAGTCTTTAAAACCAGAGGTGAGCTGGATGCAGGTGGACACCTCCTGTCAGGAATTACAATGGCAAAGTAAGTCTCTTAGGACAGGATAAAGGACAGAAACTATTTGGAGTAGAGGAAATACTTATTTGGAAATCACGATGTGGAAATTGAGTTGAAGCACTCAAGTTGAATTCATCTTCTGAGGAACTGCAGTGTTCTGGTTCTGTTTAAATGCAAACTTTTGCAGGGTAGTAAAGGGAGAGACGCGCTCTGTAAGTGCCTGTTCCTTTCACCACCCACTGATTTGTCAACAGTTGCCTGCTCACCTCTGATCTGCTGCTGGAGCTCTTATGTGAGCACTTCCTATGCTACTGCAGACCAAAGGAACTAGGCTTGCAAACACCTCCTTCAGCATAAGAGTGATAATATTTGCCTTGACCAACTCTTCTTAGCATGGGCTACTGATACATAAGGAACTGAGTATGCCTGGAGGGATTGCTTCTGGGACAACCTCATGATTTCTAGCTGCCTGTGTTTCTCAGACTCCCTGCACTGGTTATTGTAACAAAGCCACATATTTAATATGAACCCATCCACCATAATAACCACTTATCAAAACTGTTTATACCTCTGGTTTATACAACATTCTGCATCAGTGAGTATCATCATTTAATCAGGCAATGTGTAGGAAAAAAGTTTCCTTTTTTGTTTTGTTTTTGAGACTTCTTGCTCACTAAATCCTGATTATAAGGGACAGCTCAAGAAACTGTTGGTGAATGGGAGACCAGTCACCTCTTCGAGAAATGGAGGACTGAAGGTCATTGCAATCAAAAGCCCAAGGAGATTTCCAAAGATCCATTTGTGGTCTCAAATTTGTTTGAATCAATCTTTAGACACTTAATTAGAGTAAAAGAATCTAATAGCCTATCCATACTGAAAACCTGTATCAGGAAACTTTAGAGCTTTCCATTTATATCAATGTCCATTAACTCCAATTTCCATTTTGGAAATTTCTTTGTATTTTACATAAATTTCACAGTTTGTAAGAGGTTGTACCTGAATGAAATAAACTGTATTATGAGGACATTTCTGTTGGTATATCTATACTACCATTAGTCAATTATGATCGTGATGTTTCTTAGTGCAGTGATTTTTAATGTGTCACATTTACTTAGCTATGCTGGTATAATTTTAGCATATAGACTAGGCTTTGTTTTCATTTCTTTCTTCTTTTGTTTTGCTTCATTTAGCTCACATTTCCTCTTAATTCACCTAAACCAAACTAAAATAAACCTTATGTACTCTGAAAAAAAAAAAAAAGTATTTCTACTGGTTAAATTGACCTGTTTCAAAAACAAATGCCAAATTAAACAAGGATATGTCTTTGTAAAGCACACAACAGAAAAAATAATTACAATAGGGATAACTTTTTAAAATGTACCATGACACAGTATAAAAGAACCACTGTAACACTGAGCTTTGAAGAAATCTGGAGACTCAGTTTTATAGGAGGCTATTTGTTCTCCATCATAAGTTAAGCACATGAAAGAAATCTAAAAATTGTAGCAGTGCAGTGAGTCAGGTCTGGAGAGATGCTGACAATATACATCAGGACTGAAGGTCATATAGATAGTGTGCTGCTCACAGAAAGGATCAGGGGAACAGGACATGCCAGGGGGAATGGCTGATGTTTGACAAACAGAATGAATATTCCTCTTCTTGTATATCTATCAGTGGTACCTTTTGAACTAGTTTTTGCTGAGTTTGCAAAGATATATGCCCTGTCAGCCCTTAACACATGTACCATTATCTATTTTAAAGACTCCATTCCCACTGTTTCCTTCTACAATGTTGGGCTTTCTGCTGTAATTACTGTAACAACTGTCACAGACAGTTTCTGTAAGTTTGCATAGCGTTTAGCCAAAATGGGTCTTTGATACTTCTGGGGTTATTAATATATTACAAACAAAGAATGTAAACTAATATTTATGTGACTATTCCTTCCCATGTTAAATTTTATTTTATTTTATTTTTAATGAGATCTTTGAGTCTCAGTTTACAGCTTTAGCAAGATCACTCCAACGTGTTCCTGGAGGACAGCAGCCTTTTGACCTCTTGTGAAAGGCAACCAGGGAGAAAGAAGTGTTTTGCCCAGAGAACTCTGACAATTACTCTAGAACAGAGGATTATATTAAGAACAAGTTAACTATAAGTATTGACAGAATTGACAAAAACTACAGTTATGTAGCCTAAGGTGGTTTTTTTTCCGTAGTACACATTATTACACCATGGTAAAACAAAGCTCTGCAGTATTTTAGAGCAGTCAAATAATGAGCAGCTTGTTTTTTTTCTTGCTCTTCAAGAATGGTTGTTCAGACTTCTCCCATAGACTGTTCCTTTCACATCTGTTCAGTGAAAATACAGGGCTTTTCAGGACTGTCAGAGATTAGGGAAGTTTCTATAAACATTAGGGATTATATTTCTATAATAAAATTGTCTATCTCTGTAATTAACAAAACTCATTAAAACCAAATATGTCCACTTTTGCCTTGTAAAATGAACTGCTTCTTTAGTTCTTTCTTTACTCTCCAAGTTAGCTGAGACTTTCCATGAGTTAATGACTTACTTTTGCTATTACAACAACAGAATTGCTTGTCCTTCAACCACCTTGAAGTAGAAAAACAGCTATTAGCTTGTGTTAGTCATTAGTAACACACCAGTTTAGGCCTTTTGTACTGCACTGAAATAGATATATTGGGACATTATTATGTGCTTTGAATTCTAATTTATGCATTTCTACAGAAACAAGATTACTTGTCATATATCAGATACTACGTATATTTGATAACATTTTGCTTTAAAAAAATTAATGAAAAAAAGAAAAAAAAGTAAATTGTGTTTTCAAACATATGAAATCTCTGCTCTGTGCCACAATGCTAGGCGTACATGTAGCATGTAAAATACCTGTACTATTATTTATTACCTTCAGAAATGCTCTGTTGAGTATTCAGTGTCAAGTACAAAGCTACTCCACTTCTGTTGGACTCCTTTGACAGAAGAACTATAAACGTAATGACTGGGTACACACTTGATAAGGACACAGTTGTACTAATATATGATTATATCAGTATAAAACTGCTTTCAGCATATACAGAGCACAAGACATGACTGCGAAAATCTTACAAATAGGACTTCTGTCAGTGCACAGCTGCCAACATTATAGGGTTTTTAGGATACATGTGCTTTGCTGTTCTCTGTCCTTCCCTGTTCCCTGTGCTTGATTGAAGAGGTAACAAGGCACACAGTGTGTCATAGGTCAGTTCCTGAGTGTTAAACACCTATTTTTAAGTACACAGTGGGTTCCCAGAGTAGTTCTCAGACCTTGCAGCTTCCTCACAGTTTCCTATAGTTTCTCACAGTTTCCTTTCTTCTACCTCTGAAGTTCTGAAGTACTTTTTCAGTAGTTATAGCTTGTTTTGCCAGTGTGTAGGATTTCTGCTGTACTTTTATTGTCAGAAATATGGAACTGCATGATTAATACCATTCTATTTCCTTTGAGAGTTGGAGTACATGGTTCTTCAATATTTGCAGAATACCAATGTCCATCCTATTTATCTTCAGTACTACAAAAAAGATGAATGAACTAAAGAAAAAACAAGAAAAATCTGTGTATGCTATAGGCATTCATAAACCAGTTACCTATACCTGTCCTGTTATCCTGGTCCAAGATATGAGCAAATGAGTCTATACTATGGTGCACGTCTGAATGAAATACCTGCTAGTGCAATTTTTTGTTGTTCTTGAAAACCCCTTTCCCCATTTACTCAGTTTATATACAATTTTCCATTTGATATTTTTTTGTTCAGTTTAGTTAGTTTAGGGATGTAGAACTGAAAGAAATCTCTCAACTCAATGAATCCAGTCCTTCTCTGATTTCCAACCTGTTACATTATACATACTGTATACCTTTCTCTTTAACTTTTATCTTTTTTATATAATTATGATGATGAAATGATGATCACATTGTTTTGGTTTCAGTTTTAGTTTGGTTTGTTTGTTTGTTTTTTCCCTCCCTAAAGTTTATTTTACTTGGATTTCAAGAGATTAATAATCTTAAGGTTATTTTGTCATGTTAAACAACTGCGAATCTGCATTTCCGACTTAAAAGGTAGACACAAAATCCCTTGATAATTATTGTGGCAAGACCCAATATGAATATTTAATTCTTGAATATGTATAACAAAAGAAACACGCAACTCACTGGTGCCATATATAATTCCTGTCTCAAATGTAAATAATTATTGCCTGCAACTTTCAAAGGCAATTATAGTTGCTTCTTCAGTCTCAGTTTCAAATAGACTGAGGAACAGTTTCTTCTTTGACTATGCTGCTGACTCCTAGTTCTGTACAGAATATCATCTCATTAAGATTCCTGCAATCCTTGGACTCTCCTTCCTTTCTTTCTTTTTTTTTTTTTTTCTAATATTGTGGACGTTTCAGTGACTACTATTTCTCCATATACCAGCTTTATAATATACTTTCACTGACTAACATTCTGTTCAAGATTTGTATTACCTTTCTCAGCTGTAAATACTTATTACGAGATCTGTACTCTATGTGCCAACTTGCTTCATTATAATTTATTTTATTTTATAGTAAATGTATCACAAATTCATAACATTCTTTTATTGGATAGCAAAACAATGAGTAACAGAATTAAAACTAATGCACTTTGACATGTGTCAGCACTTACAAAAACATTGATATTGACCCTCAATTATGTTTCTTAAAAAGGTAGAGCAACACTTTCTAGTACTGATTATACACCGTTATGTTTACACTCATAGCCCTTGTGCTTCTCTGCATTCATATCTAATGTGGTGGGAATAAAAATGCAGGTGACTTTGGCATCCTATCAGGGAAAGCAAGGTGCTATGAGGTGCATGTACTTATGTGTACTGATGTGCTCATAGGATGAGAAGTAACTCAGAGTACTATTCTGAAATATACATTTGTAGAACCTCGTGATACCTCTCTGGATGTAGTCTTTCATCTCCTTTGTCTTCAGTTAAGCAATCCCTCTTATCACCTTTCTCATCACCAGCAACCTCTTCAGACTGGAAAATCTATGGAAACTTGTTCTCTTTTGCCTGTTCCTAATGACCACCTTCAACAATGACATGTTAGAGAGAAACATATAAAGCCGTTCATTTATTTACTTATATATATACTTCAAGTGATTGTAAGGAAATAAAAGATGGTTTCAAACTGCCTGAATTCTTTCTAATAGGCCACACAGCCAATTAAGGTTTCTTCAAATCTTAAGCTAGTTTAAGTTAACCAAAAGTTACCTTTGAAGTGTCTAGTCTAGAGAATAGCACTGGGTTGCTGTGAAAGCCTGCAGCCATAAACAAGGAAACTGGCCTGCTGGGCCTTCCATAGGATAGAAGTCATGAGCATTGTTAAACTGATTGGAAGCAATGGTAGTTATAGATGATGCACCTGCTCAGCTCAGTGACTAAACTCAGAAGGGCAGAGATTAATTTAAAACAGCCAGTTTAAAATGGCTAAAGTTACATGAGGTGAATGCTGTCATCTCTTCCATCACATTAGGATACCAGTAAAGGTTTCACCAAGTCAGTATTTTATAGTCGTTTGTGTTTGAATCTCACTTATTATCGATATTGTCTTTGAATACACCTTACAAACTCTTCTCATAATATGTCAATAACTGAGTGAAAAAAAAAAAAAAAAGGAAATTTCTGTTTTTATAAAACAGTTTTTCCTATGTTTTAAAAGGCACGAATTTAAATACAGTAAGTAATTTTTGATAATATTACTCTGGGAAAATTGAAACAAAGTAGATGAAAATGTAAATATTAAGACAGTCTTGTAAATTCACAAAACTACATAGAAATGAGTATAGTTCAACGTTCTTGTATCAGCCATCAAGGTGTTATCTTCAAAGTTATAACTCAAGGCTGGGCCTTCAATAGGCATTTAGGATAGAGAAATTATGTTAGAAGTAATGAGAGGGTAAATGCTTTTAACCTCTCTCTGTCTGCTACAATGTTACATAGCCATAAGATAATTTCAACCCTAGGAGTCCTATGAAGGTCACTTTGCCCTGCCTCTTGCTACAAGCAGGTCTAATTGGAGTGCGTTGCTCAGAGCCTTGTTCAATCAAGTTTTAAACATCTCCAAGGAGCAGCATTCTCCCATGTTTGATCATCCTCATGGTGGAAAATGCTATATGGTGAAAAAGGTTATAACTAACCAACATTTACCACATTCCAGTTTGCATTGATTGTTTCTTGTGCTACCAGTTCTTCCTTACAAACCCACATTTCTCAACCTGTGTGTCATCTGTCCCTAGTCATCTTGGTGGTCTTTCACTATACTCCCTCCAGTATGTCCATCTTCATGTCTTGTACTTGAGGTTCCCAAACACAGCTCAGTATTCTGGAAGAGATCTCACTAGTGTCACACAGTGCAGAATAACTACTTTCCTGGACCTGCTGGCTACACTCCCAATAATGCAGGCCAATATGCAACTGGCCACCTTCTTTGCAAGAGAGCACAATGACAAACAAGTTCAGCATCTTGTTTACATTGCCACCAGCCAACATGGCCAGAAAGAGAACTTCAGACTGAATTCAGATGCAAAAGGAAGTATAAAGGAAGTAGACACAGGGATGGTCTACTGTGAATTTCTCTTGGTATCTTTAGGAAAACTGTTAAATCAACTTTCACTTGTTTATTTCTCTTACCAAAAAGGAACAATTTCAAGTTTGTTACTCTAGTTCTTCAAAGTATTTCAGTGTTGGTTTGTAGTCGTAAAATGTGCTCTGATGATAAATGATCATCCTCCATTTATTTCAATGTTTATTTTTGCTCCTACTTTCTTGCCACATGTTCCTGAAACATTGGCTGAGAACAGCACGAGAACATCTGTGTTGATAGCATTTGAAAAACGAAACTATTCCCCTTTTCATAGATGAACCACAAGGTCTGTATATATAGACAGAGATGTGGAAAAAATCAGCTGAAAAGCTCGAGGCAATATTATTTGTAGTCTACTTTCTTCGGTTTACTTTCAAATGTCTTATAATTGTGAAAAGAGATAGACTGACAGTTAATAGAACAGGTCCATGGAGGTAGTGACATTTCATTCTTCAAAGTGAGTCAACGCAGCCAAATTCAGTCCAAAGGAATCATCTCTTGCAACAAAGGGTATTTTCCTAACATATTCGGAATTACTAATTCTGGGATTGAATATTTTGTCTCTGAGTTTCTGGATACAGCCCTTTGAAACAAGAGATTTTGGTCCATCAAAACTAAAAGTTCTGAAAAATGTGGAATAAGAAAATATTTGGAGTTTGTTTTTTATTAAGTTTCAGTGATTTTAAATGGATAATTGAGGAGGTTTTTCCCCCAATTGCTTTGGTTTTAAGAACATTTTAAGCACATTTGAAAGCAAATGATTGTTTTAAATTACTGAAATCAAGTACCTTGAATTACCTTTTCTCTCTTTTTTATTTTACTTCCTGAAAAAATTTCCTCAAATTCACCTTCTGGTTTTAGTCAACCCTCATGTGTCCATTTGGATGACAAAAAAAGTAAAAGTAGAAAAAAAAAATTACTAAACTACACATTTGTCAGAAACATTACCAGAATCTGTGAGCTTCCAAGAAAGCTAGAAACTTGCTCCGGGTATCCATCTGCTAAGTGAAAATGTTGAGTATCAGAAGTGAGAGCTGACTGGGTCAAAATACATTCTTCCTCTTCCCTCAACCAGTTCCCAATAAAGTGTCTTGCACTATTTATTCTTAAAATATAGAAAGAATACAAGGTAATACAAGACTTTTTTGGTGTAATTTAAGGATCATATTTACTGTGACTGTGATAAATAGTGACTGATAAATCTGCGACTTTGATAAACATGAATTGTGATAGAATGAGGATGTCTTTCTTCTTTGTCATCTATAGTTACATAAAGATCTCTGTGATTTGGGAAGAAACTATGCAGTACATCTCTTTCTCACTGGCTGCAGAGGAGAAATTTTCACCAAGTGGAAAACCTCCCCATAGCATCAGAAGGGAAATTCTCATAGAATACTCCAACCAGTTCCACAAGCATCCTTATAAGAAAGAATGATTGGTCTCAATGTTTACAAAATCATTTTTTATGTCTTTGTTAAATCAATGTGTGAGTAATATTTCACTGGAGCTAGGACATATGTAGAGCAAAGTTCATAAGCAGACCAACAAATATTATACTTCTCTAGATCAACAAGTACAAGTGAAAAGTTTTCACGAGATTTCAGAAGGTTCACTATTCATCCTTCAAACTCAGAAAAAGGACCTGCAAAAGGAATTGTATATCCACAGTTTTGCTTAATTTACTTCTATTATGATAAAGAGTCTTATACAAAATGTTATTTCTATTTATAAACTTTTCTGTATTTTGTCTTTGAGTGAAACATCTTGCGTAAGTACTTCAGAATGAAAATAATAATAAATTACATCATGTGTTGTTTCTACAGAGATAAATGCAGTTTAAAGAAATAAATCTTAGTCATTTTGTTCACAAAATTTTCTTTACAATCACCATTCTTCATTCTTCTCAGATATAAAGTAAAAGAAAAAATAAAAATCAGATATTAGTGCCTTAGTAGATGAATAGAATATTTATTTATTTCATCTTCTTATTCCAGGGTCCTTTTGAGAATTGTCTACTAAAAAAAAAAAATCTATCATTTAAGAGAAAGAAAATAAATAATGATATAGAAAGCTATATTTCATTACCTTACAATTTTCACTCCATATTTTTATTCTTTAAATGGTACATAGATACCATTTTTTCATTCTATATACATAACAAAACTTTGTATATGCATTACAAAACTTTATATATGTTACAGAACTTTGTACAATGTTAACTGGAAGTATGACTTGTGTCAAACTTGTATACAAACATGTCCACAGAGATTTTTTTTCAGTTTCATTCCATTTTCTTAAAGCTGGTATATAACAGTATGTCAGTAGGTGCAGATACAACTAGAACTATACTGAAGTTCTTGCTTATGTGATTATGTTAACAGCAATGACAAAAATAACTGACTTCATACTGCTGAATTGATATACTGACCCCTATTGTACTTCATAACCTGAATATAAACTTTTAAAATATATTTTTAATATTTAAATATGGTTAAGAGCAACCCTGCTCTTCTACAGGAGGTATTGATTAACGGAGTGGGGTTAGGGTACTCAGTGCCTTACAGCATTGAATTTGTGACAGTCACAGCTCTTTTAGGTTTAAGTAGCAAGGTTTATTTCTAATCTGCAATGTACAAGATTAGTGAATAGAAGATTAAGGACAAAATAGGTATAACATTTTTGCCAATGTGTGCAGATCCAACAGGTTCCAGGTTGTTGGTATTCTCTTCAGGCAACCAACAGTCAGCTGAATTGGAGCAAACCAGGCATGTACCCTAACCAGGGCTATGGGATTCAGATCTTCCCAAAATGATCAAAAACTTTCACAGTTCTTTTGGAGAAGTTCTTCAAGTGGGGCCTAAAATGCACTTACTAAATCCAGTTCCTAAATGTCACAGTGGGAAGTGAAGCTGAAACAACACTCAGTCCTACAGCACTTGTCTCCAAAAACCTGATGACAGCCCGTGAGCTCACAGCTTTCCCTTGCAGCAGAGAGCAACATCTCTAGAAACTGTCCACAAGGAATCCAGCAAGGATATCTCCATGTTTTTAGAAAGTTACAGAAGTTTCTTGAGGGATTTCCTAATTTCCCTGTACAGGGAGTGGTAGCGAGTTCAGCAATTTTTTTGTTGGTCATGATGGTAGCACCTAAATCCTTTGTAATGCTTAAAAAATACTGTTGGTTTGGGTTCTGTTGTTTTGTTTGCTTGTTTGCTTGTTTGTTTTCCTATGGATCTTCAGTTCTCTTTCTAGACATTTTAATGGTTATTGTCATCATGGCTGGGCTTCGCGAACAAAGATTTGGGAAGGACTCTACCCTCATTTGCTGCAAGTGCACTGGTGGCTAAAAAGACCAATGCAAGATAGACAAGTCCAGTTGCAAAAGGCACAGCAGAAAGACTCCTTAGGAGATATCAACAAGACACGATTTTTCTGTATTGTCTTTTCTCCTCGAGAGTGATCCTGTGTGCATTCTCAAAAGAAGCAGCAACATTTTAGATAGTGTGTCTCCAGACCTCCTGACTGTAGGCTAGAGTAGACAAGTGATGATAATCAATATGGCCAAGGCTGAGATGTTTCAGGGAGTCCTTGTATCTCCTCTTTACACTTTACTGTTTCGTCAACTGAGTGCTTTTTTAATGTGGAATGTGATCATCACATTAGGCAGTGATTTGCATTTTTAATTGAGAAAAAAAGTGGAAACCAAGTGGACTTTGATAAAATATGACTAATTGAATTGGGGTTTTTTTATCTTGTTCATTCTGTTATAGTAATCATTAAGAGTATGGATATTAAGACCAAAAAACAGTATACTTTTGATAATATCAGAAAATGACCCTAACAAAAACTGTCATGACATTGGACACAAATTGTGAAGCAGTAATACACAGTATCACACAGCAGTATGTTAACCTAGCTAGATCTTTATTCTGGGACCAACTAGAACTCCCCAAATCCCAGGTCAATGTCAGCTTTCTTCTGACCTCACAGTGGGGCAAGACTTCAGGGACTGGTCTTCCTACTCTCAACAGTATGTTGGTCTCAAGGGTATGGGAACTAGAGGGCAACTTGTACAGGCTCTGGATCATGGGAGATCCAGAAAACTGGATTTCTTATGGAAAAACACATGTCCCACATTTAGACTTAGTCAGAGTGTCTACCATTAAGTTACAATGCATATATAAGGTTTATGACTAAAATCCCACACTAGAATTCACCAAGAAAATGCAAGAACTGCTAACCATATTCTTATTTGAAATTAAAATCAGTGAGTGGCATATGAAATTTTTTTGCATCTTTATGCTATGCAGGTTGGTCTAGGTAGGGAAGAGCAACAGAAGGATTTAGCCAACTATTACCCTTCTATTAGCATCCCTCAGTGTAACATAAATACAGTTTTCTCACATGATGCACCAAAGCTCAGGGCTGTGTAGGATCTCTTCCTCCTCTCTCCGCATGTGACAGATGGCATGAACTGCCACCCAAATCTTATCAAACACAGTTATTTGATCTTTCTTCAACTATTTATGCTTAGGTAGAACTTGGATTTGGTTTTATCTTTTTTTTTTCATGATAAAAGATTGGAAACCTACAGAGAATTTAATATATCAATATTTCCAAGGAAATGTATATATATAAAGTCCATTAGATGTATTTTCAAGCTGTGGAGTCCATTTTCTATTGTGAAACCGCACTGGTTTTGGAAATTACATTTACCATTAAAAAAAAAAGAAAGTACAGTTTGAGACATTTTACCACCCAAATAAAATTGTTTAAATGTAAGATTGTAAGATGATTTTCATCATGAAGACACTTGTAATTTTGCCATCTTTACAATTAGTGTCTCGCCATTTTGTACAATAATAGAATTGGAGAAAGGACAGGATGAGCTATCCCTGTTTAAATTTCAAAGGCACACAGAAAAAGAAAATGTAGATCAACTCATTATCATTTTATATGCATAGTTGTCATGTTATGTCACCACACTTCAAAGCAGCAAATTACCAAAGCATATTATGTCAGAACTTGAAAACTGGAATACATTGTTGTTAACACACTAGACCCCGAAGGCAATATCACAATCTGCAATTTCTAGCACAGATATTTACTCTGCAATAAAGTGGTAATAGCAAAAGCTCACAAGGCCTTGTGCTCTGGCTTCCCGGATTTTGGCAGGCTGTTCATCCACCTGACACAATTAATCCCAAAAACAAAATCCCAATATAACAACAGAAGCATATGAACTTTTTCTGAAAACTCCTTTATCATATGTTGCATAAAAATATTTGAGGACTGGGGAATGGTCAGACTAAAAGTTCAGTTCATGATTATTTACAATAAGCAAATGTTAGTCTAAATGGAGACTGTGAACAGCTTTGCCATCTGTTGTTTAAAGAAACAGAAAGAAAGAATAGAAAAATGAGTTCCATTTGCTTTAGACAGCTATGGGGTGGTCAAGCTAGAATACTTGGCACAGGAGCTGTTTAGAATTGAAAAACATTTACATCTGGCCTCTTCTCAAGTTTATTTAATGCATCTGTAACTGCCTTTGTTATCCCAAGGTCTGAAATATATTTCTGTACTACTTCTTTGGGCTCACTGCAGCTAGTCCTGACTACCAAGAGGAGGGGAGAGTTGCCCTGGACCGTCCGTATCATCCATGGCTGTGACAGACAGTCCAGGGCAGGAGTTTCTGTGAGTACGGATTCCCCTGTAGACACAGAGATCACAGGCTGCCAGAGCTCACCCGGCTGCCAAGGCAGACTTCACTGCTCCCAGAAAAAAAGCAGCAGGGATCAGACACCTGTATACTAATTAGGAACCAAGTTCTTGAGTAAAAGTCTCTTTTTTAAGTCACAGGGCTACAATAGTGTTTGTAGGCTGTGGATAGTGTTTGGATTTTCAACAGAAGCAATTTTGGGGACCAGTGCACTAGGAAAAGGTGAGCTGTAGGTTCCACCATCATCAAAAGTGCTTAACTCGGCTGTGTCTACCAGCTGACACTACAACTGGAGCAGTTTCAATGGTGGCAGAACCCTCCATACAAACACTCACAAGGCAATTTGGCCTTTTCAGTGTTGATAAGACATTATTTGTCTTATGTACTGGAAGAAACCCAGGACTCGAAGACATAAGTAGAATAAAGATAGATGTTTTAGACTGTTGAAACAGCTTCCTGTGGACTCCTGTGAGAAGCAAGCAAAATGAAAATCTTGATGTAAAAGACCTTTTACAACTAAGTATTTTCACAGGTTTTCTGACATATGTATGCTGGTGAAGAATATTCTACACCTGAGAAAAGCCAGCATTCCTTGTCTTCCACTGTACTTTATTATTATAATACTATCAGAAGAATATGGTATTCTTCAATATCTTATATACATTCACTAGAATACATAACACACAAACCTTTCAAAGTTAATGAAAAGATCTCTGGCTACCTTTGAATTTCCCTGGCTTTAACTTAACTTAGAAGTGTAAAAAAATTGAACATTCAGTGAAGTAAAATGTATTTGAGACACTTTCTGAAATCTTATTTAAGTAAATCATCACACTCTTCCTAATGGACTTCTTCCTCAGGTGATAGATACAATAAAGACAAGTCGTCATTTATCAAATAATTAAACTGTAATGTAATAAAATTTGCAACTATAAGTTTAAATTTTTCCTCATAATTTTTTACAGACCTAAGATCTAAGGATACTGAAAAAAACAGCGAATTTTTGAATCTTTGACAAAATATTGAACTGTTGCCATATTCAGAGATGAAAACTAAGTTTAATAATTAACCTTATCCCTCCCTCCTCCCCTCCTTTTTTTATTCAGTTACTGACCTGCTTGGCTATGGTGTGGACTGAAAATAAAATCAAATGATACATGGAGATACAGGCAAACATTTCTAGCTCTTTTTTTTTGCAGAATTCTTATGCTTAGTTCAGATAAGATTTGGCAAAGTCTCTCTGTATCTCAGCTGAAATAAACTGTCAAATTTTTCAAGGTTTGACCAAAACTAATGATACTGGGTGACAAATATGGAAGAGATTGAGGGAGTTTCAAATCTCTACAGTGATGTGTTTGCTCTACTATTCACCTGGGAAGATAGGTCATGCTAGCGTAATTCCTTCCCAATGACACCTCTATTAGGGTACACCCATACCTGCTGTGTGGATAGTAAGACTATGTGGCACAACCACATATACATGGTGCAACTCATGCCTAGCTAAAAGAAAAACCCTTGGTGTAATTCTCTTATAACCACTGAACATTGACTTGAATGGAGCTATACCTCTCTTCATCATGTTTACAATGTTTTGACCTTGAGGCTGGACCATTCCAGAGAATCATACATTCGTAGAATCATTTAGGTTGGAAAAGACCTTTAAGACCATTGAGTCCAACCACTAACCTAGTACTGCCAAGGAAGAGCTAAACAGAAACTCTGTAAGAGATTGCCAGTGCAAACAGTAAAGTCAACCAGTTTATAAGAGATGTTCAGGCTCTGGACATCTTGTGAGGCAAGAAAATCAAGGGATTGCCTCATTTCCCTTTTGCCCCTCTAAGGTATAAACAGGGATTTCAGTGTCAGACAGGACCTTCTAGAGAAATCCAACCCTCATACAAGACAAGGAATCTGAAGGCATCTGAGTTAAGCATTTTTTATATGCAGACTGAACCCACAAATTAAACCAGACCTGTGTTTTTATACTGTGTTACTACAACACATTATTCTGCAACTGCTGACTTGCAACACTCTCATCCAACATTAAGCATTGCTCGACCCTGGAATAAAAATATGTCTCAAACCCAGTTGGGTCAGGGGTTTTCTCATTGAACTCTTTAGCTGGATAAGATCTATAACTATGTAAGGTGTTCCACACATTTCTAAAGGCTAGCCTGTCTATTTAAAACATTTCATTCTGCTTTTCATAGATCATTTCTGGGTCATTTCACCCTTTTTTACCCCATTTTGAAGTTTGAGTAGGGCTTGAGGGATGTCTTAGCCTCAAATGGAAAATCTTTATTGAAAAATCTATTGAATAATTCGGAGATACATAGCACTTTACTTTTCAACCAACGTAAAAAGTCATTTATAGTCATTTCAGATATCTGGTGTCAAGAATGAACTGAAATATTTCCTCTAACTTCAAAAAAATTAATTTAGTATGGCTTTGTTTCAAAACAAGTTGTACTTTTGAAGTTGTTATATATGACTCTACCAAAAAGAGAAATATTTAAGCATTTGGAATTTTCTTCCTATTTTCTCATGTCTTATCTAGGAAGATGAATTCCTCAAATCACTTTGTAACCTGTGTAGTATCTATTACATATAACCATTACCCTCTACAATGCTTTGGCTGTAGCACATGTCTTATGGTTCAGATGAAGGGTCAACCATTTACACACATGATGTGTGCCAACTCTGAACCTGAGCAGAGATCTTCAATATACGTTTTGTGTCTTCTAGTCAGAATGGGACTGTGTTGTTGAGTGCCTTATATTTTGTGTTGCAACTGGAACAGTCACAGGATAAGAAAAGAGATGCCTTAGAATACTGTTAACCTCTATCTGTCACTGTCTAGCAACTGATTGTTTTTAAAACACATCTTTTTCAAACTTTCATCTAATTATAGAATTCATATGTGTGACAGGGTGTTCATATTATTTTTCCAGATGTTTTTTCTATTGCCTGGTATTTTTTTGAGCATGACGCTTTTTTTACATCCGGAACCTTTTTTTCCATATATCCATCTAATTTCCAAATTGTTGTTCTGTTATCATGTGCTCATACAGCTTAAACAGCTCTATTTTTTTAATGCTTGCTAAGAGAAATCAAACACAGTGCTTTCCAGATTTCATTTGCTTCAAAACTTTCCCAGCTTTCTGTGGAATTTGCAGTCAATGTATTTCTGGCAACTGTTTCATCAGCTATTGAAATAATTCAGGTGTACTAGTCCCAGTGAGAGACGGTGATGCTGTCCTAAGATATGAAACCTGTGTTTCTACAATACTATTATGTTTTACAGAATCATAATAGAAGGATAAGAAGGTACTTAGAAAGGTCACCTAGTCCATCTTCCTGATTTGGTCTGCTTATATCTATGACAATACTGGCAGATGTTTGTCTAACCTTTTCGCAAAGTCATCCATTGACATACACATTAAACGTTTTTTTTTATTTCTCCAGTGCAAGTACACGCCCATTTTCATGCATGAGCACACACAAAAGGGTGTAGGTGAAACTTCAGGCCTCTGTATCCCTCATATATATTATAGCTAATTTTTACAAAATAGTTTCTATGAAAGCAACTTTATTCAACACTTTAAAACCAGAGTTCTAAGAGATGACCATTTTTCCTGTATGATGAAAACAGTGGCTTATAGCTTTATGTTAGTGAAAGAATTGAAAAAACAAAATGAAAAAAAAGAAAAAAACCTCTCCAAAAGCAATTAAGCATAGTAAGCACAACTGGCATACAGTCCTCTTTTTTCATTAGATCGTTAACTAGTTAGTGATGTCTGTGTTGACCGAATAGAATGGGACACATTCTCATTTGGATTAAGTTGTGTTGATCAATACAATTAAGACTACTCATACAACTGTCTGAGCATTCAGGTCCATATATAAAGAGAAAAATTGTCTTGATGTAGTATGTCTGACAGATCTCATTTTGAAATATTTTTCATTGAAATTAACCATATTAATTGATAAAGATAAGCTGTATATATATTAGCAGTAACTACTGCATTCTTTAGCTTATCTCTTTGGAAACAATTTCACGTCATGAATGACTGATAGGGAAATATCAGGCAAACTCAGCAGAGGAAGAGCACCAATAAAAACAATTACTTCTGTCAGAGCAAGTGGGATTGTTTCCAGTTATTCATAATTTAGATTCAATCAGTGCATGTCTAATTTGAAGTCAGACCTTTCCATCCTGTGCTATGCTCCTGGATTCTCTGATTTTCTTTATCAGTTATGACCATGACAGTGTAAAAAAATGGTAGATCATGCCTTACTTAAAACAAATGTTTAGTTCTGATTTGTTTGCTTACCACTCTGCAAAAGTGACCGCTCCAGAAATCTCTTGAGGGAAATGCAATACAGTTATAGCCTGCATGCTTATCTCACATTAAGCCAAGAGACTTAAATCAAAAGTCTTTAATGGAAGAGAAAGGAAACCTTTGTCATTCAAAGTGGTACATTATTGTTCTTGCTTTGACATTGTGTGACTGCTCCATGACTTTTCAAAAAATTCTATTCATTTCTGATACCAACAACATCTGATAGTAAAATACTGTGTACAACAAGAGCTTAATGCTTTATAGAAAATACATCTACAAACCTATCTAGAAAAAAAACCCCTACTTTTTATTCCTATATATCAAAAATCCAGTCTATTGAAACCTACAGCAAGTTCCTGTTAATTTAGAAATAAATTTAACCAGAATATAATTATGGGTAATGTAAAGTTGAGTGACTGCGGCTGGCCTGAAATTTGTTGTCAGCAGGCAGAAGATTAATTTCATTTACTCTCTTTGTCATGTCTCACTGGCTTCCTGTCTTTTTAGCTTGTTACCTCCAGTGGGTTGCTGCTGTCACTCTCAATTCACTTTCTATTCAGTTGTTTGTTATCTGATGGCTCTGTCTACAAATTCTCCCAATATGACATTTTTCCCGTCCTGAACCAGAGCTGTTATCACTAAGTCTACACTATGAGAGAAAATCTACATTGAGCTTAAAAATGTTAAGAAAGAAAGAATTACATGTGTACAGTTCCACAACAATGCTCCTGTCCAAGCGCTCTGGTTGCCTGAGAAAGACTGCCTTTTTTTCTTGTATTTTTTCATGTAAATGAAAGAAGCAGTGATAAGGTATGAAAGCACGTATTTGTAGTCTCCAGATCTTACGTCCTGGTTCCTGCATCTGTGAGAAAGCTAAAGAATAACAGGAGTACTCCACGGTGTTTAGAATAATATGGGACATAGATGGAGAATTATTAAGAGCACATTTGGTGTATTTGTCTCTACAAGTCCATTTGCGAAGTGCTGTTGAATCAGATGATGTGATGTGTCCTGAGTTTTAATAGGATTACCCACAGTAAGGGGACATCCACGCTTCAAAATGTTTATCATATGTGTATGTACTTGTTTCTGTGGAGGTGCTGTTTCAACTACATTATCTCCAGCTGACCTGACGTAACAGATCACTCTGTGATGTGGCTCTGTAGTTTAGGGATAAAGTGGGAGGACCAGGAGCTCCCAGTTAGTATGACAGATTCCTCAGGACCCATAGATGCGTTTTTGTGGGTCTAACCCATTATGACGGATTCAAGGTCAGTGAATCACTTGCTATGAATGAAGTAATAAAAAAGCGTTACTCAAGCGAAGAGTTCAGATCATAGACTGTTGCATGGTCCAAACTTAGTCATTATCTGCAGCAAGCAGAGTGCTATGTCAAGAACATCTTTAAAGAGAAAGTTACTTAGCACTCCTAAAATGCAAAGGAAAGTTCTCTCCCCACTCCTGGAGGGAGTGGAATGGTAGTAAGGAAAGTCCCTGCACTAATTCTGGAATGTGAGCTGGCGATACACAGCCATTTACAGACAGCTGTGGCAAAGACCCCTTAACATTAATCTCATAAATTTTTGTTGTTACCCAAGTCAACTGGAAACTTTCTGCCTAAAAACTGATTTTTACTAATCTTTAAAAACAAACAAATGAACAAAAAATATCTGGTGTCTCTTCAATAAAAGACAGATGTTTTCTATTACAGGAAAGTGGTATCTTTACTACCTTAAAAGAATGCTAGCTTACTTTTAAAAAAAAAACCACTAGATACATTTATCAAAGAGAAATAGACACTACAACAAATTGGTTTTGTAGGTGAGATAGGGTCCATGTGTTGCCTTTTCCAACATATGTCAGATGCATAAGTACATTCTCAAAGTATCCTGGAGAGTGACTGTAGCTAGCAACACCAAACAAATGCAAAAGGAGATCATTTTTCAAGCAGAAAGAATAAAGAAGGAGTTATAAAAACTAAATCACTAGTTTTTAAATTAAAGCAGGGAAACTTAGAGAAAGAGCATAATTTGAAATTATTTGACAAATCTGGAGATGGTAATAAATTGTCAAGTCAGGGTGTACCATTTTCTTTCCATTGCTTAATAGAAAAGTGTTGATGTTGATAATATTACAGAATAGTGCTCTGTGACCAGAACTAACATTTATGAGCTTTAATGTACTATTCAATTTCACTTTTGTAATCTCTGTAATGACTGTAGGTGCCATTCATGCTGTTAACCCACACATAAACCAACCACAATATTTTTTGAAATTATGGTTGGCAGACTGTCTTTGTTTTGCAGTGTTTAAGCAAGCAAGCAAAACTCATAGCTTTCCAGGATTTTTCCACAACTGTCTGTTAATTTGTTTGCCATTTTCACTTGCCATCAACAACATCACTGTTTAGTGGAGTAGACTGGAGATAGGGTGGTAGCTATTTCCTGAAGCAGCATTTTTGTCACGCTTGATGCAAACATGCACACAAATCTCTCATCCCATACAGTTGAAGGTTTCATGATCATCTAATTCTAGTTTAGGTCACTCCATAAAACATAATCCTTTTCTATTTTCCTGTTGTACTTACTACAGTCAAGAAAAGATGGAATAAAGTATTCTTGTAGAAAGGCTTTTCCTGAATCTGTACTGTTTGTCGTATGAGAAAAATGTATCTTGAAGTAACAGAGTGTTATTTTTAAAATTACTGTTATGTGATAGGAAGGAAAAATCCACAATACACAGGACATCTAAAGAAAAAAGTGAATTTAATTTATTACACATACATTTCCAATATGAAAATCAAGCTGTTTCATGATACCTTAAGCCAGATTCTGAGAAGGACTTATGAAAGAACTGATCTCAACTGAATAACTAGGATTGTTTTCATACAAGGAGTCACACATGCACATGATATATTTATATATATGTTTATAAATCATTTCAGGCAGGCTTCATTACCTTCCAATTTGAGAACCAAATTACCGACAATAAAACATTACACTAGACTAAAACATTATACTATATGGGTGGCAAATGCCACCTTTATTACAAAAAGACATTTAAGAATACTTTAAAGCATTTGCATTTTTATTGTGACTGCTTGTTGCAGCCTTTCATCTATAAAACCATTTCCCTAGATACCATCAGACTCTTTTCTAGAAGTGTCGCCAGATACCATAAAAACTATTTTTTTTTTTATTTTTAATTCTTGAATTGCAAAATTTTGTGGGTTTAAAATATGGTATTGCTGGGACATTCCAGGGCTAGAGGTGAATATAAAATCCCACTGGGAACCTGAAAATCTCTTTTTTTGCAGAAAAGGAAAGTGTACTGGAAGAGTAAAGAAACACGACATGATTTTTTTCTGTCTTGCTCAAGGATGGTGTATCAGTAATATGTGGTTTGGGACCTCTACAATTTAAGGGATTAAGGAGAAGACATTTTTTGTCAACATATTTAAAAATATACATGCCCAATTAGGAATTTGGGAAGTTATTTACAACCACATAAAAGATTAATAAAGGAAGAGTGCACATGAACTAACTAATGCGTAACATTACAGAATAACAAGAAAAGTATATCTAGCACAATACCAAGATTTATCATATTTATACTGTCACCAGAAAATTGTATAAAGGTGATACTAGTGTACTGATTTTTCTCAAATCAGGGGCATCTAAATTTTCTATAAAACCCCCATTTTAAGTTGTGTTTGTTCAGTTGGTTGGGTTTTTTATTATTTGGAAGCACAGGCATATGGTAATAAAAAAGTAATTTGAAAAGTCCATTGTAGGAGAACTCACAGACAACAAAAAACTATTCTCTCATCTTGATGTTGACTCTTAAGTTTGGCCTTGGGCAAGTCAGTCAACATCTATGTAGTTCAGTATGCTCAACAGTGGAACAAAGACAATAAAGCTGTATATACATGGTAAATCCCAAAGAACTGGATTGCAACATCCTACAGAAATACTTTTAGAAAGGATTAAAAACCCCTGCAATATTCTCTAAAGCTTTTTATCCTGCCGCTCCCCTGTAGATGTAGCCCCCACACTTCTCAAGTGTTGCAAGAAGTTCTCTGCCTCAGAGTTGGCTGTAAGACCTCAGTTAAAGGTTTTCATTATCTGGTAGTAACGGTTGAACCAACTGTCTGTGGTCTCAAGAGGGAAAGTCAAGACCTTTTCACGCACCTGTGAAAAGGCTAGTTATGCCTCTGAATCGGGTTCATGCAGTTAGTCCTGATTCCTCATTTTTCCATTTTCTGCATCTGTCCTCACACAAGAACCCCGGAAACAAGTAGATGTGCCTCACAATCCAGTGTCTGTTTCCCAGAGTTCCAGCTCTTCCTTCACCCACCCCACGCTAGTCCTTTTTTTCGTGGATCTCAAGACTAGCAGAAAGGGCAATGCAGAGCCACCATGCCAAGAATAAGGCTCATCTTCTTACATGTGTCTTGGAATATGCTGATTTCCTTTATGAATTTTGCATGAAGAACTTAGAGTAAATGGAAAATAAAATCACCTTCTCTCATGAGTTCTGTGAGCATTAAATAGTTAAAGATCATTAGGTTTTAAGTATAATTTCACAATTTTGATTTCTCAACTCTAAAGTATTATTCTAGTAGGTATTGCATCTAATTATCTGTCATCCCTGTCTGGAGTAAAGATCATATATTTTAGCTGAACTACTATTGCAAAATCTACCTTATCTTACAGCAAAGCTGTTACCTAATTTGGGATGAATTAAGCACTAAATGTTCTTTTCAGGTGCATTTACAGACCTCTAGTTTTGAATCAAGTTTTTTTGGTATAGGATTCCTTTTCAAATATGTAATTTATTTCTAATGAACTTCTGCAAGTTATGTGATCAGTAGCAGACTGATATTACTATCACTGTGACTTCGGTACAGTTTTTCTTCCTGAGAACTTAAGCTTTATTCCGAGGAACTGCCAAGTGTTTAATAAAGCAGGTGATTCATTAAAGATGCTTAAGAGGAGGAGTAGAAAAGTAAATGCTTACATTCTGTCAAGGAGTACAATATTCTTTGTAAATTGTATCTTCTTTTAATGGGTTAAAAAGTCCCCGCCAAATAAAATTTTGATCAGATATTTTTTACCACTAAAACTTTTTTTATTAAAAGTGAAGCTTGACAATACTTGTATAATATAAATTAAAGCCAAATTAAGTCTTAGGTGTATCTTGAAAAGATCAAGTGTCCATGTCACAAAATTACAAAAATAAAGAATTTATTTACAAAACTATAAACTTCAAAGTAAAAGTCTGGATTCTTTGCATCTTACAGGAATTACATGGCTAAATTGCATACTGGGGGATGTATTTACCAAGTTATTGAAGAAAAAAGTAAAGGAAAACGAATGAGTATGAGAAGAAGGCGTATGCTAATAATCATCATCCTGTAATCGAGTTGTAAAATAATCTGACCTAAAAGAATTGTAAGAATCTATATAAAAGTTCTTTCTTTATGAATAATTAGTTAACAAATTATTTCTTGCTTAGTCTATCCAATATTTTTTCTCTCTTAATTTAAGAAACAGTTTATTTTCAAAAGGGCATTCCTGAATTTAAAATTATGCATGGTGGTAATCAGAATTTTCAGATTTTTTCATGGGCACTGTTTACAAATTTATTTGTAAATATAATGACAAAAGAAAACATTTTTCTGGTAAAAGAATGATCAAGGAAAACCACCTAGGAGCCTAAAGAATGAAGTCATTAATTGGCAGAAACCAAGAAAGACTTGAATTAATCTGCAGTAGGAATCCTCATTCTCCTTTGAAGAACAGTTCCAGATCTGAACCAGTTCCAGATCTCTCATTTTTATACTCAGCAAAATAAATTAAAAAAAAAAAATCAGATGAGTACTATCCCTAAGAACTGGTAGCAAGTTTGCATCAAGCAATGGAGAGTTTTGCAAAGATCTTTGACTTGGCTGCAAGAGCGTTCATGCTCAGAATGGGAATGTCATGGACCTGTCAGCCACAAAGAGGCTTACTTGCTATGGCACAGCAACGGTCTAATCCCACCTTATTGTCCTCACAATCCCATCTTAGAGTGTTGAGCTGTGTGGTTTGGATAGATGGGTCCCTCTGAACCTAGTTGAGGACTCTTGGCACTGTATTGCTCAGAGTGGCATAGACATGTTCTCACACATTTCACGTGTAGATTGTTTGGGGTCCTCTCCTTAAAAACATCACTGCACCTGGATCTTTGACTGTAGTCTGATCTGCAATTAATAAAAAGTGCAATCGAAATAAAGGAATCCTGCATCTCATTTCCATTTGTTCGCCAGATTCTTAGAAATCCCAGACAGATGTTTTTATTCACAATAAGAAAGACATGCAAAAAGAAAAAATCTGTGTTTTCAAGAAGAATATAGAGCATTGTGCTGTTTGAACATTTTGAGTTTGCTTCCATACACTGTACAGTTGTCATTTCACTAGTAATTTATTTTAAAAAAGTCATCACATGGAACTCTTCAAAATCAAGTCAACAATGTTATCCATAATAATAACAATGACTAATGTGCAGTATTTAAACAGTGTTTATCCTCTTCAAAGCACTTTACAAATATTCCTTCTTGATCCACTGAAGAATATGAAAATTTTGGGTGGAATACATTAAAGTAGAATTTTTTGATAAATTAATACTTAAAGTGTCAGTCTTGTCCTGGCAGAATTCTGCATACTTTCTTGGAATTTCCCTGGGATGATTTTGGACCACTTTATTTACCATCTTCCTGGTAGGTATTGATTTAAATATGAAATGTTAATGTCTGGAATAGCATCACTTTTTATTCATTGTTTTTCATTTTTATCCCTTGGATACAGTGCTTTGCAGATTTTGGACAGACAACTGAAAGCAGTAACATACAAATGCATCTTGGGCCATTTAAAAGTTATCCTTTACACAGCTGATAAGCAACACAAAGGGAGATGGGGCCTCACCCTGTCCAGCTCTCCAGGGACCACAACAGTTCCAAACTGGGAACATGACCAAGGAGTGAGGGCAAATGGGAAGTATGTGTGCAAAAAGTTCACAAGGAAAATTTCCAGCTTACAAAAACTGCAGAAGAGCCAGGGAAATCATGGAGCCATAGAATGACCTGTGCTCCTCAATTTTCACCTGGAAACACAGTGGGAAAAAGATTACCAGAAAGTTTAACCGCCTGCTGTAGCCATTTTGTGCTATTCTTGTGACCTCTCTTGCTGTAGAGAGGTCCCAGGGCAGCCAAGCACATTGTTCTTTAAGGATCTCCCAGGAATTGCCAGGGCCATAAACCAAGTAGGCCCAGTTTTAGGTTTTGGGGTGGGTTTTTTCTGTGTCTGATCTTTATACATCCTAACAGTGAGTAAATGTCTAAAGCTCCTGCTCTGAAGCAGGACTGACTTAAATTTCCTTTCTTATATCAGATTTTGGGAAGATAGATTGACTAGATGAGCAAGTACTTTGATTTATTTCCTACTGTCGTGGTTTCACTCGTCTAGCCTCCCCTGGGGCTGGAAAGTGGTTAACCCTAGAGGTTGTGTTCTTGGTGTAGAGCCAATCAGAAGCCACAACTCGCCCCTGTGAAATTAGCATATTACAACAGACTGGAAGGGAAGTTTTTGGCAGAGAGAACTGGAGCCATGAGGTAGCTGAGGGGAGCCCCTAGTTCAGGGTGCCCCTGGGCACCCCGCGGCCCCGGCGTTATTTCCAGGGTTGCAGTAGTTCCTCACCATTTTCCCCCTGTGAGCAGGGGAGTCAGCAGCGGTGATCATGGTGAAGCAGAGCAGAAAGAATTCCAGGCAGAGGAGAGAGAGAAACTTCAAACAGTCTTGCTGCCACCTCCCCCACCATGGCGGGGGGAGGGAGCGACTCCAGTTGAGACTGAAGCAGAAGAGAGATGGGCTGAGGGCTCGGAGGTGCCCTATGTGAGGTTTGGACAAGGGCAGCTGAAAACTGAAGAATGAGGAATGCGGGGGATGCCCCCTTGCCACATGGCAAGTTGAGCTGATACTGCAGCTGGGACAGAGAGAAACCAAACCCAGCAGGCTTCTTCTGGGTAAGGACTTTGATGAAAGCTGTTTGGGGTATAGACTGAGCAAAAACCTGGAGAATCCTGCAACCTGGGTAGAAGAGTGGACCCAAAGTGGAGAAGACCCTGAATCTTACTCGCTGGGAGGAACCTTCACGAAGCAGGAGGAAAGGACTCAAAAGTTGACTCCCTGTAGCTCATGATGCAGACCTGGTGTAGCAAGTGTTCCCTTGCAGTCCAAGAGGAGACCTTGACAGAGGCTGAGTAGCTGATGGGGGGTGCAGAAGACCCCTTCCCCATACTTCAATGAGAGAGAGACTTTAGCCATCGCCCTGAAGGTTCTTCTTCTGGATTGATGTGAGAGGGCCTCAGGAGTGGTAGAAATTGCATTAATACAGTGTATTTATTTGCTTTTTAGTCTCTATAGTTTTTATTCTGTTAGTAATAAATTTAATATAATTCCCCAATGCTGAGTTGTGCCTGTCTAAAAACTTCTCTTACACTGAAACAAATTGCGGGGGGCTTGGAAACTGGATTTTTGGGAGCTTTCAAACCACGACACCTATCCAGTCAAAGATCCTCTCTTTTCTCTGACATTCCCTTCTGTCGTTGGCATGTTCCCTTTAAGGGTAGACAATGATCAGTTTACTACAATCTCTACTTGCCTGTACAAGGATAAACAATCTATACTTCTACCCCTTTGCACTGTATATATGTACAGAGCCTTTATCTGCTTTTTTTGATTCATTTTACGTCCCTAATGATTTTTTTACAGATCATATGAACTGATCACTTCAGAATAGTGATCACTTCAGAATAGCTACCATTAATGACCCAAGGAGAAGTAGAATAGCTCCTTAGTAGAACTGCACTATGGCTTAAATGTTTTGGACCTATTTGTAGAATTCTGGATAAATTGTTCTTATACATAGATGTTGTGGTACCCTGGCTTTATTTTTCTGAAAAAATACAGTATATTAATGCAGACTTTTCACTTAAGTATTGCACCTCTGGCTTTCTATAAAGTGGATTGGTATTGCATTGCATCATCTAAAGCGTTTTGTTATTCCCAATGAAGAAAACAGTCACCTGGCAATTGAAAGAAGGACAGAGTTCAAAAATAAGATACCAAGTCAGAGGCACTAGTAGCTTCACCAATATATATAGAGAGAGTTCAGGTTTCCTTATGAATTAACACAGATTCTCTCTTTTCTTTGGCATCCCTTTTGTTGTAGAGAGTGTCCTTATAAAGATACACAGTGATATGGGGAAATATCTGTTCAGCTTAATTTCTACCTAACCATTTCAGGATTCAACTCATTACTGCAGGTTTGTTCAAGAAACAATATAGAACATAGTAGCTCAAAAGCATACAAATATCAAAATAATAAAAATAAATATTTCCTGAGTATTAATCTACATTTTTAACAGTATATGAATTTTTTTTCCATATAAATTTTACAAGTACTTGCTTCTGGATCTCCTCCCTGGGGTACCATTTCTGGTTCCATTTCCATCTGAGGGGCCATTTCCAACGGTTGAGGGTGGGTAGGGAGGGGGAAACTCCAGCACCAGGGGTTTCTTCAGGTCCTGAGCCTGGAGGGGAGAGGTGCCCCCCCTCCCCCTCACCACGTGGTCCTATGGCAGCCACAGAGACAGCAAACAGGACGTGGAGAGGAGGCAAGAGAGAGATTTAATTGTTGGGGGTGTTACATTTATAGAGTTAGGAGGATTCACAGAGTAAACAATAACAGATCTCAAGGGGCTTACAGAAAAACCAATCAGGTAAGGAGTTAATAGCCAATAGGAAAGGGTTAACAAAGACCAATGAGAAGACCTCTTGATATCTTTTCAGGACATTTCTGTGACAGAGATAACACCTGCCATGGGAGGTCTTGGGAAGAAGAAAGCATGAGTTAGCAAAGAGACTACAAAAAGCCATTTTGAAACATGTTTAAACCACAGTTTCTCATATAATGCAGATTTACTGCTGCACTTGCTTAAATAACAGAATATAAGGTAGGCAATTTGTAAGTTAATACTGTATTTTGGTATTTTACTAACTCTTTCTTCACATGGAATTTTGAGTGTTTCTGCAGAATCTGGTATACATTAGTTTTTCCAGCTTCTGTCCTCAGATCACAAAATCATGAGGGATCCTCCTTCAGAAAGTTAAAAAACCCAGACATAGTCTCTTTTCTGAAATCTTTCAATCACAATTGAACACCAAACAAGGGACAGGTAGTCGTTAGAGCAGCACCCTTTTCTAGTGATGTAGCTGGAAATTTCACAAGGGCCTTCAACTGCCAAATTAAAGTATGGAGATTCTTTTTCTTTGTGGCTATTAAATGGCTTAGCAACCATTGCAAAAGATTTATACCTATACTTATCCTGAAACTATCTATTGCTCCATTCCAAAGATGCAATACTTATGTTGTTTCTTATACTAATCTTTTTTATCCCCCACTATTAACTGTTCAATCTAACCAAATTGATTGAAGATATTTTTTTTTTACGTCAGTTGAGTTTCTTTCTCCCCACTCTTTCACATAACTGAGACAACATGTAACCATAAGTAACCTTCAAACATCTTTTGACTAACAAAATTTTTGTATACCTGCCAGCTACTGTTAGTTCCAACAAAGGCAATTATTCTTTTCTGGCATGGAAAAAAATAATGTAAAAGTCTTAGCTATACTGCAATGTAGTTTAAAAGTCCAAATGATTTTTTAAAGTTTCATACTTAACGTTTAACTGAAGCTTAGATGACAACCTGGTGGTCTCATCTGAGTATTTGTTCTAAGCTTGAGTTTTCGTCATACATATGTATTTAGGAGATACCAGGCAAATAAACATGTAAAGGTTTTGTGGCCAGATGGTACCTACACCTGATCCTCTTGTCAATGAACCTACAGTGCTTTAGACAGAAGATCATTTCTTTTCCATCACCAGTTTGATGGTACATAAGTGTCAGAAGTCCACCTGTGGAATAAAAAAAAAGAGAAACTAGAGAGAAAGGAGAGAACTTCTATGGAGATTTGACTAAAATTTAGGTAAAGTTTCTACACAGAGTAAGTTTTCCCTGTTGGAAATTACTAAATCTGAAGTACTTCTCACTCTCAATACTGTCTGTAGAGAGAGGTGATGACAATATTAAACATTTCATTCAGGAGGCTAAAATCAAGTAAGATGAATCAAGGCTTTGGAACTGATTAAGTTATAAAGCAATTTTTGGAAATACAGGTGGATTTCTCTCCTTTGACAAACTCCACCTTGAAAAGAAATCGGGCCTCAGCTTCTAACTGCTCCAAAACAGTATTTTCAAGCTTTTCAAAGATTTTCCAAGTGAGGATTTTCAACACATATGCTGAACTTTCCTCAAAAAATTAATCATTCCAGCTTATGAACACAACCTGAGTTCCTCTGGAAATATGATCTTCATTCTAAGCACTAAAAGTATGATCCTTAAGGTCTTTGTCTCTACGTTGATTGTTTGTCATAAAACAAATAAGACAACTAGATACAAGACAGAAGTCTGTGTATGTATATAAAGTTTTATTTAGGAAACAAATTTCTGAATTCTTATTAGAATTTTCCCATTCACTCTAGTCTTTAAAATAAAAATTACCTGGAATATTTTTCTTAAAAAAAAAAAAAATACCCAAAGACTTTCTCCCCCTCTTCCTTTACTCAGTGGACTGTCTACAGATATTGTTATAATTCAACATAACCTTTTAGATCATTAAAATACCAGAGTTGCCTTAAGAAAGATCACAGTGTTCCTTGCCTCAAACACCTTGGCAGTGTTGATTGCACAGCTTGACACTGTGTTCTGCATCCGGGAAGGGAGCGTAACAGAGGAGTTACCATCACTCACCAGTGTACACACAGAGTGTACCTGCTGCAGGTACCTGCCTGAGCACAAACAATAGTTCGGTAACCCTGCTTACTGTGTTTTTCATATATACACATGCTCTAAAAAAATAGAAACGCCTGCTTTAGTGCCAGCCCAGACGTGTATTTCTAAAGGTCAGTTTAATTCATCAGAAGTAGTTGAAAATATGCCAGTTGAAAAGATACCTTTCCACTGGGTCTTTTTGTTCTTGTGAACAAATGTTTCTTAATGTTGAATACCTACATAAAGGCCAAGTTTTCCCTACAGAACTGCACAGTGCCTTTATTATTGATACTGGGTTTTCACCTCATATATAAACTTTTCTGTTGCACAGAAATAACAGTTTAAATATCAATCTTAACACACTTCATTAGGGACTGGGGAGATATATTTCTTTTTCCATCAGTATAAATCTGGAAGTAAAGGGTGGTATGATCTTCTTTATCACAATTTAATGTTAGAGTTTTAGCAACATCCATATCAGCAGTCTGTCACGTTGTCTAGTACATACACACTATGGAAGTGCACTGGAAACCTATGAGCACAGGCCAGCGAGGTGTTACGTGCAGGAGGACACAGGCTGGAGCATCTCATTTTGACTCAGGGTTTACAGCAATGCACTAAATCTCTGCCACTCTATGAGAGAAAGGTAATACACCAAAGGCACAGGAAGACAGTGAGCACAAACTATCAGCAGTGTAAATATGCAAGTTAGCAATCTCATCTCCTTGGCAGGCTGTCCAAGATTATGGTTAACACAGAAACAGGAAAAAGCCAGAGGGATTTTGAATCTGTTTCTGAGAAAAAACATGACAATGGTGATAACAACAGTAATATGAGCAGGAGCTAAATATATATTTGAACATTCTTGTATACATTGGATAACAGTGCATTATAAACACATTAATTCATAAGGATAAAAGACTTTCTTTATTCTTATCATATACTTAATGGAATGCTTCTGAAGAATCAATATTTTCTCTATGATTTTCTGATAGATCTTTTTTTCAGAAAGGTAAAGCACCAACTTAGAGAAGATGTAAGTAAAACTTATCTTTAATAAAAAGTGGCTATCATTTGTTTTCATTGGATTGTTAATTTTTTTGGCAATTAACAGGGGTTTAAATGAAGTAGATATGCATAAGAGATGTCATAACAAGCAGCAGAACACATGAAATAACTGCGGTACTAACCATACGAATAAATCATGCAGTTGTGTTTGAAGGGATTCAAAAGAATCTACTGGCATTTTTCCAAAAGGTACTAAGTAAATATGCCAGAATATTAACTACATAAAACAAGTGCCATCAGATTTAACTACACAGTTACTCATATTAAAAGCTAAAATGGGCTACACATTGCTTAAAGTTTCTGTATTTTCCTTTGCAAACGGGGCAGTTCATTTCTTTCTGAACCACATAAATACCTGAAGATAGCAAGTAGTGAGCAATCACAGATTCAATTCTAGAAAACCCCTTTTTGTATCACCTTTAGGAAAGCTGGTGCAGAATGGTTCACATCAGTCCTGAGGTGAGGAAGAAACAGTCTAACGACGCAACCAAGCACCAGTTCTCTTTCAAGCTTTTTCCAGCTCCTCAGCTCTGTACCTGTGCCTCCAGGCCCTGCTTCACAGACCAGGCATGCCTTGCAGACACTGATTTTCCTGAGTTTCAGCACTGTTGCATGTAGCACTGGTGCTGTGACCAGCAGCACAAGATTAAACATAACACAGTGACCCTGTGTGTATTAAGAGCACTCAAAGGAATTTTGACATAAATGTTAGCTTTGACAAGAACAATATAGTGCAGTGGTCCTCTTTACTGCTCTCTGTGATTTGGTGTATCACTATAACTTTTCAAGATATTGAGATAATTGGGTAATCATAAAAGCCACTTCATAAATAGAAATAGAGGATGGTCATTCCCTGGCTGGGATACCAATATCTTTTCATGATGAGTTACCCTGTAAGATTTCTGACAAGGCAATTTAAAACCTAGACTGAAAATTATTAGTGGTAGCTTTTGGTTTCATTGCCTTCTAAGATTCTTTAGCATAACTACTCATATGTCTATTTATACTCATGAACATATCCTGGAATAGCTTTGCCACTGTACTACAGCATCTCCATTGTAAATACTTTTCCAGCAGGAACAAGAGAAGTCAGTTTCCCAGCCAAGAAACCAGACTTCAGCAGGAAGTGATCTCAGTAGGCATATCCTTCGTTTCTGGAGTTATTTGCTTGAGCCAAAAGTCAAATGAGGACATATTTAAGAACAAAAACTAGTGTAAAGAAAATGTGCTACAAATTAAAGAGAAATGAGTCAACAGAGGACATATAAAGTACACTAATTATTGAAGTGATAAAGCACCATTTAATTCTAAATTTCTTCCATATATTTTACTGGATTAAGTAGTATGTTAAAAAGAAAAGACTGTCTTCAGAAGAAGGTTGGAAAATCTTATACAATAGTGTGAAGCATGGTAACATACACACTGAATTCCTGACAGGAAGCAAAGGTCTTTTCTTTGTCTGCTTGTGCTACAGATAGCATGCAAAAGTTAAGTTACAAAGATATTTGACCATGATAACTGGAAACCTCAGAACATATTGATATCTTACTGATTTGTGAATACTTCACTTTTCTGCTAAGATTTGAGGACACTTTATGAATCAGGGTTCCATAAGTATCTGACAGTTCTTAAGTATTTTTTTTAAATGCCATGATTACAATTATTTTTCCATAGGGTACCTAATTATTTAGTAGTTATGATGGAAAGATACTCTGAATACTGTAATTGATACCTTGTGGTTTCTGTCACTCAGTCTGGAGTTCTGTGTTTACTTTATGTCATTCACCTCTGAACACATCATTGTCTATTTCCTTGTGATCTTTTTTGTGCATCTATCAGTATAATAGCTGAATATACTGGAGATGATCATGAAACACTCTTGACAGCGCCTCTGTGACATTTACTGGCATTATTATTTCCATGTCTTATGGACAGGAGGACTGTTACTAAGAGTCCAATACATTCCTAAGCAAAACGTTTATTTTCATCTAGCCTTCACCTAGTTCTTCATTCTAATCTTGTAATTTTTAGCCTTCCTTTAGTTCTTTACAACTGTTGATTCTACACATTGATGCAACCTCCCTTTCTTGGCAGCACATAGGAAACAAAGGACAAGTTCATACCCATCTTTCAGTACTTAATATGACAATAATCCCTGATAGCTGAAAGAGGCAACTGTAAGGAAAATTATGCTCAAACCTCACAGCCTTGGACTTCAGCATGCCCAGTTCAAAGGAAATCTTCAGACAGTTTCTCAATACAAGTCTATTGTGAATGTGGCTCTAATGAGACTTTGAGATTTAGGAAGGCTCACAATTTGGCTAAATATCCATAGATGTCACACTAAGTGTATTTCTGACATCAGAATAACCTCACCCTATTTGTTTGACAGAAAACATAAGATAACTCAGAGCAATACTTCTGCATTGCCAACATTGGCAATTAGATGCAGGGTTTTTTGGCTGCAAAGGGCCCCAGAAAAATCACATTTGATTGAAACTACTTTCCCCTTCCCTCACCAATGAAATTACATGGGAGGTAATATTTCAATTCAAATAGTTAAAGTTTGTCAAACTTACAAGCAAATAGAATACTAGAGTAGAAATTATTAGACAACTTTATATGGTTTCTGTGTGTGTTTCCCATAATTCATAATTAAGTAACTAAATGAAAAGAACTAGAAAAACATATAAAGTGTCAGAAAAAAAATAAACCTTCCTGATAATTGTAGAGAAAATAAGTCAGAAGAGAGTGAAGACATCAATAAATACATTGTACTGAAGTCTTTAAAGAGAATAAAATTCCCAGTTGGAACATTTTTATTTTATATTCAATTTTCTATCTAATTTTTCCTCTATTATTAGTCTATAACACTTCACTCTTAGGGACTCTTATGAAACATGTATGTCCTTTTTGAATACATTTCATGCTTAATAGATTAGACATAATTGTGTTAAAACATTTAGTCATTAAAACTCTTTAACGAAAAATGATTCATGCAAAATATTAGCCTATTTATAGCTAAATTTCTAAACCTGCTAAGGAATAGGACAGGACAAGAACAAAAATGTATTGTACTAACTTGTAACATAACTTGCTTTTTTATATATTAGAGAAGCAGCAAACTACTTATAAAAAAATCAGCAAAAAAGACTGGCAGTATTTCAGAGTGTGTTACAATACTGAATTGTGCTATCATCACTTGTCCCCTGATGATGAGTAGACACTTCTTGAGTACTCAGCTTTATGCAAATGCAGAGTTTCTTTGGACTTCCATTAATTTGATCCAGGTTCTTACTGATGGTGAAACAATATGTTAAATTATTTGTTCCCCCAGAACTTCCAATCCAAAATATTTTAAGGGTTACTCAAATCTTACACAGATCTGTTGAGAGCAGAAACCAAAGAGATATTTAAATCCCTTGCACAAGATTTCCAATAGCTTTTCCTACACATAATCTGGAAATATCCACTGAACATCTGTACACAGCACTAATGATAAATCTGCTAATTTATTATATAATAATAAATCCAATAACAATATTTCCTCTGGGCATTTAGTTCCAGTGGTCAGAATGAAGTCGCAAAAAATGGGAAGGGAGTAGGGGAAGTGGAGAAAATATTTTCCATAAAGCAAGAAATAATTCTTTACTTTGAGACTTGTACAAAATATGAAAGATTAAAATAAAATAACAAAAAGATAAACAAAAGAAAATAAAACTAAATGTTAGTACAGTCCTTCTTGTTACTAAAATGGATCTTCATGGAAATTCAGTTATCTCATTTTCTGCCCCTTCAAGGGCTTAGGGCTTCACTACACTGCAAATTAAGACATTTTTACATCAGGAGTCATAGCTGTACTAGTTTAATCTGGTTAGTATGGATAGCAATAGGAATGAAGATGAGACCACATTAGTTTCGGAATAGTTTCTATAGAACTGCCAAGAGCCATAAGAACACATCCATATATTTCCCTCCTGATGAAGTTTGTGTTTTTTATTATTACTAAGTAAATTAAAACCAGCACAGATATCATACTCTTCTGTTCAATACACAGACATACAAATGCAGAAGAACACTACCTGTCTCTGAGTATGACAATTCATTTCAACTATAGTGCCCTCCTTCCTGAAGGCTCATGAGATACCAGCCAGGAGCAAGCTGCAGATTAAGTGTTCTGTCTCTGGTAAATTGCTTTCTAATGCTGTTTTTCTTGGGAAAGTACAGGCTCTATTCCATCACACAACCAAATTGCAGGTGTTACTCTCACGTGGTGTTTAGTGGATCCAGTGGTCCCAAAGGACCCAATGGACCAATGAACTGCAGAAAGATGATGACCAAATACAAACTGCTGTCTCCAGAATAACTAATCTGTCATACTACCACTTTCTTTTCAGTGATTAAAGTTCTTTTGAGAAAGAAAGGGATCAGGAACAAACTCCAAGTACTGTTCAAGTAACAGCATGCTACCTCTGGCTACTCTTTTTTCCAGAAGCTGTACAAATGGGAAGAGAAGAGTTACCTTCACATAAATATGTGTACATGTATGGGACAGTAAATCAAAGTCCAATGTTTCCATATATGGCATGTTCAGTCAGGAGAAAAAATAGTATCATCATGGTCTTCAGAAGCCTCCACTAGAGTTTAGGAGGCCTACTGTAGCAAGAAAGTTGGCCTACTGTGCTCTGAGTCTGCACAGAGAGATTGTTGCTTTGAAGTGTTTGAAGACTCCGTTCATAGGGCAGGACATTTTTGAAAGAAATCAAGACTTTACTTTCTATTTACTCTATTACTATATTTAGTGATATATTTTCACTTCACAATATATATACTCAATATTTTTATTAAGTATTATCATATTAATTCAGAAATCTGTTTGCACAATTTTAAATTTTCCTATCAAATTAGAATGGAAAAAAAGCCTATCTTTACTAAACAATTACATACTAAAATCTGCCTTTTCTAGTGATAGTAACTTGCTAAACAACTGAGGAATTATTTAGTATAGGAATGAAAAATATACACAGGCAGAGGAGGATATTAGTTTAGAATATTAGATTAGAATCCTGGAAGAAATCAGTGATTGTAACTAAAAAAACTAAAGAAAAATTTACTTCCCATGGAAATGCCTATGAGATCTGTAAAAGTTTAAGTATGCATATGGAATAAGTTTGGTGAAAGGGTTTTGAAACCAAAGGAAACAAAGATATGGATATCCATATGGTGCATGGATGAGATCCGTGTAGAAGAATGCCTGACTTTTAATCTTTCCCCAAATAATTTTGGCAAGTTGGTACTAACACTTACATCTTAGAATGAGGTCATATGTTTCTACCCAAGTAACTAGTCTTTCTGTAGATTTAACTGGAATGTCATAGCACTGTCTATACAAAGGTTTACATTTGGTCTAAATTAGACATGGCACCACTAAATATCATGACACATTTGTGTAGCCAGTAATAAATTTATAGCATTCACAGGGTCTCTTTTTCTCCAGTTACACTTGTAAATATTTCCTTTGGCAGTAGACTGTGAAAGAAGCCATACTCAGTACTCTTAACCTGATGATGAAGTCATACCATACAGAGAAATATCATAAGAGAAAATATGACTAAATCATCCTTCCTATAAAAATAAACAAATAAATGAATAAATAAATTCACAAAGATATGGAAAGCATGTTGCAGTTGAAAATAAAATAATTACATCAATCTTGGAAAGGAACATTAAAAATTAAACCTGGGCAACCAAGACTGTCACCAAGATTTACAGCTTTCCCAGACAGAGAAGACCTAATTTTTAGCAAAAACAGGTCATTCATTGTTTGGATGAAAAACAGTTGTTACTCAGAATTATCCTGGTTATGACTCAAAGGGGAAAAACATTCCCGAGACAAAATTCAATGATATGGGTGGAGCTTTCCTTTGAATTTTTGGTTTGTTTGAACTCAGTACTCAAAGTTAAATTTGGGGGATATGAATCCACATGAAATGAAAATGTTAATGTGGACCTCTTTTGAACCAAAGTACTAAGATTACACAGCTTTTTCTATAAAGCTCCAAAACAGAGAACTATTTAAAAAATGTCCAAAATTCAGAACAGACAGGAGACATCTGTAATAAAATTTCTGGAATGCTGAAAAGTAATTCCACAAGTAAAAAAATACTATAATCCAATAAGAGGTATTAATTTACCACAATCTGAGACACAGCATGTCTCCAGCTTCTCACAATCCACCTACAGTATGCAGAAGAAACACTTCACTGAGCTGGTAGTAGAACTAAGTAAAATCTTAGCTCTAGGAAGATATTTTGGAAGTTAAAACCATCAAACCAAAGTCCAGGTGAAATTGATAGCTATGTCCAAAGAATCCTATACCCTGTTCTCCTCAGAAATACAGCCCTTGCAACTCCTTCATGAACCTGAGTAACATATTAGAAAAACAGTCACACTATGTTTTATAACAATAATGTAATTTTATACCTATCTGAATTGTACCATTTTAGTTAAGGTCAGATACTCAGGTTTGGAGTCTCTCATTGAACTTTGGTTCAGAACATGAAGCATTCTTAAAGTGTGAGAACTGGCTTCCCTGTGGAGGACAATGAATGAAATGGTTCAAATGTGTCCTTCTGACCCTTGGAGCTCTCTTAGGCAGTCTAAAGACCAGGTGAGGATGAAGGATCTCTAAATGCAGATGTTGTGAAAGTTACATCACCAGCACAAGCTGGCTTGCTCCACATGGTTGGCTCTGTTCAGTCATACGATTTACTAATGTCACTTCAATGTATTTGATTTCAGGCATTAAGCCCAGACTTTTTTTTTTTTTTTACCTTTATACAGTAGGAAAAAGTCTTTAATTGCAACAGGCTAATATTTTCTCCTAATCACTTCAAGCAGTAAATTCTGAGGAAATTTTTACTAAGTCTATATGAAATAAACCTTTCTGTTCCTTAATAGATGCCTTGAATTAGCCAAAGCAGCATATAATTAATGTCTTGAATTAGTCTATGCAGCATGTTTAAATACAACCAATGGTACACAACTAATCGGGCACATAACGTGCCTGGAGCAAGCATCTCAAGAAGTTTTGGAGTAAGACTGCTTTATGCCTTTCCTTGATAAGTTCGAGCATATCCATCTGTCAGAGAAGTGAAAATGTACATCAAACCATTACCAGTTTGTGAAAACAGATTGGAACCAAATGACCTCTAGATTCTAGGTTTTAATGTGAATAGAAAGATGAAAATAAAGTACATATCAATAAATATGAATTTTCACACAGGTCAAAAGTAATTTTTGATTCAGGAAAAATCCCAAAAAGCAGAGAATTTGGGAGATTTTTAAGACTGATCAGAGCAATTCTGTGAGAAATAGTAGATGATTTTGATTAGATAAATTGACTTCTAAGACTGATCTCCACATGAAAAGAATGTGATTAGGAGACATCATTGGTCTATAATATTTTTGTTTTTACTCTTTCTTCATATGTGAAATATATATATGCACATGTTTATTTAATTTACATCCAGTTATTTATTTGCATATTTATGCATATATTAACATATAGGGTTTCTTTTGCTTTTACTTTATTAAATTTCATTTGGTTTTTCTTCTTCATGCTGCAGCTGTATCTTTCCTTTTGCTATTCCTCATAACTTCTACATATGACCATTTTCTCCTCTCTTCTGCCTATCCATTTCCTAGCTTTGTTCAACCATTATCAGCCTTTTTTCCACATGCAGATATGTCCTCCTCTTTCAACATCTGAATCCACTAAACCTCTCACTGCACATTTTTCTTCTCTACATGTGAGATCAGAGACAGCTCTTGATGGTTGGGGGAAAAAAAACAAAACAACAAAAACCCAAGAAGAATGCTCCAGGACTACTAGTCAGCATTTTTGATTGTCTTTCCTCAGAGAGTATCTATTCATCTGGGTTTGATTAAGAAAATTCTTCTAAACAGTAGTGACAGATCCTTGTTTAGGTTCTTGAATTCTTACAGGCAACTATTGTATTGATCTATGTAGACATGCAGGTCTTCTAACTGAACAATTATGAATATTTTCATATTTTACTGCATTTAAGTAGCAGATTGTTTACAAGATTACTTTAGTCTACTGAAGTTAATTTCATCAGCATCTTCCAACTGAGAGATACATTCCTCCAAAGGGAGTTGGAATGTCTAAGCGGAGCAACATTTTCACAACATAGTTTATCTGTTCTAACTGTGAGCTACAACCTGAGACCAAAAGGCAAAGATACTTGCCCCTCCTCCTCCGTACTTCACAGAACCTTGTGCTGGATCTAGCAACTCACTTTTGTGGTACCAATCTGACTAAAACTACAGGGGTTTTTTTGTTAGTTTTTTTTGCGTGTTTTGGAGTGTTGGTTTTCATTTGTATGAGAGAGATGATCCGATCATATTTACAGCTGTAGAGCCTGGAAAACAGATTGTACCACCACAGACAGGAAGGCTCAGCCACAGGCAAGATGAAGAGAGACTGAGATGTCATATCCTGATGGCTGCTGATAGTTAGGCCACTGATGAAGGCATTGGCTCTGACGAGACAGGAATGGTTTTCTTCACTGACCCCAGAGGAATCCTAGAAAGTCAAGCATGTTGGTCTAAAGTTAGGTTTTGTCATTACTTCTCCTTTTTCCATGGTATTTATAACTTCTTCCTGCAGACACAGAGGGAGTCTCAGAAACAGAAGTAGATGAGATCAATGTTCAGTAAATTAACCTATTCATTTAGAAAAATATTTCAGATGGGAAAGTAAAATATGCTAATGTATTTCATTGCTATGTAAATAATGGCCAAAATGTTTTCCAATAAAGTATTCATTAAATATCACAATTTATTCAGTAAATATCACCAACATAAAACTGTAGCAAGTATAATACCTAACACTGAAGATGTGTTACACAAACCTACAGAGAAAGAAGATGTCGGCTATTTCATCAAACAGTTGACAGGTGGAAAAATAGCATATTTGTCTAAAGGCAAAAAAATGCAACCAATCTTATTATACTAAATTGTAAAATAACTAATATGTTCCATTTTATCTGGCTTTAGATATTAACAAAATCTAGAAAATAAACTAAAAGTTGGGTTTACGTTTTCTTTTACTTTGTTAGACTGTGTTAAGTCAGCTTCTACCCTGCCCACTCTACTTTTATTCATGTTCACTTCTAAAGCCATAAATTCAAAACCAGATTCAATAGAAAAGAGACCTGGAATTTTTATTCAATTTTTACTACAAGGTAATTAAAAACAGATGGGAAAGGAAAACAACTTTTTTATTTGGACGGTTTGATCATTATGTCCTTTGTTATTTTCATATTTATTTAACACAAAACTTAACAAAATATTAAAGTAACAGTCATTATTAAAGATTAAACTCCTTTACCATTTGAATAAGTCCTTAGATCCCAAACTGTAAACATGTAATATTTTTTGTAATTAGAACATGCAACCAAGGGACTTTCAAGTTTTTCAAGGTAAGGAAAACTTATAACCTTTCTCAAAAACTGTGTCTAAAAAAGACCATTAGATGGTCCTCCATCTAATCATTAAACAAAAAAGGAAGTTAAAATACAACATTCTTCCTATTTTCCAGGTATAAGAACAAGTTCAAGAAAAACAAATTCTAACAAACCATATAAACTTTTTGCATCAAATATTTTAGATTAATAAGAAAGAGAAAAGGGAGAAAACAGAAAACTACAAAATTTCCCACTGTTTTCCTCACCTAATATTTTTTAGCAGGACAACCTAAAGACTAATTACCCACTGAATATAACTGCTGTACAAAAATTATGATCTCTCAAAGACTTTCTTTGGGTTTTTTTCCAGTTGAATTAATGATATTAAATTTTTATGGTTTTTATTTAAGGAATAATTAATGGTTTATTTCCTTGTTCTGTAGCCAAAGGAGGAAAAAGAAAACAGATAAGCTCTTTTTCATAAATATTTTCTATTTGTTTTATTTATTTGTAAAGATTTCTTCTCTTCTGAAATAGCATGTGCATTTCAATTAAACTGATATCCAGATTAGGAAAGGCACAATCACTTCAGATGAAATTATACTGAAACTGGGAAACTGTGGCTTCCTTGTCAAAAGCAATAAAAAAAGAGCAATTTTTAATATTTGTCTAAAGTACACAATGAATGCACAAAAGCCAAGAATCTACTAACATTGCTCAACAGTGAAGTTTCCAAGTATTAATAAAAGTCTTGTACAGGTTTGGTTCTCAAAATACAGTAAATACTAAAGGTCATATTCTCAGGTAACGTAGTGATTATAAATGACAAATGACATGACTGAAGCAGAATGTTCTTCCTCACTTGGACAAATTCCCTGTCATATTTACATTTTGTGTTACCAAACTTTTTTCTGAGTTGCGACCTGAATGCTTCTGCTTTTAAAAGTGGAAAGCACTAAAGTTTTGCTATTTATGTGCTACAAGAGAGCAAGAATCATAGAAACATAGGATCTTCTAGGTTAGTGATGGATTGATCTTGGCTGGATGCCATGTGACCACTAAGTTACTCTATCACTCCCCTTCACAGCCAGCCAAGGGAGAGAATAAAATGGAAAACCAATCATAGGCTGAGATAAGGCAGTCTACTAAAGCAAAAACGAAAGTTTGCACATGCACAAGTGAAGAGGAAAATAACAAGGTTTATCTTCTACTTCCCATTGGTAAGTGATGTCCACACAGCAGCTTTCCACCTCCGATGATTTCCTACAACACGGCAGGATCCATCAGTAAATAGAGTGCATCCTCTTTCATTTTCTGGTAACTGGTTAGATGATGGTGCTTCTTGGATACTTCCACCTTCTCAGGAAGTGCTCCAAAATCTCTGCTTTCTGGCCAGTCCAAAATCTCTGCCAGGATTCCTGGGATATTGGACTTTTCCATTCAGACCCATTGTATAATCAAAGCTACCCACTTATTCCGTATAGTGTTGGTTGTGTGATGTGTTGAGGGGATGTTTACTTTGAGCATTCAGTGCAGCACAGACATGCTCAATGCCAAGAGATATGCTTCCGTCCAACAAATTCTGAGGTAGCTCAAACCCCCTCACAGACTGCTAATATCTCCTTTTCAATTGTAATGTAGTGGACTTCTGATCCTCGATAACCCTGGGTCCAAAACCCTAATGGTTGACCTTGGGTTTTTCCTGGTGTTTTTTACCAGAGCTCCATCAGGATATACCATCGTGGGCAAAACAGACTCGAAGTAGGAAAATTAATTAAGTTTATTACTGACAGAATCAGAGCAGGATAATGAGAAGTAAAATAAATCTTAGAAACACCTTCCCCCCACCCCTCCTTCCTTCTCCAGCAGCACAGGGATATGGGGAATGGGGGTTACAGTCAGTTCATCACAGATTGTTTCTGCCACTGCTCAGTGAGAGGAGTCATTTCCCCACTCCTGAGTGAGGTCCCTCCCACGGGAGAGTCTTTCACGAACTTCTCCAGCTTGAGTCCATCCCGGGGCAAAAGTTCTTCACAAACTGCTGTAATGGGGTTAATTTTTCCATAGGGTACAGTCCTTCTGGTGCAGGTTGCTCCAGAAAGGGCCTCCCACAGGGCCACAAGTCCTACTGGAAAAAACTGCCCCAATGTAGGCTCATCTCCCCACAGGTCAGTAGGGCCCTGCCAGGACCCTGTTCCAACGTGGGGTCACAGCCTCCTTCAAGCATCAACCTGCTCTGGCATGGGTCTCCTTCATGGGATGCAGGTGGGTCTCTGCACCCCGATGGTCCTCCAGGGGCTGCAGGGGTACAGCTGCCTCACCACGGTCTGCACCACGGACTGCAGGGGCCTCAGCTCTGGTGCCTGGAGCACCTCCTGCCCCTCCTTCTGCACTGACCTTGGTATCTACAGAGTTGTTCACATGTTCTCACTTCACTCTTCTTTGGCTGCAATTTTCATCTGCACAACTTTTTTCCCTTCTTAAATATGTTATGACAGAGACGTTACTGTTATTCCTGACTGGCTCGGTCTTGGTCAGCAGTAAGTCCGTCCTGGAGCTGGTCGGCATTGGTTCTTCTGGACATGGGGGAAGCTTCCAGTAGCTTCTCACAGACACCATCCCTGTAGCCCCACTGCTACCAAACCTGACCACACAAACCCATTACAAGATTGGAAAAGACCTTTAAGACCATCAAGTCCTGCCACTAACCCAGTACTGCCAAGTCCACCCCTAAACCATGTCCCTAAGCGGCACATTTGCATGGCTTCTAAATACCTCCAGGATCTGTTTGATAAGCATTTGACTGTCCACAGGCCTGACCCGTATATCCTTGCTCAATTCTACTGTCTTCAACAAATGTTTGACTGCAATAACTTTCTTAACCTAGACTTCGAAAGTTCTAATACTATTCTTTTATTTCAGTTTTTCCTACTGATTTCGGTAAAGCCTCAGATAACTTCTGTCCTGATAACCATATCCTTTTCTACAAAAATTTAACCATTATCAGCCAATTACCACTAATCAAAGGATCTAATATCAGATCAGGCATTCTAAACTAGTCAGTACCAAAACCAGTAGGTAGTACGGAACATTAGTCAGTTTTTCCATTTGTCAAAGTCTTCTGTGCTCCTTAGCAAGGTCACCTACTCCATGTAGAAAACGTTTTCTCACAGAAATTCTGTAAGTACAAAAAAACTGTAAGTAAAATCCAAAGGAGGGAGGAAGACAGTTTTGATAAATTACACATAAAATAGTAATATTTTAAAGGTTTTAAAATATTTTCAGTTTTTAATAGGTAGTGAAATTTTCTACAGACGACCTTAGATATCATTGTGGAGAAATTGGGTAAGGGACAAGTGGATTATAACAGAAGCACAGCGCTAACTTTGCATAGGCAAAGGCTGAAGTCAATGTTAGTCAGCATTTTGTCATTATTATTCCTCTCAAGTTAATGAATTTCCCATAGCACCATAGTTCACTGACTGTGTGTAATCCTCCCCTCTCAAAACACGATAGCAGTCCTGTATTGGCACTTGATGAAGATCTTCTTCCTTTAATTTCAAAACTAACAGTACTTTTCTTGAGGTCAGAGCTAAAAATTTTCACTCTTGCAAGTAATAACATAGTACAAAACAGCTGATGAATGAAGAAAGAATAAACCTAAAGTTAGTAATCTACACATATTTTCCTAACAGATAATCACAGAAATAAATGATGCATGTGCTAAAAATTACCCCAAGCAACTATAAATTATGTACTTGTCCTGGAAGCAGTAACAAATTCTTTAACTTCATATTACCATAGATCAGCCTCTCCTAACCATATATAGTAGTCATATGCTATCACATAATACATTACCCAGTTCAGATTATGTACAGTTGGTCTGAATAATTATTCATGCATCAAAACACAAGAGAAAAAAGAATCTGCGTTCACTTAATGAATCCATTAATAGGTGCTGCATATTATAACTTACCTCTTCATTCATCAAGATACCTGCTGCTTATTTGAAAGATTTAGGCAGAGAAGAAGTAAAAATTGTCTTAAGAAATTTATTTGAACAGGTTATATACAGACATATGCATGGCAAAAGTTAGGAAAAAGAATACGTTTTCAATAACTGCTGGATAAAGGGGATGCTGCTGGAGCACTGTAAGGCCAGCAACAAGGAACACCCATACCCGCAGTGGGACACAGGTAGACCCAGGGTTTACTGCAGCCCTTCCACAGCCTCTTTGGTCACAGTGTGGCTGAAATTCTGAGGTTTACAGTCTTGCTTATATGCAATGGCTTCTTTATAAACCACAAACAGTCAGTTCTGCCCTGTCTGAAAACCAGGACTTCTGGTCTCCGTGCTGGGCAATACTGTCTGAAAGAGCCCTTTTTGTGGGTCAGATCACCAGTGCCATTCAGGAGTTCTGTAATGCCTGGGTGTTTCTTTACCCCTGTATAACCCAACCCTTCATTTCATTTCAGCCCAAACAGCTTCCAGAAGGGATTTGGCCATGCTACAGAGTCAAAACCAAACTATGGGTTTCAGCCTTATGCTCAAACTAATGAGAGTGAAGAAATTTATATTAAAAATTATTTTTACCTAGGGTTATTTTTTAAAAATAACAATTTGGAGGAAGAGTCAAGAAATATGACTAAGGCATGCTATAGCTAAATGGATGTTAATATACTTATTTATTAGATTTCTGAAACCAATACCAGGTAGGCTGAAGAAAAATTAGCCTGAGAGATAGTGGTGAACATCACCTTTTGTCTCCATTGTGTGGTAAAGGTTCATATGGTCAAATAAGTAAAGTATTAAAATTCTCTAAATACTACATCTGAAAAGGAGGTCACAGAGGTTGGATAAAAGGTAAAAAAGCCTGATAGATAAACTTAGAGTGAGGGCAATCTTGTGCTGGAACACGGGCAATAGGCCTGTAGAATCCTACAAAGACAGTATTTACTTTCCACACTGTCAGTGACACGATGCTGGGCAGTGTTAGACCACTACTGTCTGCTCTTTCTGAAGATGTCACTGAAGCAATTTCATCACAGTAACCTCATGACAAATTGCCATAGAAAATAAGGTCAGTTATTTTATATAGTACACATAACCATGGATGCCTGTTCAGCAGACAGATAGAAAACTGTTGATGGTCATAGCTCTCTCTTTAGGTTCACAGTGCAGTGAGTCTAACACTCTCCACACATAAAAGTTTTCATAGGCAGGCTAACTGCTACATTATAGGATTTTAATTTTAGAAAACTTGTAGAATGTTCAAACAAACAAACAAATCACAAGCCTTTTTCACACAGATCAGACACTAAATAAAAAAAGCCAAAATTATGATATTTTCTGGAAGTCAAAAATCAACTATGTGTCATGTTTCCTGGAGATTCTACATCCAGGTATTTGTTGTTATCTATATAACAAGAAGAACATTAACATACAGAACTGAGCTCAAAGCATATTCACATTTTAGGCACTTTGCCAATGACCATGAAATTAAGAAAGCAGAAGGAAAAATGTAATGTACAATCATGTTAATAAGCTTTCACTAGAATTCTACATTCTGTATGAGAAAGAGATCCCTGAATCAGTGAATCCATAGTGATATAGGCTATCAGAAATCGAAAATGAAGACATGAAGCCAATACTGTACAAAAAGAAAATAATGACTCAGCTGTGTAAATTATTAAAATCCTTTTAGAAAGTCAGATGAACAATCAATGGTAAACTACAGAAAGTCTCTCTAATAATATATATGGCTACTCAAAAAGCAATCAAGAAGAGGAGAGCAAAAGCATGTCAAAGCAATATGCAGAGAATGATGTCTGTGTTGTAAGACATGACACTCAGGGTCTTTTAAAAGATAACAGATTCCTAAAGATACTGTGGTTAGAGAATTGTTTATGTGTCACAGCAAATGGCTGGTATTTAAGTAGTGATTATGTCTACTAAAATCTAGAAAGAAATTGCAAAATTATAAATCTAATGTATTTTCTAAATATATTTCCTGCATATATAACACAAATGAGGCAATAATAAGTACTTTAATAGCAACAATTTGCTAAAACTTCCTGTTATCTGAGATTCCTGCTCTTTGGTCCTTCAAGGAGACAACCTCTGTCCTTTGGTCTATACAGCCTTGCTTGCAACCAGCCCTCAAGCTGCAGAACACATCCAAATTTTGTCTTGATTTGGATGAAAATTCTTACCTATGCTAACTTTTAATTTTTTTTTCTTTTCATATAAATTATAAATGGCTGTAAAGGAGAAGTAGGTCTTCTTTGATGTACTCTGTCACTTCATTATTCTTTTTGACTTATTACTAAACCTACTACCATTTTTTACACATTGAATGAATCCTGAAAGAAAAGGAAATATGTTGAAAGGCATGTACATCCAATCATAATGGAAGCAGCATTTTCTTGAGCTTTTTGTGTTATCCCTGAGCACAAAGAATATGTTTTTAGGATAGAGGTAAATATAGGCACTGTGAAGAGATACTTTCTGCCTATTACTGTCCTAAAAATGTTTGCTGTTATGTTATTACACCCATTTTGAGGTCATTACCTCTGTATTAAATAAAAGTGGAGACAGAGCAGATAAGGTTATTCAGGAAGATCTGAAGTATAAGACAGATTTCCACTTTGTCTTTGAATTAGGGATCACCTCTATATTTTCTCATACAGAATTGTACACTGATGTAGATAACTCATATCTCAATGCACTTTCATGGGGTATTGTTAGTTGATATCTCAATACCCCTGGTATCTCAATACTTTTTTATTACCCCTTTAATTAATACCTAGAGAGTTCTGTGAATATCATACACACTACTGTATCTATTCTGGAAAGGTTAAACAGAAATGGTGAGTTTTGAAGACCTGTTAATGAGATACTTCAATAATAATCACAAAAAATAGTTTACACTCCTATAAATCACAAGATACTAGACATTAGCTTGAGAAATCAAACCTATTGGAATGAGAAGGCATCTGAATTAAGGCACATGTAACTATGGGTAGCCAAATCATTAGCACTCCCAGATTTTTTCATTCACTTGCCCCAAACAATACTCAATATGTCACTTTTACTCATCTATTTTCTTCAGTTGCAAGTTGGTTACTACCCTACCAGTTAAATCTACTTATGTCTTGAATTAATAAACACTTGTCATTTCTTAAGGCAAATTCTTCATTTGTCCAGCTGATGCCTTCCTTCTTCAATATGCTACTTTTCATTTACAGTTGATCTTCCTGCTAAATCTGTTGATGACTGTTGAGTCAACACAGAGAAAACCTGTGGTGTTATAATCATATGCAATATATGAGTGGTAATGCATTTCATAGGGTAAGAGAGGATAAGCAGTTCCCTGGAAAAGCAGCATTTTGTAAAACAAGAAGAAAATATAGATAGAAAATTGTATCTCAAAACTCCTTTTAATGAATCATACATTATCATAGTTTGAGAATTTATGTTTAAATATATATATTAAGAAGAAAATCTGCAGAAGATTAGTCCCAGCGATTCTGTGAACCTTTAAGATCCTGGAAACAATGTTATAAACATCAGTCTACAAAAGCTTTAAGGATTTTTTTGCTTGTGTTTTGCCATTCTGCTATAAAAAAAAAGTCTTAATTCTGTCTATTTCAGCAGCCTGTGAAGCTGCAAGAGGTTTTTTAGATGGTGTGCCACAAGTACTGATTTTTCTGACGTTAAAAAACTCCTACTTATGTCATTCCATGGTGTCACAACAGTTTACGTTGCTCTTGGGTCTATTCTATTATGTCTAAGAGAATGTAGAACCGGTAACAATAAGATAATTTAAGCAACGATAATATAAATCATCTTGTGTTACAGTAAACGAACATTTTATATGCTTATTGCTGTATCTTCTCCCAGTATTACCTTTATCCTGAAAAATCTAAAATATCACATCTATAACCACAGAAGACAAGAAAAACTCTCCCACTGAGATTTTTCAGGACAACCTGCAAAGAGCATACCATATATTCCAAGAATGCATTCCCTTTCCTCTGCTATTTTAAGTGCACCTTAGGAAGCTATGATAATTACTGTGCTCCTCAGCTTTAGTAATTTTAGGGAAGAATGCTCATATCAAACAGCGTTTGCATTGCTGTGGTAACACAGCCAGTAGTAAGCGTGTAGATCATTTTAGAATGGGGATCCCTGGTTAGAGATCTGAAGCACACGCAGGTGCAAAGGATTTTTCCATGAGCTACAACCAAGGTCCTCTTCTAACACCAAAAAAAGTCAACAATTGGGGGAAGAAGATACAAACATAAACCAAAACCAATGAAATACCCAACCATGCAGCCTGTAAGGGCCTATTCTAATGCTACACTCCTTGCTGTTAGAGCATCACTGCAGCAATCAGAAAAATTGACAAATAAAATAGTCTGGAATTGATACAAATGCCTCTTTCCACCTTTCTGACAGTGAACTGCAGCCTGAAAGGAGGTATAAATTATAATGGGATATGGGTGCTCAATTTAATCACATTCATGCCCTCTTTAAGGGTCCTTCACATTACCAGAGCTATGAAAGAAACTTAGGCTAATATACTTGTAGAAGTTATTCCAAAATAAATCAGAGTACCTCTTTTAAAGTACAGTGGCTACTCTGAAGTAGCTCCTTGTGTGGGAACTCTTATTCTGCAGAGTGCTTCCTTTGTCCCTCTTTCAAATTTACCTTAATCCACTTGAGATAACCAGAAAAAGTCTCTCGTTGCAAGCTGTTCCAGTCAATTTCCCAGTGCAGCTTTTTACTGTAAGTGCAATCAAACCTAGTGACTGAAAGTACTGGGTGTTATGGTCTATTCTAATGCTAGGACTTCCAGGAATAATGAAAATCGGCATTATGAGCAATAGCAAAGAAATGGCAGAAGTTAATTTTCAGAAACTGCTGGCCATTTTTTGCTCATTTAAGAATGAAGTCCACAGCATGATTTCATTTGGATAGAGTTATCCCTTGATGTAAATTGTCTGTAATGTATATTTTTACAGAGTGTCAAAAGTGTGGTTATATTTTGTAATCCTTTCACAGCAGCCCATTAACAAGGTACCAGCCTTGCCCACACCTGGACTTTTATTTCCCCTCTCGTCCTGCAGCTATTGTTTCCTCAGTCATACTGATATTGCAATTTGTGTGGAGACACTCATCAACAGAAATGTGGGATTAAATATCCAGGTATTTATGTTAGCCTCTTTTTCCCTTTAGTAGATCATTTTATAAGTCTGGTTTTGATCACAACCCACAAATAGGCTGACTTTGTAAAACAAGGTAGCCAGTAACCTCGGCCAAGATGGATGTGTTAGGACCATGGAAACTAACTACTGTGGACAGGAACCTCCTAAGTTTTCCCCAAGGAAAACTGTACTGTTAGTGAGAAGCCAACCACTAAGTATAAGTAGAGAAATATATCCAACAGACTGAGACTAGAAAGATTTGCCTTCTGTGTTTGCACCTAAATGCCATTCTGTCACCCCAATATGAACAAGGAAAGAGATCACAGTGCCCTTAGGAAATGGGCACAAACTCAAAGACAGCCAGCTTTCTCTTTTTTTGATTTCAAGTTTTAGTTCATCCAAATTTCATGAACATGGCACTAGGGCCAAAAGCACTCAGGTCATTTTGGATACGAGCTCCACTGCTGACTGTTCACACCAGCTGAGCTCTGGGAAAGCCCCAGTCCCTGTTGAGCTTCTGAACAGTATTTTATAGCTCTGGCTTTACTTGGATGCCTGTAACAAGACAATGCTTTCTTCTGATATTGTGGAACTTACAAATAAGTGGGATTTTTACTGACTTCTTTTCTGTAGACATCTGTAACTGTACATGCCCTGGACCACAGGGAATTAGCCATGTCTCCATGCTGCCTGCATTTTGACAATATTATGGATAAGGACAGTATTATGGATAAGGACAAGAGATATAACCCCACACTGACTTCACAATATGTGAATATTTGGTTCTGGTTCTTCGTGAATTACCACAGGATGAGAACTGGGTGTTAAATTCTTGATTTCACTGAAGACATAAAATTTTGCTACTAAGAGTCTTGGGTCAGATTCTCAGCTTTGTATCTCTGTATTCTGGTGATTCAAAGAAATTTGACTTTCGTTCTGATGCATATTGCCCAGTGTAAAGAAATTCCAAGTGGGAGAGAAGAATTGGCTCTACCTATACTAGATAAACATGTGTACTACTACTTTATACATATAATACTACATTATACATTCCTGAGCATTCCAGCATATTTGGTATTCTGGGTAAGGCATATGGCTAGACCTGTTGCAAATCTTCGGTCCTTGAGAGATTAATGTAACAAAATGTTCAAAGCACTCTGTAAGCTGTTAAGATCTGCATTGCAGCTGATGTAGAAACAGTCTTGATCACTATGAAGAATGAAAAATCTGCAAACAGACCTCTTTTAGTCACCAACCACAAGGAGACAGAGAGCACACCATCAGGCCCATCTTGTTCAGGGTAGCTGAAAGTCCCCCAAAAGCCTTAGGGTTTTAATTGAAGAGAAAAAGAATCTTATTCTATGATAGTAGATTATTTTAACCATGGCTAGGTAGTTACTATTATGGTATTAATTAGGTTCCTAGAATAAATTTTTAAGTTTTGCTTTTACTTCACATTATTCTTTAGACTGAAAAAGATACAGATGATTGCTTTCAGTCTCAGTCTAAGCAGGAAAAACTCAGAGCACTTACAGATGAACTGCAGGGATGCACAGAGTCTAAAATATAACACTGGTAACTCCTCTTCAGGTAGAAAAAAAGCAGATCTACCTATATTTACACTTGCATTCTCAAATTAAGAATAACATAATCTGAACCTTAAGCATGTTTTAGGACTTGAAAAGTCAAATTGAACACTGAGTATTTCTTATTTTTTAATTACTGAGCATTCAGCCTTGCTTATTGCTCATAAAAAATATTTTATAACTGTTATTCTATTATAATAAAATAAAGTATTTTTATAAATAGGAGATTTAAAAACATTCTTTAAGAAATGAAGTATTTTGTCTATCTCTCTTCCTTTTTTTTTTCTTCTTTTTCCAAGATTTTGCTGACTTAGAAACTACTAAATCCAGGTCTATATGACTCAATGTGCAAAATCTTTACCTTCAATTAAAGTTTATCCTATTTAGGCCGAATGGTTAAACATTTTATTTCTAGATTCCATATGGCATGGATAGCTGCCCATGTGTCCCTATGGACCTTTTTATATCATTACTGATGTGGTCTTGTGGACTGTAGATGCTGCTCCTTGAAGTTAAGACCTGTGAATTTCAGCTCAGTAATCTGATTTTTAGCTAGGTGTTCTGTTACTTGCTCTGATGTTACATTACCAGATACGATAATTGAAGTTCCACTGTCAGGAATGGAAGAGAATATAATTCCCCTCCTAGACACATATTCTTTTTTTATTTTTTTTTACATTCTCTTCATTTCTTGATTTATCAAATCTAGTTTTTCTAAGAGAATGAGTTTAGGAAGGGATCTTCTTTGTCTTTTTACATGTTTCTGAGAAAAATGTTGCCTACACGTTCAAAACTTTTACCTCTTGAGCAAGTAAAAATCATTTCACCAAAGAATTCGGAATACAAATTGTATTACTTTTTTGTTTTTGTTTTTGTTTTTTTTTCCCCACACAGTTGTAAGTAAGTAAGGTTAGTTTCCATTTTTAGAGAAAAAAATCTCAATAGTTCAGAGTTCACATTTCACTTGTTCTTCTGTTGGTCATATGCTCTGCCTGAGCAGAGAAAAAAAAAGAATATGTAAGTTTCATAGTTATGCTACACTCTAATAATTAATCGTCTTCTTTTTCTCAAAACATGTGCGAGTTAAGAATATGCAACCACAGAAGTGTCATTCAAGATAAGCATAAGAAGGCAAAAAAACAGAAGTACCTAACATCAGATACTTAATCACAGAAAATAACGAAGTCAGAATTATTTTAAGATAAATCTCAGAGAGAAGAAATAAATATAGTCAATGTTATTGAAGACATCATTAAGAGCAAGTATGTTACACAAATGCTGTTAGTCTATAGTATATATGCAAGTGTCTATAGTATATATGCAATTATCTATAGTATATATGCAAGTATTTAACTCTCATTAGCAATTGCCAGGAAATGTCTCCTCAATCTCCATGAGTCAGTTGCTGACTCTACTTTTGATGTAACACTGAGTGGCCTTATTAGCCACATGAGAAAGTAGGCCAGACTAGAAGTGTCCTCTTTGTCCCAGCATTCGTCATCTGTCCCCTTCCTGTTCTCCAGGCTTAGTTCCTTGGTAGCAGTTGCACCTGCAAGAAAAGCCTGTGACCCTGAATGACTCTGCAGCTGAAAAACCATGAGCACACATTGCTTCAAAGGGGACTGTGTACATCCATTAATCTTTCCCATGGAGTCAACAGAAGGCCAACATCTGAAATGACCATCACAAACATCATTATAACATCTAGGGATGTAACCAGGATACCTCTGGCAGTGGTGACAAATTCTGGAATAAAAAGAAAGATGGAAACATATGGTTTGATGATGAAATCCTACCTGTGTGGAAGTCAATTGTCAGAATCCAACTGACTTCAGAGATGTGTATATGTGCATATGTACACATGCATATTCATTGTGTACCTGAAGCAATATTTTGTGTTCACCGAGAATGCTTCATAATTAAAGTCTTTGCATAATTAAAGTTCTTTCTTGCAGAAATGTTTTCTATCATTGTGCCTTAAATCACAAAATGGGAAAAAAATGCAGAGTTGGCTCATATTCGAAAGATATAAACATTATTTGATACTTTGTAGAATCCGTTTAGGGCAGTTTTTAAAGCTTGGTGTATTGAAAGTGTGCAAATATAAAAAATTTAATCAAACCATGTTCCTACTTTAGGCATTACTATATGTTAATATCTTCCATTCTTTATTTTAATACCAATGCCTAATTAAGAGATCCATTAAAAATCCATGGTATTTATTGAATGGAAAAAATTCCAGTGCAAATATCTTTTCTAATTATTACAGTATTTACAGATATAATGTAGATAAAAAAGCCAAACATAAAAATTAATAAGACTATAAAATAAAACAAGTCTGTTGTGTAGACTTTAAAATAAGAGGACGTTATTTACAGAATTTGTAAATAACTGATGATAACAGCATCTGCATTAAAGGCTGATTTAATTTTATTTTTGTAATATTAATTTAAGATTTTACCCCCTCAATTTTATCATTGGTCTGGGCAAAACACTGGAGTCCTGACATGCTTTGATTGTAATCCCAAATCTAGCTGGAATTGAACAACTGATTCCTGGGCTTGTTTTTCTTTCATTTTCAATAGTGTGTAGAGGAAGTAGATTCTTTGTCTGTTTAGATGTTTCTTGACAAGTAAAATGGAAATAATCATCCTTATCTGCTATGCAAAGATGTTACAGATTTGGTAGCTAACATGCGCAAACTAGTGCTTGTAAATATTAAAACCAGACAGCTATGTGTTATTTATTTGGTTTTATGGTTATATAAATTATTTTATTTATCAAAAGGGAACTAGAAAATATTCCTAGATGTTTAAAAATGAGGGCTTCTCATGTTCCAGAATCATGCTATGGTAGGTGTTGGTTAAAGCAGACGATTTGAAAACTACAAGGTAGTATATGTACTAATGAATATGCTATGCATGATACATTGTAAGCAAGGTTTTTCTAATCACATCTCCTCTTATGTCCATTTATAAAAAATTTTAAAGCAGAGAGTACAATAGAGCTTGTAACTAAAAGAAATATCAGTAACTAGTAATTATGAATAAAAATAATAATTTTTTTTCTTGGTTATATATCAAGATGTGAAACAATCATTCATTTGTACGGCTTTGGAAGAACAGTTTCTAAAGGGAACAGAACTAAGTTTTGAGAAGAATTTGTTTCATCTTGTATCTGGAATATTGACAAACATTATTGCTCTAGTTTCTCATTGGAGCTCACCATTTAGAGGTTGTCAACTCCACAACTAATGCACATGAACACCTACATCAGTCCAAATGATCTTCTCAAAATATTTTAAGTTTAAATATCTGATATATACTGTTTGAGATAAAAGTTTTCTTGATTTTGGTTATATGTGGTCATTTTAATGGCAAAGGACTACAACAAACAGTTTGACTGTTGGTAACTGATTGCATTCCAAAGCGTTACATCTACAAGCAATTTCAGACTGCAAAAAACATATAAAGAGGGAGAAAATAATTATTTCTGAAAAAATATTTAGTTAGTTACAAAATTTCCACTAAGAGTGACAAAGAAAAAATAATTCTAAGGAAGAATAAGAAAATATCCCAATCAGACTGTGGCTTTGATAATCATACGGGTTTCACAGACCTTTGAATTACCTAACTGGCAATACTGAGAGTCCCAAAATGAAGACAAGGTTCTGGATCAAGTTGCTTCTGACATGAGAAGGAGAGATGAAGGACAGCTCTGGTGAAAGAACCAGCAGAGGAAACTTGTTATTGCTGCTCTTCCTGCCACTGTTGTGGCATGGGAATCATAGCTGTTTTGCTGCTGAAGATCTTGTATACTGCCAGGTGCAGCCTTAGAATCACCAGCATATTGCAAAATAATACAACTATCCATCAAACCTGCTGTCTCCAAATTTTGAAAACCTGTGAAGAAATAAAAACATTCAGCTAAAATGGATCCTTTAGAAGTAATCAGTGTTTGCAGGTGATGAAAAATTTATACATAGCTCTTGAGTCTAGACAAATTGTCAGTGTTCTGAAATTATTGTACACAAAAAATTTCTATATTGTCTCTCTACTGAGTAGATAGAGAGTTTGTATAAATTAAACAGGCAATTGAACGTATTACTAGAGCTATTCCTGTATATATATATCTTGTTCTTCAAAGTGATGTATGAGTAGTTATTTGTTATTAACGATAGATGCAGGTCTGAAAGATAATATTTCAGTGTGTATGTGTTAGATAGTAATTTTTTGGTTTAGGGAAATGTTTTTATTTTGACAGTGAAGATTCCATCAGAATATTTGAAATATATTCTGGAAACAGACTTCAAAAAAATACAATATAGTTCATGATTGAGTGGATGATGCTCCTAGGCTCTGTGTGGGACCATCCAGGTGCTGCATGTGACCCCAGGGAGGCCTCTCACCAGTGGACACTGTCCCTGGTGTCTCTGGTGGAGGTGGTGACAGCCTGGGTGTGTTCACAGGGCCCAGACAGACCTCAGGGCTCTCTTACTCTGCAAGTGTTAAGAGAAGTACATTTTACATTTTACTTTTTATGGAGGTGGCCCATGCTGTCCTACTGTGCCTGTGGCTAAGTGCCCCTGTAAGTTTATTCAGGACTTCCAGTTTGTTGTAGTCTATCAAAACATGATTCTATGAGCTGGAATCAATCAAGTAATCAAATAACTAGAACCATATTATTTCATGTTATATTTCGTACATATCACTAAAGAATAAGTATAGTGAACCCTATGAAAACATTTTGAAAAGAGGGATTAATGCTTTAGCCAAATATTGGGTATAAAAATGTTCTCAGATTGAATTAAGGATCACATGGGAAAATTAGCTAATGCAAAAGGCAATATTAAGTAAGTGCTTGTTATTTTATTTAATTTTGCAAGACACTCAGTGTCAACCACTTCGTAGATAATCTTTATAAGTCTATGGAATGTGTATCTTGTGCTTGTGCATTATGAGGATAAAAACAGTTCTGGTTCTTGTAATCATTTACTTAATGACTATAGTTATAGAGCAACAGGTCTACTGCTAGTCTTAGAAATTATTTCTTCAGCAAATGAATGAAAAGTATTTCTTTTCCAAAAGGTAATTTTTTCAGAAGTTTCATAATTTTCACTCCTGGTCTACTCTTTACCATCAGCTAAGAATGTTACACTGAGCCCTAGACGAGATCCATTTAATTTTAATTTTCAACTTTTAGTAGAATCAGAAATACCTTATTGCTCAATTTCTGTTCATGAAAAGTTCAGATGTGTGTTTCTGCAAAATTACTACCTAGAGAAAAATCTTAAAAATAAAAGAAATAATACTTCCAAATTAGCTTCCCCAAAATCTAAATAATCTGTATCCTGTATTCAGAGCCACAAACTGGTCTCTGAGATAGAAAAAACCAGAAATTTGCCAAAATTTCAGCTTCTTTACATCACCATACGCTGTGATAACTCCTGTCAGGACCACAGTCTTACATGTAAGTACCTGTGCTGGAAAGGGTGGGTCATCTAAAGAACTTAGATACATGCCATCTTTTAACCCTAATGACATCTATGTACCATGTAGCCACTTGCTCCCCTGGTGGGGAAGGCAATCAAAAGAAAAAAAGTAAATCTCATGGGCTGTGATAAGAACAGTTTAGTAAAATATTAAAAAAAATATTAATTATATCAATAGAAATCATAATAATGAAAATAACAGAGAAAAAGAAGTAACACACAAGAGAAACAAGTGATGTACAACAAGTGATGCTCAACACTCACTGACCTATAAGCAGCCTGTTCCTAAGCAGCGACTGGGAGCTTCCATGGGCCGACTCCCCCCAGTTTATGTACTGTGAATGATATTCTATAGTAGGGAATATCTCTTTGGCCAGTTTAAGCCACACTCCCTCCCAGCTTCTTGTGCACCTGCTCACTGACAAAGGACAAGACACTGAAAAGTCCTTGATTTAGAACAAAAACTACTTAGCAACAAAGAAAACATCAGTGTGTTATCAAAATTTTTCTCATACTAAATCCAAAACACAGCACTGTACCAGTGACTGGGAAGAAAACTCCTAGTCAAAACCAAGACAGTAAAGAACTGAGATTTTTATGATCTTAAAAACTACACAGCATTTTAAAGATAGCAAGGAGACTTATTAAAGGTGTATCCAGAATCTGGATGGTTCTTGTCAATATTTCTCCCATACAGGCAGTGGCACCCTGACTATGTGGCACCCTATCAACCCTGTATACAGAGGTAGACGCATCCACTGCTGACTTGGACCTTCACAGAGCTAAGCTGCTCTCTCTCTTGCTTTCTGGAGCTCAGTCAGTATCCACCAGCTGTGCTTCTAACATTGACAGCTCAGGTCAATGCTTGTTGTTAGGTGAGATGGATGGAAACGTCTCTGCACTCGGACACTAAGGGACTTTGCAAGAAGTTTATAGAGCAATATGATCGGATCAGCAGGGAAAAACAGATGTTGCTGAGGACACCAGGTTCCCACCACAAAAGTTGTGAAGATTTATACTTGAAATGGATTCTGCTCTGGGCCTTTCCAGTGAATGTCCATTAGTTGCTGCAGTTCAGTATGTTCATTCCCGGAGCACATCTCTGAGATTATTTTCATTCTTCATTAATCTACCAAAGCACAGTGGTCAGGGACACATGAATAAAATGCAGTCCAGATATGAAGCAAAACACGAACACAGATGTACCCATAGGACTGTTGGTTCTCCTTCCCTAATATGCAACATTAGTTCAAGAAGCGGAAGTTTACCCCCTCAATGTTTTTTTAATTTTATTCCCTCATTGTTATTTTTATGTCCTGTTTTCTTCAGAGTTGTTTGACCATGAGCATTTTGGACCTTTTATACAAAATTTCTCATCACGTCTGTCTATTACATAAGTTTCCTATCCCCTTTTTTCTCAAAAGCTACATTTAACTGCATAGTTATCATTCAACTGCCTAACACTATGGCAGAACAACTGCTGTGCCCAAGTTTTCTCTATTACATCAGTTCTGAAGGTGGGGGCTGGAGACTGCAAAGAAGGAGGTGGTGTTTAACAAAGGGTGGCACCTACTTAAAATATATTTGGGATTTTTTTGCTAAGGATACACAAACAGAATTAAACTTGGTTTTGTTAAGTTGGAGAACGGAGTATGTTCTTAATTTTAAATCAATAATGGGAGAAAAATCATATTTCATAAAGCTCTACTGAAGAAATTCCATGAAAAATATAAGGAGCATGGTAAGTAGCCTCTAGTAACAATCTGAACACCAATATTGTTTCACTTGCTCCCTCCCCTGCTTCAGAAGCATAACTAGATTTACTTTGCTGCTCAGTAAACGTATTCTTAAAGTAGCACACAAAGGAAAATAAAAAGCATTTCACAAATACTTAAACAGTAATTTCTTTCATTTTACTTAATTGCTGTACAGTCAATGCTTAAATTTTACAACCCTCAGTCACAAAGAACTTTAAGGTCATGCTGCAGGCGAGACTCGTTCCAAAACAAAAGAAGAGGTAAAATACATACAACATTTTCTATGCATACTCTATGCATTACTTGACTTTCTTCCTGGAAGCCTTGTCAAGTCTCAGTCATTCTGTACCTAGACATTTGTACTGGGTGGTAGATGGACCCAGGTGCTATAATAGCAGTATCCCACTCTTGCATGTCTGTGCTGCTGCACACCCAAACTCATAGACTACAGTTGCTGGTATTCCTCACCCAAAGACTCCAAAAAACTTGAGCTAGTCTCTGCAATATTTTGTTTAATTTTAGAGATAGAGCTTTTACCTTCTAGGAGTTCTGTTCATAAGAACTACAGGTTTGTCCTGATAAGGACATCACTCAGGATTTTTCTCAATATCCATGCAATTTCAATGGGCCACACTCACTGACATAGTTATAATTAAAGAGGATTTTTAAAGGGAAATAAAGTCTCTCTAGATTTACTCCAAAGTATATTTTATTAAAATAACTGTCCTGCCACTATTGACCTGAGTGGTTATGTATGTGTGCGTGTTTATACCTTGACAGAATGCTTGTAGATCTTCAAATTGAAAAACAATAATTTCTAAAATTCCTAAGTAAGCTTTCAGCTGATGACCTCTGAGACTGAAATTCATCAACGTTCCCTATTTTTTTTTAAACATATTCAGGGTCTTTCAGTGCCTTTCTAACCGTGTATAGGAAACCTGAATATTATATTATTAGTAAAGCATTTCAACTACATAATCTATCAAGCAGCTTTTATTTTGCCATAAAATTCAACATATCTAGAGCTGTTGAGATGAAAGGTTGGGTTTGTATGTGAGTCTGGATACACAGTAATGTAGATTGAAAATATGTATCTCTTCTTTACTTATATGAAAAAAATTAAGAATTCACCATATGCTTTAAAATATTGCCGGTTGGACATGTCAGAGTAACGTTATTTCTAGAACTGAAAAACAGACCAGGTCCTCACTTGGTAGCCATCAACATGCAGGATGTCTGGTGGAAGATGACAGAAGAAGCCATTTCGCTGTCATAAGATGACTGTCCTCAATATGTTAGTCCAGGACAATATTACATATACCTTTAGGATGGAAAATATTTATTCTTCATTATATGGCCAACGCTTTTATCTTGTACCCCATGACGATCTTACACCATCAACACATGCCCTATTAAGCCTTTCCTCACCATGATCACAGGAGGGAAATTTCAGCACATTCAGACTATTGCAACATTTGTCTTGAAAATCACTTCGCCTTTAGCAGGGACCAAATTACAGGAGACCATTAATTATTAAAACTCTTAGCATCATCTAGTGTATAGTTTTTCTGGCAATTGCCAGAACACTGCCTTCATGGCAATAACACTAAGGCTGTCAGGATGCTCACTGAAGGTTTTCTGCCAGTTCTTCAACAGAACACTCAGTTCACAACAAACCATTACCAGCAAGAATACTGTGAGCTGAATAAAGATATTTATTCAGTCCCCAAAACTTGGCTTAACTGTGCCCCAAGAACCTGCAAGGATCTAATAGAAGTCCTTAAACAGACACACTGATTTGACAGAGTCTTGTCTGGCTGTGTCAAGTCATACCACTGTCACAGATATCAGCCATATTTCCAGAATTCTTATTCTGCTGTTTCCTTCAAGTGGTAGATGTTTACAGGGTACAATTGGCAAAGAGAAGAAGAAAGGGAACTGGAGAACTCTGGAGGACTTTGGAACCCAGTGTCCTACTCCACACTTGACAAATCCCAGGTCTGATGAACACCACAGTGGGCTGTAAGTGTCTTTTCAGGTTCTCAAAGAGAGAAAGAGATATGTGGGAAAGGTTAATTTTGGGAGGAAGGGAAAAGAGAGTTACGGAGACAGAATACCTTTCCACCCGTGGCTTGATGGCAGATAATAACACTTTTGGGCAAGAAAACCAAGCACTTTCATATACAATTATTTAGATAGTTTTATCTAAATTAAATATTAGTGTTTAGTAGGAGCAGTGATGGTGAAGGTTACAACTGCTTATTAATACAGCTTAGACAATAGTCTTGTTCTTGTGCTTCTCAGACAAGTACTGTGTAGCTGTATACCCTATCCTTATTGGCCCAAACTAAAAGAACAGTTTTCTATTATATCAGAATGAGGATACAAGTGTCAAAGAGAGTATAAAACAAGACCCAAAATTCTTAGTTCTTCATGGGTTTATTGCTAATTTGCCTACATATAGCAAGTTTTTAAACTAAGACATCAGTTACAGTGCAACAGTTTTTCACAAAAGGAAAACATTAACAAGGCAGTAAATGCTGAATAATCCAGTGACTGCTTTTTAGTGTAGCCCATGGACATATGACATTAGTAAAGATAATAGCTTTTAAAAAAGAATGGTCTTTTTTTAGTGTCTAATCTGGTAAAGGCATCTGCCCACACTGAGCTCATAGGAAGAGTATGGCTATAGAGAAGAGTCACTCAGTTTACACTCAACAGGAGTGGATCCCACCAGCACAAGCTAAAAGGAAACTGTGTGCCTCACCCTTCTAAGCACCCTTGAATATCTCAGCCACTCTTTTTTTCTGTTTTTTTCTGGACAGATGGGTTGATGACAAGTAGCAATCAGAAACACTCTGGTCTAGCGCTATTACAATCATTACTGGAGAAATTTGGAAAAAAGGCATTGGTATTCTTTCATTGTGTTAAAATATTCTGTCTTCTATGAGCTGAGTCATAACAAGTTGAGACATATTTACTACTTAGTCAATTTTTAAACATTATAAAGAAAGTACTTGCTTAGAATATTGCTATCCCAAGCAAGACAATTGATATTTTTATCTTTAATGTGAATAAGCTCCAACATTCGCACTGCAACAATGCAAATGACTGCAGTACCTCTTAAATTAATATTGCTCAACCAGGAAATTAAGTTATGGTAGCTGGCAGTTATATATCTCATATCTATGACTTCCCAGCAAATGCAGCTCAGAGTGTAAAGGTATATTTTACTATTATAAGAGTGAATCTTTCTTAGTCTTAGGGTTTATTTGTTTGTTTCAAATAGATGAAACGCTACATACCTCCAAATGAATTACACCACAAGAGCTGTCAGTAGGCCATCTGAATTCTGTTTTCCCATCCTACATCAGGATCCTTCTGGATTAGATTTATTATTGCCTTCCCTCAGTCGCTCCAACCCACAGCAGTCTCCTCTCTGATGATATGGGCTAAAAATAGTTCCCTCCAGAGCCTAGCTCAGTAACTCTAATATCCAAACACACAGAGAAGGCAGATGTGCTAGTTGGTAGCTGAATGTTCTCTTTCAACACTTCCAGCCAAGAAATAAGGCCTCAGTACTGGGCTCAGAATTAGGACTTAAGTCTGAAAAACTGGTGCTGGATGTGAATGGTAAGCTGCTTTTGAATAGGAGGAACAAATTCAATTACAAACAGGCAACTCTAGCACAATAAAAACACTTCTGCGCAGGGACAAGTAAAACCTTCAAATTAAATAGATTAGAGTGTGTGTGACTTCACTGAATAATTACTCCAAGTAATAATATTAGTAATACAGAGTTATTTAAAATCTGTGGGCATTTTTCCATATTTTAAATATATATTTCTAAATAATTTTTTTAAATGTCTTTATTCAAAATTGCCAGCCATAGTGAGAGAAAAGAGACAATAGTCTGTTACTCTGTGAGTGATCCTATTGGAAACTGAAATTGGGCTACTCAGTAAGAGGGTTAGAAAAAATATGTGAAGCCAACCGTACATGGATTTTCTTCTCTCTATTTCTTCTACTAATCAATAAAAGCTCTTTAAAGTGAAAAAGTTCTTCCCAATAAGGCAAAGCATATTATTTTATTTCTGTGTTTTACACTCTTCAATGCTTTGCAGTTAGGGTCTGTGCCAGGATTCTACTTCACTGGATCATTACTTGTATAACACAATTAGGTACGAACAGAACATCTCAAATGAAAGCACAGTCAAGCATCCTCCCCCATACAGACATGCTGGAGTTCTTTGGGCAAAATATTCAGAGATTAATGCAAACTCAGTCACTCTGCTTTGGATATTCTCCTCATATTTTGCTGACATCACTGGTTTTTTACTTAAGACCCAGCCTCAGCATCCCACAAATCCAAACAACAATATTGCATTTGTGTTCAGTGATATTTTAAAGCATGTGTATTTAAATGGTGTTAATGTCACCTATATGACATGTACTATCATTCAAAATGGTCCCAGAAGAAGGATGGGACATTGTCCAACAGATTCAACATGCGGGATGACTCAATTTGGCAGTATGAATAAGTAACTCAACTTAATTAAACTCATTCTTATATAAACGTTTTAGTATGGACAGCAAAGGAAGCCAGACTACACAGAATCAAGGCTCTATACGGAGGTGCAACAGAGACAAGGATGGCACTGGACTCCCTAGACTTGTCTATACAAATAAATTAAATTGTGTTTGTGAATCTGAGCTTCCATGGTAGTAAACCATTAGTATATTCCCTGGCACAGATTTGACACATTCCAGCTATCACAATCTTCTCAGATTCTCTGATCTTATTTAGCAGCTGTAACTGGCCAGTGACAATTCCCCATCAACCGTTTGTCTGCCTTCTTCTGCAGGTGGACTGTCTTTATTAGCACTTGACCCTCATAACTAGAATATTCCCAGATATGTTTGATTTACTCTCATAGCCAGAGTTTGTGATCATTACTTTATTTTGTGTGAATCTTTTCTGTATCTTGAATCAGGATACAAAGACAGTTGGAAGTACAATATGATTTGGGATTCCAGAGTAGTTTGCTGCCTCAAAGAGAGCAGATGTCTCTGAGACTGATCAAGCTATTGTGGGAGATAAGTTACAAAAATGTTGGTGGGTGGCAAAGGACTGTGGTAGGAGAACTGGTTTTGAATCCCTATCCACAGGATGAATCCCATTATCACACCTCTAGGGCTGTTAGTTGATTTCCTTTTGGCTGTTGTTTTGGCAATACTTTTTTCCTGGTTTCCTGTTTACCTGGAAACACAGACAGGGTCTGAGCATGCTGCTAAAAGGATAGACTAGCCCTGCTAGCCATTTTCCAGAACTGACAACCTGGACCTTTGTCCTCTGCTCCAGTAGTTTTGCTTAGGCTTTGCTACAAACTATGTCTTGTATTCATAGCAACCCAAAGATCCATGCCTTCCCTTTCCTCTCATCTCCCTTCATCCCTACAATTTTCCACTATCATTGCAGAAATCATATACATACATTCAGAGAAGAAACAATCATTTTTTCCTAACCAGAATTACTTAAATAAAAATTGGGGAAAAAGTCAGTAAAATGTGAGTTGTAATAGTTCGCAGCTTACACTTCTGTCTGATACTTAATCAAATAGTCATTGCTTGTGTGGGATTTCTGACAATACTTCAAAAGTTGAAAAACTGGAACTGATTTTTAGCCTGAAGTGGTACAGAAACACCCTCCAGATGTTTATTCTCAGGATGCAAGGATTATCTTTTGGTCCTCCATAGACTGTTGCTTTTACACTGAAAGAGGGTGGGACAATTCAACAAGCCAAACATTGCTGTAATTATCCAAGAAGGAAATGGCATCCCCAGAGTATGAGAAAACATCATTATTTCTAATATACAGACCATAAGGCTTCTTTTTATCACATTAAGTTTTTCTAAACTGTGCTGAACACAGAAAAAATAAAATTAATTTTTTAGCACTGTTGTTTTATAAAGTTATTCAGATGACACTGCCTTGTAGACAAGGAGAAGGTGGGGAACAATATATCCTCCTCCTCCCTATTATAAAACCAATTCCCATTCTTCAGTGCACAAATAAAATAAGAGTAAATTGAAATAAACCAAATAAATTACATTGCACAGTTTCAAGCTCTACATTATGTCTTGGCTGTAATAATATACATTATCATTAATGGCTTTCACTTTACAGTGCTGAAAGTCAGATTTGTTATTGTCATCTTCATTTCTTGACCTTTACTATCTGCATTGCTCACATGAAAGTATTAGTCTGCTGTCACACTTCAAGAAACCATGTAATAAGGTCAACTATGCATCACTCTAAGTCATCTAAGGCTATTTTAACATATTTTCTTCGTGACAAATGTGTAAGATCACTGCTATTATCTACAATGATAGTTAGACTTTATGCTATATACAATTCAGATTTCAATTACATTAGAAAATACTAGTGCCACAGGACTAGTGTAATATTTTATCACCATGAATCCAATATCCATTTAACTGAGATGCAACAATAGACAATTTCAACTTCTGAAATGAATGCTCATATTCTGAAGAAATGTATAAGTGAAAAAATATTGTTATCTACCCTGCAATTAAAACAGTTTATCTGTTTATAATTTTTGATATTCATTAGGATTTGCAGTGTTTGAGAGAGTGACGAAGGTTACTTTTCATATAAGAGTTCAGAATTGAGAAAATAGTTTTATTACTGAACATTTAAATTCCCACAGAGATTTGTAAGATACTGCAGTATATCAAAGAAATCTGCATTAAGACTATGCTGCTTCTTGTATTAAGGAGGATGGCTGAAAAAAATGCTCTATTCAGTAGCCATTGCCATAAAATGATATAAATGCAACTACATTACCAAGGGACCTCATTTTGACAATTGAAGAGGGTAACTACATTTTCTTCTTACAATATATAAAAGATCCTAAGCACTTGCTTGAGTCTCCTCACTTTTTTGAGTTCTGATTATTATTCCTTATACTGAGGATGGAGCAGGTTTTTATTCTGTGGCTTTCCTTAGATTTGCTGTATCCTCTTTGACAGCAGTGAAAAGGAAAAAGGAAGACACATTTGTAATGGCAGTGGTTCAGTGGGACCATCAAGCAACTGGCTGGACATTTATATAATCAAAAGAGGTCCAGTGACATGTAGCTAGTTGATATTTCTGCTTTGCAAGTCAGAATGCACAGTGGCTTCAACTCTTGCTACTACTCCTAAATAAAATGATCAGGCTGAGCCAGCACTTTACCAAATTAGAACCAGGAGATTAATTACTCCATCTTTTATTACTCAATCACTGATCCAGACAGCTCCTATTTCTACCTCTGCATTTCAAAGTGATGAGCACATTCTGGGTGCCACTGGATCACAAATTATCATCAGCAACACAGCCAAAGGTCAGAAAGCCTTTGGTTGAAAGAACAAGTTATGGAAAAAATGACTCCTTAAAACAGGTTGCATGGTGGTTTTTTTCCCCCATCTCTGATCTTGAAGATCTAAGAAGGTCAAATATTGATTCACTGTGAAAGGATTGCCTAGTTATTTATGTTTTATAACAGCTGAAGCTATAAACTACTAGAAAGGGTATTCTGAGGATGCCTATGCATGTGCACATCCCAGAGTCAGAAAAAGCAGAGAATTCCTCTCTTGTGCAGTTATAGTGAAAAGGGAAATTCAAACAGCTTGTTCAGTTCCTACATCCATGTTACCAGCAAAATTTTTTCACAAGAGAGAATTTTCAGAAAAGGGCAATATGATTAAGTACTAATTTACTAAGAAAAATTTTAAAACTTTAGACTGGCTCAGAAACAGTGCAATAGAGACACAAAGACAGTCTGAATATACTGGATGGAATACATATTATTTAGGATTTCTAGGATAAAACTAACAGAGGTAATATGTAGAATTAATATCTGGAAAGGAAACAGGGGAAGATCAACACAGTGTTGTGTGGGCATTTTAGGAACTGAATCACTGGCATGTTTATGCCGCTCCCCATAACAGACGGGTGTGTTGAGCCCTTAGAAGCATTCTGCAAAAAGCGTGATACGTTCTGCCATGGAGAGCAGCCAGTTCAATGACAGGGAACAGTAACTGCTTTTCTATCCCTGATTTTTTGCCTGTTAGCTTTCTTTCCAGTCCTGCTGTGGAAAGAACTCTTGGTAATAAAAGACATTCTGTATGAAACATAAATTCCTATAAAATTACTTATAGGTTTTGTAAGAGAACAGAAAAGGCAATTATTTTCTTCCCTGGAAATAACTAATCAAGTTTTCTGTAGTGAAAATTTTTGAAAGTACATAAAGCATACATTTTTACAGAAAACGTAAGTTTTCTCAGAAGAAATGGGAATCTTACACATTTATGAACATTCATGCTGTTGCCGTTATTTATTTTTGCTTTCATAATGATGCCTTATTTTAGGACAGGAAACTACTTCTGTTTCTGTTTTGTGCATTACTTGTGCATAACAGATGATCTCCTTCTGCTAAATGAGAAAAAAACCTGTTTTTAAAAGTGTACTAACTTTTCATTCTCCTTCCCATTGACCTACTGCTTTCATTTTTCCACCCAGTTAGTTCACTGAAGGTTTCTTGCAGACAGCTTGTTAATTTTGAAACTCTATTTTTCCAGCAAATCTCTATCTCTCACCCACGTGTGAATACTGCTCAGTACCTAGTGAATTAGGAAACCAGCATGTAATAGGAGAAATCCTTCATGAGGACCCTGAGCAATTCTTGTGCACCTCCCATTCCTAAATCACAGAGAATGATACATACATGATATGGGGCTGATAAGGAGTTACTAGGCAGATGCAGACACCTGTGCCAGGTGTTTACTTGCATGCCCAGCCTATGTTTCACAAAAAAACCCTGTGGGATTCCTGATGAGCCGCTATTTTTCAACCCATGAAAAACAATGAGGTCAGGCAACTATAAAATATTAGCATTATTTATTCATGTCTAGAGTCCGCAGGTAAAAGTCAGGCTCCATATCACCAATTGTTATGTACACACAGTACATAACAGATCCTCAAATCCGTACTGAGGACTCTACAAAAAAAGCCATACCAAAAATAGCAAGAGAAGAGGCACATGTAGGAGTTATTTGCCTTTATCTAAGAAGCAGGTCAGTACTGTTGTTAGTAGGTCATCATCTAAAGTATAAATAACTCACTGTCACTATAAACTTATTATCTTTTCTTAATATACCATATTCACTTAATAAAAATACTTAGAAATGAGAATTATTTTCAATTATGTTCATAGTCAGGGCATTATACTTAGAAAAAGACCATGATTATATAAGGCCTACATGTCAAAATTTATATTATTTAGTTCTAAACATAAGCATCCACCTTCACATATTCTAACTCTAGATTACAGTAAGTTTTTATTAGAGGAAATACCATTCTGTCTACAAAAATCTGCTCCCAAATAATCTGAATGGGTATTTTGCATGGTTAACACTGTACAAATTTGATGTGCATAGATTAATCCATCTTCATATTACTTTATCCTGTAAGACATCAAAACTCATTCTATATTTTGCTGGGGAATACAACCAAAATTCTGCACATGGCAGCCTGGTTCATCTCTATCAGACATACTGATTCAGTCAAAAAAGCAAGGGATAGTATGTCACGTGTTTCAGCTAGCACAATTCAACTGGAGTAAATACAATTTTGAGCTGACAACACTGGTCTCAGTCCAGCAGAAGATATGTGCACTCTTCCAGACCATTTAAATACCAAGAGGCTGGATTTTGTCATCCCACAGCATGTCTATGTCCTGAGGGAAATGTCTATTACAGTCCAGTTCCATGATCTGTTTAAAATGACAGGATACAGTGCTGTGACTGAAAAGGACCATCCTACCCTTTTCTTACCACCAGCCTGCTCAGTTTCATGACACCATGTATCCCCTTGGGCTGCAGTAAACATTTGTCCAGATGCACTCAAAACTAGCCAGGAGCTGGTATCAGTTCAAAGAAACCCCAATACAATGAAAATTAGTTGGGTCCCATGGATTGGAAGGAGAAACTACATGACATGAGGAATGGGTGGACTAGATGAGATTAGGAATGGGTGGAACTATCCCTTTTAGTGGATGTCTTTCTAACAAGACCTGAAATCGTTCATCATGGTGTAGAAATATTTACATTCTTGGTTTATTTGGAGAATTCCTGAAAATGTGGTTTGTTTGGCATTTTTTAAGATATTTTTTACTTTGTCTATAAATCTACTATCTCAAGTTATTTGTTCCTCAAAATACTCTTCGTATCCCATCTCATGAATCCCTTCATCACTCTGCTTAGAATTTATTGGCCAAAATTAATCTAAGGCACACGTCTTATGTTAAGGTGCTTGTCTACCAGTCTCATGGGAAGTGTAGTCCCCAGCTGTAGGACTTCATGACAGCATTTTTTCAGAACGTCTTACATGAAAAGCTTCAAGTTACCCATTGGTCAGAGCCTTCTCCATGATGACTGGACTAAAGCTTAGAACAGCAACTTATAATTCATTGTAAAAACGTGTTGTCCTTTCATCATGAGTTGACATTGGCTGTCTGTCAGGTGAACCAAGCCACTCTCTCAGTCCCCTTCCTCAGAAGGACAGGGAGGGAAAATAAGATGAAAAACTCATGGGCAGAGATAAAGGCAGCCAAATAAGGAAACCAAAGACTACATGGAAGAGAAGAAAAGCAAAGAGATTTATTCTCTACTTCCCATCAGCAGGTGATATCCAGCCCCTTCCTGAGTAGTAGTGCCTCAGTACACACAGTGGCTGCTTCAGATGACAAACACCTTAATAAAAAACACATCACCCTCCACTCCTTCCCTCTTCTTTTAGATTTTATTGCTCAGTATGGTGTCATATGATATGGAATACCCTTGAGGTAATTTTGGGTCAGCTGTCCCAGCTATGTCCTTCCCAATCTCTTGCCCATCCTCAGCCTACTGGCCTTTGGAATAGGGTTGGAGTAGGGTTGGGCAGCAGCAGCCAAAACACTGGGGTGTTATCAACACTCTTCTACTTATAACCACAAAGCACAGCCCTGTGAGGGCTGCTGTGAGAAGAGATAGATAACTCCATCCCAGCACATCTTTGTTGCTGTACACATTTGAAATCCAATTCTATCAAATGTGGGGCTCTTCAATCTGGTGAAATTGCTTTATTCTACAGACAGATTGCAAATACATATTTTAACTATGGGCAAGGAAAGTTGCTGGGCTTTGTTTCCAGGTTTGATAGGTAATTGTTCTCCAATTGGTTTGACATACCAGTATTTCCAAAACCTTCATATAAACTTTCCAAAAATAGAGAGGCAATTCTGTATTCGACTTTCCCCTAACTTCCACCAGTGATCAAGTGATTATTTGAAGGGATCTCAAAAACTGAGATAGGTGGGAACAAGTATAGACAAAACATTAATTTTGAAGTTTTAATACGTAAATGGAATTTTTTTATGTTTGTTTTCTTATTTATAATGGTCAGTATCACAAGAAGTGTTGACATAACTGTTGAGCAGACATTTCTGTGTAAAGCACCACAAACTTAAGACTGATTCAGTAGTAAGACTAAAAGATCAAAGTTAAAAATGCTTCATTTAGTTGTGATGACAATTTTGATAATTGAGCAATTTCAAAGGTATGTAACTTTAGCTATTGCAATTGCTTCCTTTGTAATTAGGGACTTTTCAAAGAGCTTGGGCTCTCTCTGCAGATCCTTTCAACTGACCACTGTGTCAGCACCATAATAAGATGAATGGGAAGCTGGTCTCCTGAGAGTAGAGTCATCCCATATTGGTTAATCCAGTCTACTGCTACTATAAACTAGTCAATTCTGCACAATAGAAATTGTGAATTTTCTCAGCTGCTGTCTTTTATAGTAAATCAACTGCAAGCAGATCAACTTTTTGAAAAAATATTTTCTGATACTATTAGAAATTATGAATACTCTGGAAACATATTGTTTTTTGTAACAGATCTGTGTCCAGTATCAAAACATTGATAGCTTTTAAATAGTCTTTCAGACTACAATTACAAAAACCAGCTCTATCTTACCACTGTCACTGCCATTAGGGATATTAAAAAAATTAATAATTTTTAAAAAGAAGAACAACAAGAGTGTCTTCATAGTAAAGCAATTATCTATGTAACTTGGACTTTTGATTATCTCGTTAGGTAAATGCTGTCATCTTCCTATATTACTCAGTCAGGACAAAATTCCCATTATCTTCAATAAGGAATTCAAGATTGGGGTGCTAGGAGCAGATGATGCATGAACAGTGCCTTCACTGTGTCATCTGTACAATCTTGCATTTACCAATTGATTCTCCAATGACTGTTTATCATTTACAATATCTTTTTTTTTTTTCAGAATGTTATTGCTTTTCCAGAGGAGAAAATAAGCTTTGGAGGGGAGACATACTACAATTCTTCTAGATTTAGAAAAAAAAAACCTTGTAGAGAAATAGTCTGAGTTATGCAACACCAGCTAGAAAGAAGTTATTTTATCACTACTTGCAATAAACGGCTACTCAAAAGGGCATAGTCTGGAATGTTTTCTTGCAATTCTAGTTTGAGCTGGTAGGATAATATTTGGCAGAGCTCAGCTGTCCTCATAACAAAACATCTCTGCACAAATATTGCTCATTACAAATTAGAAACAGTAGTGGAAAAAGCTACAAATATAAAGAAAGAAGACAAACAAAATTCTATTTATCTTTGAACAAATTATTACAGAAGAAAAATTATTCTTTAAGCTTTTATAAAAATTTATTTTAAATGGATGCCCATCACAAATTAATACGTAAAATAAAATTATGTGGTTTAATCTAGTACAAGAAAATGCAACATAGTTACAAGAATAATAAAAGCAAATACTATACTACAATCTCAAAAATATTAAAATTTTTTATTATATTATGATGTCATATAAATATAAACAAGAAAAAAATGTAGGAACAACAGTTTTCTGTGGAAACATATTTCTCTTTGGTTCCCAAAATAATTGCTAAATTCATCTTACTAAGTACTTTCTGTATTTAAAAAAAATAAATCCCATGACAAACAGTTCAGTTTGTCACTGCTTGCTTATATGGTTATATAATTAATAAAAGTATATTTTAGGTTCCTGTGGTGCTTTGTTCTTGTTGAAGACAAGATACTTTTCAAAACATATTGCTACTTAAAGTGAGTTTAAAATTCCAAAAGATCCAATTTTGATCATTTATCTGATTTTGTGAAATTTGGCTCAGTATTTGTTGCTCACAGAATTTTGAAACATTATAAGGGTGAGAAATTTTCTTATAAATGTGTCACAGATTTTAGCACAAATCATGAGTTATTTTAGTAATTTCCCACTACCTCTTAAGCTCCCCCTTTAAAAGCATACAATGGTCAATTAAGAAGCAAAGTAGTAAAAACTTCTCTCTTTCACCTCACATCTCCCATATCCCATCCTGGAGACCAAAACCTTGTTTCCTTCAGTGCTCTTGGTCAGATCCAAACCAGAGGACTCACTTCACAGTTTCTGCTGCAAATACGGAGAATCCCTGCAGCAGTATCCATCACCTTTCTCTGCTGCCTACAAGGCCTTTGAAAGAGTCCACTGAAACCTATTGCAAGCTTTCTACTAATTTTGAAGGCCAACAGACCAAGATTTTAGTTTCCTTTCATCATGTATTTCTCAAGCTATACTATTCCCATGCCCCTCTGGAAATACCACTTGACTCACTGACTACTATCCATTTGAATCCTCTTTCCCCATCAATGCAACCTCCTGGCTACTCTGAAGGATGAACTTACTCTATTTGTGTTGCCCAAATTCACAAAAAGCTTCAGAGTGAGACCCTTGATTCGTCAGAGTTTCTGTACTATGGATTCATTCTCCTGCTCCGGGTCTGGCAGCACAGCCAATGTCTCCAGCCACGCTGCCGTGTACTTACAAGGGAAGTCACTAATTTGATAACTGAAAACTTGCTCATAATGCTGCACTTTTTCCAGCCTTACTCAGTCACACAGGTACCATAAAGAGAAGCAAAACCAAGGCAAAGAGATGAGAATCCAAGTCTCTACAGCAGACAAGCCACTTTATCAAAAAGGTCTACTGCAATGCCACGGGCAATTACTGGAAAAATGAGAAGCACACCTGCTAACAAGGATTGACTGGGCATTTAATGTGAGGGAAAGCTTCCAACCCTTTTTCCATGCCAGATCAGATCAAAATCACTGAAAGATGGAGAAGTTAACTACCTTATGTAGGAGATGACAGATTTCAACAGGAAATAACGGAGAAATACATTTCTGTGACATATACAGGTTTCAGATATAAGACTTTGAATATGACCAAAAAATATGCCTTACTTTCTGGACTTTTACCAATCATAATTTTTTTGTTAAACTCGAAATATTATCTTGGGAAAGTACCTTGACTGACTGATCAAATCAATAATATGGTCTTTAAGCAAACAGGTCAGTCACATCTCCTGTGGCATGCAGGAGGCATAAGGAGTCACTGAGGCACCGAAGAATTCTCACAGCAGGAGCCCGGTGCCTCCTTCTCTCTCATGAGTTCTCCCCTAAGGCAGAGAGGAAGCCTGCAGGAGTTGCCTGCCTTCCCTGCTTTTAGCAGTACCATGAACCAGTAATAGTACAGACTCATGTACAAGTTTTGGATCTGTGACATGTCAGATATTTCCCACCCCTAACAATAGTCCAAATACGGGAGTAACATAATGACACCTTTCCCCACATATGCATTCTGTGATATGCCTCTTTGACTTGCACTATATAATCCACAGCACTTGCACTAAGATATATAGCCCATATCTGGGTTTTACTCTAATGCCTTCTCAGCTTTCAGATATGTAACTGTTACAGTAAACCACTTGCTTATCTAAAAACTCTACATTAGAGGTTCACAGGACGGAAAGACAATGTTAGCTGTAGCCCTGCCTAGTAAAACAAGAATTAACCCATCTTCAGAGGAAATTATTTTTAGAATTTATTCCAGACATGTTTAGTCTGCTTCAAATATGTTTATGTTCTCTCTGTTCAAAACATATGATGTAAATATTTATTGCAAATTCCTGATTGTAGGGTTTTTCTCTGATTGGAAGTGTGACATTTTAAATCATATCTTTACATCTTCTCATATGTAGGGAAGGGAATTTATTTATCTCTTTCAGACTGAACTAGTTAGAGGTGCACTTATAAATCATAGAAATATTCCATTAACATAATTTATTACAATAATCATGTATGATATTACTCACATAAATCAAAAAAGAAACAAACATTGACAGTTTCCATTTCTAAGAATACTATTTCTTTATTATTTTTATATAGTCATCAACTCTTTGATGAAGGTCCATGCATATTTTTGCAATTATTGATAATGTGCAGATCATGTTAATAACAAATAATCAGCAAAAAATATCTTCCTGGATTGGCTTACTGATGTGAAGTAGTACAGGGACTAGTCACATCGTAGCCATCTCACTCTTCAAGTCCTGTTGCTGCTAGAGAAGCTTTAAATTTTCTTTGTAAACAAGACATTTAAATGGTGTATATCTACCCTCTGCAATGTGTACACACACAAATGCATAGAGACTGGCCTATAGACATGCAGTGCTATCAAAATGGAATCTAAAGTTCTTTGCATTATTGTAAGGAATCATAACCAAACTGATCAGAAATGTTCCTATGCAACAATTTTCTCTCCTTGGAAGATGCCAGTTCAGTGAAATCAAAACATTCCTCAGACTTCTTGCCCAGTTTCTGCTCACCCACCTACCTTCTTACTAGTAACTTGGAAGGTCCTCAAAAGGCAAAATTCAGCTGCCAAAGCAGAGCAACTTGAAAAGCTGGAAGCCCTCAACAGTCTGGGCTCTGTTCCCAAAGTTTTTGTACGAAGTCCTCAGAATTTTATCTTCTATAAAGTAAGGAGTCCAGTCTTCATAAGTTCCCAAGGATTCTGTACCTTTGGGAACTAGATGCTTTCTTACCAAGGCAAAGATGTTGGGAACTTCACAACTGTTCCACAAAAAAAAAAAAAAAAAAAAAAAAAAAAAAAAAAAAAAATAATTTGTTTTCCACTGAGAATTGATAAACTTTATTTATTGCTCTTACCTTGCTCTTATTGTTATTTCCTTTCATCTTTTAAATAGCATGCAGAGTTGCAGTGACTGTCCTTTTTAGTTTATCACAAGATCCATCCAAATTTTTTGAGATACACTCATACTGGTGGACTTTGGATCTAACCAGTAACCTGCTAATATTTTTGTTCTGTGTTGACCAACCGCGACATATATGGAATATTTTAGGACTATTAATTGATAAAGAAATAATATGCAGAGCATTGATATGATACCACTGTGGGATGTGCATGAAAATACCATGATCTAGTGGATATGAGACTAAAGTACTATCAGGAGACTCGTGCTTCCTTCTCAGCTCTCCAATACTCTGGGTGATCCTCAGCAAATCATTTCACTTCTTAGTGCCCTGCTTTCCCCCACCATCTTTTTTCTGTCTTTTGTATCAGGAGAAATACTGTCTCCTGCTCTGTGTGCACAATGCGAATGGCACAGGGGTTTCTGGGGCTCTGTCGGTAAAAGGTGTAAATGGAAGTTTCCGTGTTTCTTTTCAGAAGATTGCTGTATTATTCACAAGTGAGAATGCTACGATACCTCCCCGCTGACTTTGCAATAGTTAAACCTTTGAATAAGAACACCTGTAACCTCTAGAATAGCACTAGCACTGTAATATCTGTGACCAGTGCACTGTTAAAAAAATAAATAGGTTACTTCAGATTTCTTAAAAGTGATCAGAAAGATAACTTTAGTGGTAGAAGTCTTCTGTATGAAATCTTTATGTTAGCTAAAGCCCAGTCAGCTCCAGCAGACACTACCCCACAAACATTTCCCAGGCCTGACCTCGGTGGAGCCAGGGTAATTATTTCCACATTGGCTTCCTTCGTGTGCTCTGCTGCCACTGCCAACAAGGGGAGCAGTTACTGCAAGATGTTATGGTGGTTTCTGCAGTGCAGACACTTGTCTGCTAGAAACAAGCAGTACACTATTGACACGGAGGGAAATGCCAAATTGCCCCAAATTGCCGTACACAGCCACACCCTGTGTAAGCAGGGGTTCATATTCAGAGCCTCTTAGATACAGTAGTGCTTGCTGCATGAAATACATTCTGTATTTAGTTCCTCCGTGCTCAGTAATGGCTTATTATGGATCAAATATTTCTCTTTCTTCGTAAGAATTAAACATTAAGAAATCACTGCTTCTGCTGCTGCTACTAAAAAAAAAAAAAAAAAGGATTTAATATAACGTAAAAGTAGCATTTTTCACAAGCATATGTAATTGCTGGTTAGAGAGCAGCTTCTGATTAGTATTCCACTCCTGCTTTAGCTTTTCACCCAAGTTTTTGGGAGTGTCATTAACCTACTATATAATTTGCTTCTTTGTTCGTTCAGCTTAATCATTCAGTTTACTGTCTTGTGGAATTTAGTCATTTTAGTATAACGTTTTCTTAAGAAATATAATTTTAAAAAGAAAAAGACAACTGACAAAGCATGTGAAAATTTAGAAATGCACCATGAGAAAATGAAAGAGAAGCCTTATCCCTATTGTCAACTAATCAATTCCACAGAATAATCCACTATTCTTACTACACTCCCAAACGGGGTAGGAACAGAGAGATAAATGAAACAATGAAACAGCAAAACAACGGCAGAAATACATTCTTCCAAAGACATGAATATAGATGGAGAACAATGTAACGGAGTTGATTCATTTATAATGAGTTTAGTTCTGCCTTTCTGATTTCACTGGAAATTAATACTTAAATTTTGGAAGTACCATTGTTAAATAATACTTCCTTATCTTTTACTTTTGCAGCTCTATTTAAAGGAGAAGACTATGGAGGAGAAGACTATGCACTCACACTTCTCTTTCTCCACAGTGAATTTGCAATGTAAGTATGAGCATAATCACTCCCATGTATTCAGAATCATTGAACCATAGAATTGTTAAGGTTGAAAGAGTCCTCTGGAGGTCATTATGTCCAACTCCAATGCTCAAGCAGGGACACCTAGAGCCAGTTGCCCAGGACCACATACAGACAGCTTTTGAACTTCTCCAAGGATGAAGACTCCACAGACTCTCTGGGTAACTTATTCAAGTGTTCAGCCACTCTCATGGTAAAAAGTGTTTCCTGATGTTCAGACGGAGCCTCCTGTGTTTCCGTTTGCTCCCATTGCCTCTTGTTCTGTCACCAGGCACCACTGAAAAGAACCTTCAGGTATTTACATACAGTGATGGGAATGTCCCCTGAGCCTTCTCAGACTAAAGAGTTCTGGGTCTCACAACCTTTCTTCTCAGAAGAGATGTTCCAGTTCTTCATGGCCCTTTGCTGGACTATCTTTATGATGTCCCATCGGTATTTAAAATTTAAAATAATTTAAATAATTTAAATTTAAAATAATTTAAATAATTTAAAATAATTTAAATTTTAAAATTTAAAATAAATGTGTGTCATCTATTGCAAACCTTATGATATTTTTGTCCAAATCTGATTAATGATTCACAGTTTGTCCAACCAACCTCTCCTAAGTTCAGAGTTGTGTATTGCTCATATGAGGTACAACTAAGCCCCTGCTTGCAGACTGATGCAGTTGGAGAACTCCAGCCCCTTGACAGATAGAGACAAGGCACTGATGATCCCCAGTGCTTTATCCACTCTCATGTTCTTGAAGCCAAGAATGAGGAGATGTGAGATAGGCTCAACTCACTACACTGGAAGGTGTGTCAAGTTTAGTCTGTGATTCTGTGTTTTAATAGCAGGTTTAAGACTAGAGTCAATCATTTTCATCACATCTATCCTGTTTTTATCAGCTGTGTTCTTTGGACTGGATTTGGAGCATGTGAGATATTAAAAGAGAAATTTTTTTCCTGCAGTTATATGGTGCTCATATCCCTTTCATGTATTGTCAAATCAATCGATGCCATGCAATCAAGCTGTGCAGACAAGACAGACAATATCTACCCTGGAAGCACTTCCACATTTTCAGATGTGGGATTTCCAAAAATCTGACACACAGAGCATATCACACTTTAGGACACCTGTGGGACTAGCCAGCCCACGGGACTAGTTCAAGTACATGCAAACTTAGCCTTTGAGCCCAAGCTACAGCCAAAGTACAACCAATTATGTGCATCAAAAGTATTCTCGTCCTGAGAGTCCTGACCCTTCATTCCCCCATGAAGTATATTTAAAGTCAATGTTTCTCATTTAATATAAATTCACTAAGGAGCATGGAAATTCTTTGGCCATCATCCCATGACATGCACTTCCTTTTCGCATAGCTGTTCTATCTCCACCTTCCCTCATCTCTCAGTTCTCTTCACATCAGGACTGAATTTGCTCTTTTGTTTCACTTTCTTAGGCACCGAAACTTGCATGAGCAGATTCTCTAATAACATTGTACCATTGTTAGATACAGAAGAATACAAAATCTGGCCTGATCATACCACAGAGGGAATAAAACAGTCAGATTTGGCTTAATGATTTCAAGGAACTGTTTACAAATCCACAGACAGCAAATATCTTTCCATTAAAATCAGTAGACTTTGGATCAGGCACTGGGTATTTAAGATTACTCACGGCACTTTACTGTGGTTTTCATGTTATTTAAATAGATTGAGAAGCTCTTAAGAACCTGATAATCTTTAGCTTTGTTGATTTCTAGCTAAATACTGTACACACTAGGAGATACCTTGATACCTTTTCATGCTAGATTATTCTGAATACTGGTCTCCTCTGGGTTGGACCAGGTCTTTCATGTGAATTGCATCCTTCTCAGTATGCCCTGTTAAACTTGATTCCAGTCTTCCTTTTAAACAGAGTACAAGTCCACAGAGTAAAACACTACAAAGCAGTAACAAATTTATCCCCAAGGTCACATACCCTTCTCATTACAGCCTTCCCATAATAAAGAAAGTTGCACCTAAGAATAGGCATTCATTTTTATAGGTATCTGTATACATTTTCAGACTGCTGATATGGTGCTGCCTGCCAGCATTCCTGCTGCAGACACTGAGTCAGCACAAAGTCTAGTAGAATCAGCAGTTGATGGCAACCGTAGGCACGTATGAAACAGGGTGGAAGAGAAACATTGTGTTTGGGGGGTTTGTTTGTTGTTTTTTGGGTTTGGTTTTGTTTTTTTTTTTACAAAACATACAGATTTTCTGTCCTGATTTTTAAAGGATTTACCCTTATTTTCATTTGGGAAAAGTTTTTGGTTGGGATTGTTGGTTTTTGGTTTGTTTTTTTGGGGGTCTTGTTTGCTCATCTCCAGAATCATACTTCTCTGAGAATTTTAGTACCTCTGTATCTCTGCATAGTTCAACTCAGTTATGCAAGGAATTAGTTTAATTCCAAGTAAAGGGCACTAAACCACAGAATCACAGAATATGCTGAGTTGGAAAGGACCCACAAAGATCATTGAGTCCAGCTCCTGGCCCTGGATGAGACCATCCCCAAGAGTCACACCATGTGCCTGAGAGTATCATCCAAATGCGTCTTGAACTCTGTCAGGCTTGGTGTTGTGACTACTTATATGCTCAGTTCTTAGAGATATAGAATAAAAATTGCAAGCTTATTTTAATTTATTAGACATTTGTAAAATTATCTCTAAAATTCTCATCAATTTCGATAAGTATTTCTTTTGTGCAATATTTGATCTGCTCTAAATGATCACAGGGAATGTTGAAAATATAGATGTAAATACTTCTAAAACTTAGTATTATACTAAAACAAAGACAAATTTATAACAAGTAAAATAAAATATTTCCTTTTAGTAATACAAATATATTTGACCATATAATAATAGGAAAAAAATCCTGTACGAGTTTCTGTTGATCAACATAGAGGAGAAAAGTGTAGGGTTTTTATACCATCTTAAAAAATTGTACAGCGACAATTGCACAGCAACAATTGCCACAGTAATTGTATCCTTTACTGTAAAACCGAGGACAAAACATGCAATCTAGTTTAGTTTAGTTGGTAGCAAACATTGGCTCAACGGCTTCATTCTCGTAGTGGAGGGGAGTAAACCACCCTCTCTGAAATGACAACATGCTAAGAATATCAGAACATACCAACACAGGATAAATAAATTAAACATAAGTGATCTTTACACTCACCAAGTGTGTGAATGATAACCACAAAGAAGAGGTAGAATTTTTCAGGACATTAAGAGACAGGGTACCATTCTTCAAAATCCGTGTCTGAGAGGAAGCAGGAGAAAGATGAGAAGAAAACTATGGAACATAGTAAACTAGCACTAAATCAATAAGAAGTCATAAATACCAAAATTTCACAGGGATAAAAGTTCAAATAATACCAATGTGCAACAGAGAGATGGTCACTTTTTTTGTTGGCTTTTTTGGTACCACTGTCTGGCTTGTTGCTCCTTTGGCTTGTCTGACAGCAGCCTGTTATGTTCTCCTCGTGTCATTTGCTCATAAATTAGGAGGTAGTACTTAGTTTAATACTCAGTACATGTTACTCACTACTGTTAACATATGTCACAAGTTACCCACAGAGATTGTGCAACCTCCATCTCTGCAGATGTTCAGAAGCTGTCTGGACATGAACCTGGGCAACTGACTCTAAGTGACACTGCTTCATAAGGGGGCTTGGACAAGGTGACCTCTGGAGCTCCCTGCCAACCTCAAGCATTCTGTGACATAAAGTTAGCATGTAAAGTTAGTTTACATGGTAAAACAAAACTCTATAATGTCAGAAGGGAAGGAAATGAAGCTTTCTCATATGTTACAAAATGTACATTTTCAGGTTTCAGATTTCAGATGATTTTACTAATTATTTGCCCTATCAATGATAGAATATACCTACAATCTCATAGTATTTCCTGTCATCTTCTTTAAGGTAATATAATGCTCAAGAAGATGCAGCAGAGACGGTCCAAGGAAATCAAACATTCTTTCCATGTAAGGGTACATTGGAAACAGCCAGGTGAGCTCCTTAAGCAAGACAGACTATTTATTTTCAGAACCAGTTTGACTATGAAAAGCAGAGTTTCTTTTGGGAGCATGGAAGAAATTATGATATAAATCTTACTTCTGCCAAAGACAAGATTTGGGGCTAAAAAATATGACATTTAGAAGATTTATTTTTTTTTCTGAGGAGACAGTTAGCTTTATTTTAACACATTTGAGACATGTCTTACTTGTCAAGCGTAGTTATGATAAGATTATGATAAGCTTTTTTCTCAAACTACATGAAATCAACAACTCATATTAGAGTTGAAGAATTCTGCAGTGGCAGTACCTTGAATACTTCTCTTACACTCTACAAGTAAAAGTCACTGTGGTCTTTTACTGACAGAGTGAACCATCTATTATCTCTGACTTGCAGGTCATGTTTGAATTGCTCAGCCTGAATGTAAACAGACACCAAAATTAATACAGTATTTTCTTTACCTTGTATTTCACAGTAATATCTGAGCAATGTGTTGCAGGACAGTGTTCTCCTTCTGTTTATTAGTCAACATATTCTTCTGCCATTAAAATCAATACAAGCTGTAATTAATTTCAGTTGCGTAGTACATTTCTTGGTGATGCTATTTGCTGTGGTGGACATTTAATGATCTCTCTGCATATTTCACTCCTTCCATCTTCATCTGATTATTCTGTCTGGCTCGATGAATGTCTCAGTACAAACGATATTTCTGGGAATCACATTAACTTTGAATGCAAAGGTTTCCCTCTCTGTATTTAGGAATTACAACACCAAGTTAGAAGACAAACATCATAACAAATCACACAAGGTCCAAGCAACGTAGGTGGTATTTGCCCTCTGCATGAGGGCTACCCCTTGTCAAGAGTGATGCAAATAGTTTGTTAAATATACCAGATAACACAGAACAGTTCAGATATGATGAAAACAGGAAAAAAAAAAAAAAGGATAACATTTTGAAACTTTTTGTCTAGCATTTCTGTAATTCTTCTTCCAAAGAATTTTCTGAGAACTTTCTGAGAAAGTATTGCTCAAAACAGTGACTGTTCTGATGCAGGCAGTACTATAAATTTCCTCTTTCCATTTCCAATAAACTTCTGCTCTTATGTATGATAAATCTGCCTTTCAGTGAGCACATTCCCCTGAGAAAATAGTAACCAAAGTAGTCAAAGTTCTTTGGCATTCCTGGAGCGTGTAAGGAAATACTAAAGGAAAAGAAGAAATGTACAGATTCATCTTATCAAAACCAGTAATTGCTCCAGATTTTCTGGATATATCACATCATGGGAATGTATGTCCCATACTTGATTTTGTTCTATCATCCTTCCTGAATAAAAAGCAATGGAAGGGGAGTATGTCATAACAATTCTCTTGTTAGCCTCCTTGCATTTTTTTTGTTTCCACAGCATTTTTGTGTAAATAAGGCTTATTTCTTTGTGGGAATAGGCCCTTTTTCCTCCAACTGCAGCGCTGGGTCCACACAAGCTCTTCACTATGCCAATCTGTGAAGACTTCTCCAATGCTAAATTATCCAGAAAGATTAAATGTACAAAACCAAGACAGCTTCTCTGAGAAGTATATTAAGTTTTCTGCCCCAAACCCAGATGGCAGGATAAGAAATTATGTATGTTTCACACAATAAATTATATTTATCTCAATTAGATGCCTGCATAACAAGGATCATCAGCCTACAGAAAAGAATCAGGCTCTTCTTGAGGAGATGTCTGTAGAGATTAAGAATGGGAAGAAAGACGTTTTCTAGAGGATGTTGAATTCAGTTTTGCACACAAAAGATTCACATACAGATCTGGGAGACTTATGCTATCTGAGTGGTATGTTAAGAAAATCTTTTCAGAGTTAGGTTTTTTAAGCATTTCTCAACAAGTTTGAATCAAGAGAAACACCCAAGAGGGTACAGAAAACACTCCCACCAATTCAGTAATACCAGCAGAGTGATCAAATAGAAACTTATGTGGCCTAAGTTTCGTACTGTATTGCACTGCATTGTATTATATCATATTGCATCAGAATACATTGCATTGTATTGCATTGCATTGCCTTCAGATGTATTGTATTTGGTTTTGCTTATTAAGAACAACCAACTCTAAAGGTTGTGGGAACTTTTTCAGAATGCTCAATGGGCTTCTGTGGAATAAGAACAGATCTCTCAATAATGTCTATCTGTCACATTAAACCCATTGACTTTGACTCATGTCTGTTACCCCTCTTGTCTATACTTCATAAGAAATTGAAGAATAAACCCATGGATAATATAATGGTTTTTTACTTATGATCTGATCCTTCAAGTACAGAAATTAATGGCAAACCTCTTCCCAATTATAATCAGTGGAGGATTTACATTACCAGTGCAGTAGCAGAAAGAGCTTTGATTCATTTCAGTAGTTAGTTCCACTTAGACAGAAGATTTGTAGTTCCTGCAATCATCTTTTTGCAAAGACAAGGTGGTTTCATGTTTTTAAGACAGACCAAATATCACCACAGGGTGAAAAGAATCCCATAACCCAAAAAACTACCCTAGCAATCATTCTACAAAGCACTAATTATGCAAAGTTCAGGGAGTTAGTGTTGTACAGTGTCTAATTCATTGCCAGAGTACAGAAAATTATACTTACACTCAGGTTGTATTTTAAATACAAAAAGGTCTGTTTATAATCACGTCATAGACAGTCTCACATTCAAGTCTGTTAGTCCCAGTCGTGCATATGGGTAGCAAGTTATGGCTATATTTTTATGGAAAAAATAAATGTCATCTACACATTATTTCAGATGTGTGCTTAAGTGAAGACTGTTTATACCAAATATGCAGAGTCTGAAAAGAAACTATTACCTTTGGTTAAGGTGTTAGGCCCACTGGCAGCTTCACCATGAAGATATACAAGTTGATTATTGTGTTCATTTTGGAGACAATGGAACATGGTACATTGCTGTGCTTCTCCTGGATGGAGCTTCTGAAAGGAGCTCTCACAGATCATAATCTACTATAAATGTCAACAAATTCTCCTCTAACTTATCTACGGTTCAAATTTTCTTTTTTCTGTTGTTTTTTTTTTTTTTTTCTGTTTTTTTTTTTTCAGTTTATTATTGTCTGCAACTTGCTAACTAAAGTTAACTAATCTAACTTGGCTATCTATACAAGTAAATATACAGAAATCTTTCTCTGGCATCAAAAGCAGCCGGTAGACCCTGGCCAAGAGACCAAGGACCTCTCCCAGTCCCCACGAGAAGATGGCTGCATTCAAACTGCCTGCTGCCAACAGTCTGCCTGGCCCATGCACATTTCTGCCCTGTGCCCAGGAATTGCTTAGAAAATGCTATTTAGCTCAAGCCAAAAACCATGCTGGGGACTGTACTAGCAATTTAATGATGTAGAAAATTTGTGTTCTAGAGGTTGGGAAAATTCCCCAAGACTGTTTAATTTACTAGTGTGGCTGTAGCCTCAGAGCTAGGGGCTTCCTTTTAGTCTTTTGCCCCAGTGGAAGAGCCAAGTAAAATCCTTGATATTGTGGAAAACATTGAACTGTATGGCAAATTAATTTTAAATATCTGCTGCAGCATCTAACATTAAGAAGTTAAGGAATGAAATTTATATCTTCACTTAACTGCCAAAACATAGTTGCTTATGAAGCTAGTTTAAAGTGACTGGCATTTTACTCAGTGCTTCTGGATCACTTTTCAGAGGCATCTACTATCCTCCATTATGTCTACATGGAAAAGGAGGTTGGCATCCCTGCTCAGCATGTCACCTGAACTACATGTTGGTGTGTGAAACAGCAACACCACAGCAGCAAGGCACTTTGCCTAGGGACTCCAAATGTTGATCAGAGTCAGCAATATTACATAAACTATGATTTGGAAGACTTGCAGCCCAAGATATCACTTTCCAGCAAAATATGTTAGCCTGCCAGTACTGGGAATTTTGCCCTTCCAACAGGTACAGCAAGGATCCTTCCCAGGACTGCCTCAGGACTGGGCTGTTCAGTCTTCTGAGAGTTCCTCGCAGTATACATCCTTCCTGCAACCTGTTACTAGAAGGAAGAGTTTAGTTTTCAATTACTTATAATGGGGTAAACACGAGTCACACACAGAGCCAAAATATATGTCACTTGTAATCTTTGCTCAGAGTTAAATTCCCTACAAATCAGTTTATGCTTTCAAATGACGCACCCATGTTAAATGCACTGCACCTGATAATGCAAACTTTCAAACAGTTTTCTAACTAATTTTGACTGTAAATGACTACAGAAAATACACTTTGAAATAATTACATTTTTTTGCAGCCCAGAGTAGTATCTAATTATATTCCAAGGAAGTAGTAAACTCTTCTATCACTGACGAATGCTTGGCAACATCGTTTATTTTAATGGATATATTACTTCAAACTAAGTCTTTGCCATTTCTTCTGCTCCATAATTAGGAATGTAAAAAGAACATATTTCACAATTACATCACTAAAATGTATAATGTAAGTGACTTTAATGCATATGTATGCTCTCTGTACAATATAGTATGCATCTGTGATGTTTTTATTGTATTTCAGAAACAAATCAGGATGGACAGAAGCAACTTATTATATAGTAATTTTCTTGACTGTCAATTTTATTCACAAAATTCAGGACATTATAGCAGGAAAATGCACTTTAAGCAAGGTAAAAGTATATTTGTAACAAAATGGGAATACATCCAATATCACTTGAATTTCAGTGTCTTTAAAAAGTAGACTTATCAAGATATAATTACATTTTTGTAACCATGGGTTTCCAGCTGTTTAATGGACAGCTGTGAGATTTTGCTTTAATCTCTTGGGATTTTTCTGAATAGAGAAACTGAACTAATGACTTATGTAGCATTAGTATACCTTAATGCAAACAACAAATACTGGGTAAAACAACATGTTTGACTCACTAGCACCTATATTTCTCATTGTATTTTCATTATACTCTGCCAAGAAAGAAAGAAAGAAAGAAAGAAAGAGATTTAATTATGTCTTTATTTATTATGACCTGATTCTCTTTCTGTTTACATGGTATTTATGTTGTGATGACATTGGTGGAGTTACTCTTCATCTTCAGCAGAGGATAATCAAACATGGATTCTGCATTCAGCAAAAGTGTCATCAACTGAACAGTATGAGGAAGTTCTTATGCTCAGTCGGAGTTTGGAAACTAACAGTTAATTTGTTACAAGTTTTCAGTAGAAATGCACTAAAAGAGAGACAGTAGTAATAAGGTTGAAGTCCTATAGAGATATATGATGGTTTCTGTGAAAGTTATGAAAATAATTTTTGAACCATATGACAAATTCCTAGTGCCATCTTGTCCTGATCCTTATGAAGCCAAGTTGAAAGCTCTTCTTACTCCCATAAACCCTAAATGAGGGAAATGTGGTCATGCGTAAAGTATCTTCCCAATCCTACTATACTCATGCTTCCATAACTACTTCCATAGAAGGATGTCACGCGCTTCAATATTGAGTAGTATATTTCAGATATAAAGTTTCTACCTAACTCAGAACAGCATATGGGAAATGCAATGAAGTTCATACATCACACAAGAAACATGGTACCATTGTATGAATCTTTCACACTAAGGATAAACACTGGAATGAGTCATGTTTTCCAGTTCTGCATATTGTGTGTTATCTGTATACTGGAAAGTACCTTATTAAGATTGCACTAGAGATTTTGGATAATTCTGAGACTAATTCTGTCTTATTGTCTCAGCTTGCGTGTCATTAGTGGAAAGGTTTGTACTGCAAAAGAGACTACTTGTGAGAATACACCAGGTTCTGGGAATCACAAAGCTTGAGATTGTATCACAGACCGAAGAGGACAGTTTACTATAACTTCCCTCTGCCTCTGGATCGACCAAGATCCCTGTGTGGGTAACCAGTTACTCTGTGATAATTTACAGTAAAGTGTTGTTCTAAGGTAGTCAAACTGACTCAAATATGAAGTATTAAATATTTGAAAAGAAAAACCCTTAATCTCCATTATGGAAAGGGGAAAAAGAGGGAAAACCATAAAAAATAACCCACAATCCCTGTGTCCTGGTCAGGAAACCATTTGAAAGCCAGAAACATATGTTCTGAGCAGCATATTGGATATGTTGGTAATTTCTGACTTCAGCAATCATTATCAGTGCATCCAAGAGTACTGTCATCAAGCTTAGGGACATGTGGATAGTTTGTCTATTGAAAATGGGATTTAGGGGGCAGAAGAATTTTCATAAGTGGTAGATTACTACCCTGAAGGTCTCTTTATATTTGGTAGGCCATTTTTTAATCTTTTTTAATGCATCTGCAATGAGTACTACTACATCTCCAAGTGTTGCGCTCTGACATTTTATAAACAGACCAACTGTCTCAGTACTACACTTTTATGTTTTCCTCATCGCTGATACAAAAGCAAGTATCTATTACAATCCATTAGATGGTAAAGATGAGAGTGATCTTCAAAAACAAACAGAATGAAGGGGTGAGGTCACGCAGCATTGTGGATAGAATAGCTGTCTGGACGTCAAGATATTTGGGTTCCCTGTTTAATCTTTATCATTGGAGTCAAACTGTTAATCTCCAGGAATTCATTCACCTTTTGCCTCTATTTCTTTTTTCAGATAAGGGAGTGATTCCATCTCATTTGATGAAAGTCACATCTGAAAAGTGGAAGGGCCCTTTCTTCATGTCTTGTATTGACTCATTCTGCTATTAAAAATGAAGACCCATAAGGTGGCCCCACAGGGTACCAGGACAACTATGTTTTCAAGGTCATTTGGTGTGTGATTTTCTATATCCCATAGTCTCCTAGGATTAAGTTCCTCTTTTTCTCTGCTGTTAAAATCAAAATGTTAAGTTCCCACATTTAGCAGCATTAAGACCTGGGATGATTTTACCTTTGGGAACTTGTACAAGTATTTGCCAACAACTTTAAAACACTAGCTATGGGTTCCCCAAAAGTTCAAAACTGCTTTTTGCATCTTTAAGAAGGTCTCAGTGACAAACAAATAGCCTCTTTGGCAGAAAAAGCAGCCGATCTTGCTGGGAACACCTATCAGGAGTGGATTTGGGCAGGGGGGACTGTCAGCTTTTAACTGTCACTTGGTTGTCTTTTGAAATCACCGACCCTAAACTTACATTTTTCTAGAATCTTTGAGGTTTCAGGCCTGCTGAACAATTAGAGTTGGCCACAGGAAGAGTAATCTAACTCTCACAGTCTTAGATAAGAGTGACTTTTTTTCCACTTACTTTTCTTGGCACCATCAAAGATGTAGATCAGAAGCTCTATTATTTGCCTCGCTTTTTTTTCACGGTATTCTAGCTGCAAAAATTGTACACCAGGTAGACCCTACTAACTGTTGATATAGCAATAATATTAACTAAGTGTTGCAATGGCTAATGTGTGCTGTTCACAAAGGGTTTAATACCTACTACAACTTACCTTAACATCAGGACTGAAAAAATTATCTGCTTGGTTTGCAACCATATTCCATTTTTCAAGACTGTTTCTCTTTCTTGCTGGGACATTTCTTACAGAACACTGTCAAAGGACATAATTTTTAAGTAGAAAAAAATATGCAGTAATTTATCAATTCACAGAAATGCCGTTGCTAAAAGATTATTGTAAATCACACACATCTCATGCACATCTCAGCAGGGGACCCTGACAAGGTTGCAGGACTGTTGCTGAAATACTGCACTCTAATATACTAGAGGTGATTTTGCTTTCTTTAAGCCATCTTCTTACATTACAAGAAAAATGCTGATTAAATGGGAAACATTTAACTTCAGGGTTAAGAAGAAAATCCTACTTCACTTGTTCAGAATTCTGGTCAGAATTTTGAGCTCCAGATCACTCTTGTCACCTGTTGTCAGTCAATGTTTAATCTGGGAGACTGATTACAGAACACAGTAGTGAAAATCCATATGTGAAGAGGCTAGACTTGTCAATACAGCCCTTCAGAACCTCCTTCCCATTTCTCTTTAAAAAGTTCATCTAACGATAATCTTAATTTTTCTAAAACCAGAAGTCATATCAAAACTCTGCTGGAAAACATAGGTATAGAGCATAATTTATCAAGCCCCATTCTTTGGTATGTGTTTCAAAGAGGATACCTAAACAAATTATTGCATAGGTTTTTTTTGATCCATTCAGTCCACACATTTTATGTCCCCTTCCCATATATGGGTTGCATAATCCCACATTAGTCTTTTCCCACATCTTATTTTGAGTCCATCTCCTCACCTGTTCTGCTGTACCAGAAACTGAACTATCTAGGTGGAGAACAGATGAACAGGAGCAGCAGTAATATAGCAGAGATCACGATAAAAATGACAAGCCTACATAAGAAAAATTACAAGCCTGCAGTTATATCTTCTGTGGTTCCAACTGAATACATTAAATTAATTAATTAATTAATACAGGCATTAAGCAGGTCAAGAGCTAAAAGTAATGCTGCTTTCATGAATTCCATGGGCAAATTCTGATAAATCCAGGTGAAGTCTGTGGCAACCAGAAATGTATAGGAGTTGAAGTTCTGTCTCTACATGACTTCATGCCTAATGAAAGAAGAGTGCCACTCAACATCCAGTACTAGGGATTTCTGAAAAATGAAGGAGCTGGTTTGTGAAACCTTACAATATCACATTCTTCCTCACCCAGTGAGTTTTACATCTCACAGATGCTGTATTACAGTAATGTAACCAGTAAAATGAGCAAAGGAATTATCCCCCTCTACTCAGCATTCACTAGACCACAGGAAAAGGACTGTGCCCTGTCTTGAGTTCCCCATTATAAGACAGACAAACTGCAGTGAGGGCACATGAAGATGTTTCGGAGCTGAAGAATTTTGGTGTATCTGTGAGAAGAGGCTGAGGAAGCTGGGTTTGTCCATTCTGGAGAATAGATGGCTTTGGGAGAAACCAATAACAGCCTGCCAGTACCTACAAAAAGGCTACTGAGAAGACGGAACCAAACTCCTCGCAATGGTACATGGTGGGGGGACAGGAAGCAATGAGCATCAATTGAAACAACAGAGGTGTCAACTATATGTAAGAAACTCTTTTCCCATGAAGACAGTTAGATTGCCCAGAGATGCTGTGGAGGCTGTTTGTCCTTGGAGATTTTCAGGGTCCAACTGGATAAAGGCAGAACTGCCTGGTCTAACCTCAAGTCAAGCCTGCCTTGAGCAGAAAGTTGGACTACAGAGCTTCTGAGGCCCTTTCCAGTATGAACTACCCTATAATTAAATTCTAAGATAAATATATCACAAATTTAACACATGGGTTTTTTCAGATGCTTATATGCATATCTTTGAAACTATTTCCTGAGACTGCTTTAACCAGTGAATGTCAAACATTCACATATTAATAAATTTCACATCGATAACAGAATAATAAAATAATTAAAAAGTAGATATAAAATATATTTTATTCAAGGTCTTTAACAGAAAAAAATCATGTTAAACCTTGTTTAAATTATTTTAGGCATTGATCTTCAAACTGACTATCCTATCACCTTCTGAGAGATTACTGTCTTTGGAAAAGGTTTAGAAGAAATAAATAAAAGTCACCTAATAAATCCAGAAAAAAGAAACAAAAATCTTCTTCCCTTAAGTCTCTAATAATCAAAGGTTTGACCAAAACTGTGGGATAGTGTCTTGTAGCAGGCAAACACTCTTTTCTATTGATTGTTTCAAACACGACAGTCTTTGGCAGAGAAGCAAGACAGACATCTGGGAAAAACAATTTAAGCCATTACAACAGGATTGAACAGAGTACATCTGCTTGATCCAAGAGTGTCATAAACATAAAGAGAACAACGTGTGCACATTTGAGACACTGTTTAAAGCTTAAGAACAACCACGGTAGCCATGGTTATCACATTTAAAGCAAAACCTTCAGGATGCTCAGGAATAGTTAAGCAACACTTCACTAGCCATTAATTATCATATATGGCTAACAATAGCATGCAGCAGGGGAGAAAGAAACCAAAACTAGACTGACTTCACTATAAAGTCTGGTTAGCTAAGACGTTGCCAGCCCAGTCTCTGACAAAAGGACTCTAGAAATCCTTTTAAGTGTGGTCATTATATGGTGTCTGCTATCCAAGAGAATACATAAAATTTTGTGCTACAGACACATGCATATCTGCAAACAATTTCAAATATACAGGACTTTTGTCAAGACCTCTGTCCACTATTTTGACTTATCTGAAGGGGTGTGTGTGTTTTAGATTGAGCCACTTATTAACAACAGGGTTACTTAAGGACAGAATATAGTCTGAAAGTGCTCTTGCACCTGCAGATTGAAGTTTGACTCTTAATCTTAATTGATAATATTTTGATAGGTTAAGAGCATAAAGCAGAGTGTGTGTGTGTGTGTATGCATGTGATTTTTAGAACAAGTATCCAAACCTTCCTGCATAGTTAGAAGTTAAAATGTCTTATACTAGTCCAAATTCTGTCATTATTTTAACTTACAGATTAATTTCCAGTTAGACTAAATACTTTATTTGTGCATAACAGTGCCATAGTAATGACATAGCTTGAATGTTCAAAAATTAATTTTAAAAACCAAAACATAAACGAAAATATTTTTTGAGTTAGAGGGTATAATAGTGGAGGTATTCCAGTTTTATATGCACTTATCTGCATAACAAATACTTCTTATGCATTTGAACAACTGCCAAAAATAGGTAAAATATTTTCCCACTCCATAGAAAACTTTAATATCATTTTTTTATTTTCTCCATCAAACTGTGGAACATTTCCTCACCCACAGAATTCCAAGGAGATTATGAGCATTTTCCAATAGTTTCAGATGCTTTTTCATTGTGAAGGAAAGTGTCCTAAGCTATATATTGATACTTACTAGGAGCTTTGACTAGAAGTAGAGAATAAAGGAATGTTTTGTGTTCTACAGCCTTCAAAATCTATTATCAAAAGACTGTGTTTGGATAACCAAGTGCAGTTTTTTGTCATACACATTATATAACCTTTTTCTTAAAGAGATCAAGTTCATCTTAACAGTATTTGGGGTTTTTTGCTCCCCAGAAGACTGTCCCAGAGCATCATTTCCGTTTTGAAATTCACGGTCTAAACTGATTTATGACTTTTACCTTGGGCCATGACCATTCTTTTCCCTTTCCCATCTCCCAGTAATTAGTTCTTTAACGTAAGAAACATTCCAACCTCCCTCAGATCTTCTCTGGCTACCCTAAGTTTGACATGCTCTTGGAGATTTTCTTACAGTAATTCTTTATTTCTTCACTTACTCATAGGCTTTGTTTGAGCCTTGCTGAAGGAATGACTATAGCATGAAGACAGTCCATATTAGACACTGAGAGAAGCAGAAATGCTACATAAATATTTTCCGTCAGAGCTCACATTTCCATGAAAAACAAAGTCCACCAATTGCAATTGTCTGAAAAACAACAACAACAAACCACAAAAAAGCAAACAAAAAAAACAAACCCCAAAAACAAACAGACAAACAAAAACCCCCAAACAGAACCAAACAATACAAACAAGTTCTCAATTTCTGGTACCCCTAAAATAGTTAAGAATTTTCCATGGTGCAACTCAATTGCTGCTCTTGACTGGGAAGAATCAGCAAAAAGGGCAGTATTTCCACTAGATTTCACGTCCTTGCACTTTCTTTTCCAAAAATCCCCATTCTTTAAAATTTTCTATTGCGGGATGACATTACAATGACTTCTGAGGCTTAATAAACTTATAACATTTATCTGGGTTATAAAAAACCCAAGTAAGAACACCTTTATAAGCAAAAGTATTGTTGATGTGAAGAGTCATTTTCTTTCAAAGGACTTGATAAAGAATACACAATCTCCCTTTCCACTCAATTTTCCTAAAACAGGACACTTTCTGCCTTGTTCTAGCTGTATAAAGGTTGAGATGTTGTTCTCTAAGGTAGTTAGGTAACCAGACTGCTCCTACAGTCAGTGCAGAGATAGGCATCTTAACAGGGCAGTTCCGTGGGTGTATAAAATATGTGCCCTAGGCTTTCCCTAGACTTAATGCAAAAAAGACAGACACATTCAAAGGTCTACCATGGATAAAGTGAATCTCATTTTCTTTCTTCCACCACCTTCTACGATGTATAGGAAAACTGGACCAGATCACAATCTGAATGGCAGTGTACATTAGCAGCTGTTCCAAAATAGCAACCAGAGAAGCACGAGTGTAACTCCAGCACAATTCAGATCATCATTTGGCCCCCAGTGTTAAGTAACTCCCATACTTTCAAAATGAAACAGTTTGCAAACCACCGAAACTGCAAGCCAAAACTTGCTAGGTTGGCTTGCCATCAGAAGAGTTGTTGTGGGAAAGTGCTTAGGGAATATAAATCTGCCAATCTATCCTTTTACTTGAAGTAAATCACATCTCTGTCGGTGGCCCTAATATTAATTCTGGTACAGTAATGCAAATGAAAAGGATATTATTGCAGGAAGACCTGCATTCAACTAAAGAGCCTCAATTTTTCTCTGACTGTACACTGACAGATGCCTGTTTCCATTATAAATCTACAATTCTTGTAAAAGTCATTTTCTTCATTGAGAAATCCTTTCATGATAGGATACTAAACAGCTCATAAATTCTGCATGCACAGCATAGTTTGCATATTTAATTCATTATAATTGTCCCAAAGTCTTTTGGACAATTCTTCTCCTATATCTCGGCACTATAAAGACTGTGCTCTGTTGCTCAAAAACATTTGAGTTTTGCAACACTCCACATCTATTTGTTGTGTACCCCAGAGTCAGCTTAAAATGTGCAAAGATTCCATTAAAGTTGGTTTTGATTTCTGTTTTAAATTCTATTTTGGATAAAACATTACTTCCTTTTTTAAAGTTTATATATATTTCTGCCTTAGGGGATTTTTTTGTAAGCATTGGTGCTAATGAATAATTTGTGTAATTAGAAAATATGTCTTAATTTTTGGCAAATTACTAAATTTCCCACTTTTCTCTCTCCCTTAAAAGATGAACTGTTTAGAAATGAAACATCAGAGTATTTACCAACACAATTAAACTGTGTATAGTGATCTCAATTAGTATATCTTACAAAAAAGAAAACAGCTTTGACTGTTCTCTGGTTGGCCAGCTAGAATTCATTAACATAACTGGCATTCACTGAAGGTAAAATTTAGAACAATAATCTACCAAATCTACTAAAATACTATGACAAAAATTTTAAAAATAATCTGCCCAATTTATAAGATAAAGATACTCAAACCACAATTCACTAAACCAACTTTCCCAATTACTGACTCTTTCTTTCAGGTCAGCTTGAAGGCCCTCCCAATGTAATGAGGAAGTTTCACTCCTTACAATTCATCAAATGCAAAGTGGTAGTAGTTTACACAATAAATCAACCTATTTAAAACTTGCAGCATAGAGGCATGGCATAGCAGAGATTTAAACAAGGAGTTAGTACTATAAAACTATCTCTTTCAGAGTCAGTTTGAGGACTTTCATTTCTCCAGATGACAACTATGAAAGAATATGGTTTTCTATTTTAAAATCCTCTTAAACTTTGTAGAGTCCAAGGACCTCACTCGATGAAAGAACTTAATAAAACCAGGAGGGTCTCGATTCTGATTTGTGCTTTCAAAGATCGGTTGAGTGACTGAAAAGGGGAGCAGAGAGGACAAATGTTACACAAATACAGTTTAAAAGAATATACTATAGAATTATACAAAATCAGTTTATTTAGATCAAATGAAGGCTAAGGGAAAGAAACTTGACTTTTTTAAAACTAGATAGACCTATGAAAATAAAAAAAGCTGTAGTTCCACTTGATACTGACCCAGAAGGTCCCTTTCCCATACTGTGCTTTAATACTGAGAAGAAAATATCACTAAAATGCAAATACTGAGGAAAAGAGATTACATGGACAGAAACTTCCCACACCCAGTAGTTTGTTGAGAATGCACTGAAGTAGAAACATTTTTTATGCATTAATATTTACAGAAAGAGACCTCTCTTTTACAGGTAAAAAAAAAAAACCAACAAAACCCCCATCCTGAAAAATACCAGGGGGAGAAGCAAAAAGTGGAAGAGGGAACAGTTCACAAACTCTTTGCAACCAAAAGTACAGTTCACAAGGTTCATAAAATCTCAAACCAACACAACGTTTGCCCATCCCTTACCATTAGTCATCTATGAGAAATGTTTCTCCTTGACCTCTGATGAATCCACTCCCTTACACAGTCATTCCTTTTGCTTTTGGATATGATGCTCTATGTGAGGGTGCTACACACACTGATTTTGAGGAATCTCCATTATGAGAGTGAACCTACCTCCCGCAAAAAGAACAGGTGACTTTACTGAGTAGACATAGAAAATTTATAACACAGACAGGCGACATTCTCTGTGTGTTACACTAGAAGACAACAAATTCCTGCAATAAATTAATTTCCAGCAGCCACCACTGAAGCATGGAACTTTGTTCTCCAAAAAGATAAGAAATATGTTTCAGTTGCAGGAAGCATACTGACAGCATTCCCAAGGAGACTGACAATTTACCTTCATTTTCATCAACCCTATTTCCCTGCTATTTTAGGACTCGTGGAAATCTAGAAATGCTATAATAGAACAAGTCCAAGCAAAACAAATTTGTATGGGCTCACGACCCAGTTTCATACACAGAATTAGTTAACAGGGTTTATTTTCCTTTTCACCCATAATCTTCTAGAATTTACCCTTGGCTGTAGCTACTATTCTACACTAAAGACAGTAGAGTTACATTACACTGCAGGAAGTACTGGGATAGAAGGAACCAGATTGCTTCCTGGAGTTCTACATTTGCATTGGAGACACTAGGTGTGAGTTGTGAAACCTTTAGTATAAAGCACTATTTCCTTCCACCATGAGCAACCACATCTTGTAGCCTGTCTGTGGGGGAGATGAAGGTATATTTACACTTACCCTCTACATATTCCTTTGAAATACTTTCAGGAGATCAAACCTGCATATTCTTAAACACAGGAGTTGCAATCCCGGACGTACACAGGCCAACTACACAGGAAGTTTGGACTGAAGTGAAAGGGAGGACAATTTATTTCCAATAAAAAAAGGAACTGGGTAGTATAAGAATTTTCTTTTAATATCATGTTTCCTTCTGAAGAGACAGAATTTTGCAGTCATGTCACAATGTTTACCATTTTCCCTCCACAGTCTTGCTCCCAAAAGTATTAGAAAGCAACTTGATACCAGACTTCAATAGCATTAACACAGAAACTCTCCAAAGCAGCCTTGTATCCTTGCTTGGTAATAATGGGAGAGGGTGGAGTCACATACTATTTGAACAACAAAGCAAACTGTATGCTATGATAAATAAATGCCTGAAAGAAAACACCCTGACCCCACCTTTGTCTGATTCAAATGAAAAAATACAAGTTTCACCCAAACCACAAATGTACACATGCACACACACATACACACAAACACTGCAATTCTAAGTTCCATGATTTGATGACTGAAGCATTTTGAACAGGTGAATTCGTGCATCAATGAAAACACTGCCCTGTAAACGAGAACTCACAATATTAAAAAAATGCATTTCTTTAATGCTCTTATTTTCTAAAAATTTTTAAAGTTTCAAAAATAACTTTCAGAATTTACTCTCTCTATTTGTTCTTAAAGTGCTATGTGCACATTTTGTATTGCTTTTATTGTAGTTTGCCACAGCGCTAACTGCTTCCCTTTCATATAGTGTCTTCCTCAGTTCATGCCTTGCCATAGTAACAGATTAGTTTTTTGCTCTTTATCAGTGAAAACATCTACCCTAGCTCTTCATTATGTTCCCTTTTTCACTGTTCTTCCTTTCTTTCTTGCTGCTTTATGCATCCTCTATAAATGGAAAGGCCAAATATATTTCTTCACACTTAGATTTCTTGAACTTCTCCCTCTTCTTGACTGTACATGGACAGAAAACTGAAAAGTATCTCCATACTGAATGACAAGCTGCCAAATCACAGAGTAGATGCTGTCTTCCTGGTGTCACATAAAAATAAACCACAAGAACAGCCATAACAGGTAAAAATAAAGATCTCTTTAACCTAGTATGCAATTTCCACCAGTAGCTATTAGCAGGTGATAGGGGAGAGTACATGAATTGGACAAGTATAGCATATATAATTTCTATACATTCTCACAGCCTCCAGTAATCTGTAAGTCAGAGATATGGTCATGTCTTCTATCTCCAAAGAGGCCAAAGAGGTCTAGGGAGACAAAGAATGAAATACAACTCAGAGAACATGCTGCTAAGTGAAGCGTAACTAACTTGAAAGGAGGAAAGAAAACATATCTATAAATTTGTCAAAATATTAAAAGTTACTCTAAATACTTTATGTACTGGATGTAGTCTAGCCACAGAAGATAGCAGTCTGAATTCTATAATCTAGTTGTGCAGAGTCACAGGTTGCCACTTCCAGATGTACACACATAAGGAGTCCCTAACCTACTTCTGTCAAGACAGGTAATTTGCCTTAAAAGATTTAAATAGCAGGTCTTGCTAACCCTTTCACCTGAAATAGGTTAGGGAATACTCACAGATCTACAGGCTAGTTGCATTCAGAAGAGAAGCTGTAAGTTCTTCAATCAGCATAGATAGACATGACTGGTACTATCAATCCACAGCACTACAGAGCCAGGAATGAGAACAGATATACCCTGTGGCAGCCAATGATTCCCAGTTTTCCATCATCACAGTGCTGCTGGAGATTGCTACATGTGCAGTTCTGCAAAATGGCAGGCTGTAGCAATGGACAGAGTCCGTCTCCTGTTGGTAGAGTGGAAACTCCTTTGCTTTATGAAATGCAGGTATCATTAGCAGAACAGCATCAACGGTCTTCCATGACAGCACTCCTTTACTAATTCTTCTGCTCTAAACTGGGCAAAGTGCTTCCTACCTTGCTCAAGCCATATCAGCCAAACCCCATCACATTGTTAAAAATTATTTGAATTAACTTATCTTATTTTTTCAGGAGAAAGTAGAAAAAGCTCATGGAAACTTCCACTTGAAGTCAAGGATAAGATAAACTATAACAGAAGGTAAAAATTTGCACCTAGAAAGTTATAGTAGGTTATCTTCAGTTGCAACAGCTATTTGTAGAGCATACCTGCAACCATAATGTCACAGACAAACCAACATAACTCAATTTTTACTTAAATTGTCCGTTAATACAAGTTTTGAGCACTGATGCAGGTACTGAAAAAAAAAAAAGCATAATTAAATGACACTTAGAGAAATAGATTTCCCTCCCTGCCCAAGCTCATAGTGAGCTAAACATTATTTCTCCCAGGCTCCTAGTCATAACTAACACAATACTCATTGTGGTTAACTAACCATAGTCTGTCCCAGTTCCTCCAGTGAGGTGACAGGCAGAACAGGAGAAAGATTTTATGTTCAGTGGCTCTTTCTGACACTTTTGCTTATTGGTTTTTATCTACTTAGCAGAGCACATGGGCTTCTGTACAATTACAAAACCTGGGAACTGAATGTTGCAGTGTTGTTGGAATTTGACGTTTGGACAAACAGATTTCCTCCTACTAATTTGTGGGATCTGAACAGGGTGTTTAGATTGTTCTCTCACAGAAGAAGAGAACTGAAAGCTGTTCCACAGTGAAGGATGTGATACACTACCTTTCTGATTCCACAGGAAATTCATCCATATCGCTTCAAATATGGAAGAAATACTTCGTGACACAATAAATATTTGAAGCCTTCAGACATTCCCATGTGAGACACCTTTTAATATGACTACTGACAAAACATTTGTGAAGTAGTTGCAATAAATAAAGGAGTGCAACCCCTAAATAGTTAGCTATCACATTCTTCGAAGTCTCAGAGCTGCATAATACTCCACATATCATCCATGGGACTGGTCACTGAAGAATCTGTTTTCTAGAAGGATAAGTCTTGATGAGGAAAGGCAGAGAGAACTGGGTAGGAAAGAGCAAAAGGAACAATGACTGCTATCATGACTCAACAAAGTATTTGTATTGGCTTTGTGGGGCAAGATTTTGGTAGTTGGGGTGGAGGTTACAGGATTGGCTTCTGTGAGAAGCTACTAGAATCTTTCCCCATGTCTGATGGAGCCAATGCCAACCAGCTCCCAGAATGGACCTGCTGCTGGCCAAGGCTGAGACCATCAGTGACAGCACCTCTGGGATAACATAGTTGAGAAGCAGCAGGGAAGCTGCACAGCATCAGTTGCAGCCAGAGAGGGGAGTGAGAATATGGGAGAGAAAGAGCCCTGCAGACACCAGGGTCAGTGAAGAAGAAGGGGGAGGAGGTGCTCTAGGCACCAGAGCTGAGGTTCCCCTGAAGCTCATGGTGAAGACCATGGTGAGGTAACTGTGCCCCTGCAGCCCATGGAGTTCCACAATGGAGCAAAGATCTACCTGCAGCTCCTGGAGGACCACACACTGGAGCAGGTGGACACACAAAGGAAGCTGCAACCCTGTGGGAATCCCATGCTGAAGCAGACTCCTGGTAGGACCTGTGGACCCATGGACAAAGAAGCCCATGCTGGAACAGATTTTCTGGCACGACTTGTGACCCTGCAGGGGACCCATGCTGTAGCAGCCTGTTCCTGAAGGACTGCACCCCATGGAAAGGATCCACACTGGAGCAGTTCATAAAGAACAACAACCTGTGAGAAGGACTGACATTGGAGAAGTTTGTGGAGGACTGTCTCCCATGCCAGAGACTCCGTTCTGGAGCAGGGAAAGAATGTGAGGAGTCCTCCATCTGAGGAGGAAGGAGTCGTAGAGACAATGTGTGATGAACTGACCACAGTCCCCATTCCCCATCCCGCTGCACTGCTTTGGTGAGGAAAAGATGGAGAACTCAGGAGTAAAGTCAAGTCTGCTAAGAAGGGGTGGGGGGAAGATGTTTTAAGATTTAATTGTAATTTTCTCATTATCTTACTCTGATTTGATTGGTAATAAATTAACTTCCTCAAGTCGAGTTTTGCCCATGAGAGTAATCGGTGAGTGACCTCTCCCTATCCTTATCTTGACCCATGAGCCTTTCATTATATTTTCTTTTCCCTGTCCAGTTGAGGAGGGGAAGTGACAGAGCAGTTTTTCATGAGCATCTGGCACTCAGCCAGGGTCAACCCACCACAGGATTTCAACAAAAGGTGAAAAGATGAATTTCTGAGATCACCTCCCAGTTAGACAAGCATGAGTGTCAGCATAAAGGTGAAATTAAAAATATACAGCCAACAATGGAGGGCTGGACCACAGTAGCTTTAACTTCAACTGTTCTGCCTTCAGATATCTTCATAGAGGTTAGAGGAGAGGTATCCTATTTGCTGATGAAGCTGCTGATGCAACTCTTCACCACTGGTATAAGAGCAGGCACACCAGGGACCTTCAGAATGAAAGGCAACTTAATAAATTAATATTTGCAATTTGATGAAGTAGTAGATATAGTCTGTAGCAGCCCCTTGGCCAAACAGAATATAATGGTCCTCTTGTTAGAGTATGAAGACATACTGAAGGCATACATAATGAATTTTGAATACCATTTCTGCCATCTTGTTTTTGTATGAAGGAAGCAGTAAGCAATATTTTGCCTGTTGCTGCACATTAAGTGGTAGAGTTTAACCACAAGTGTATCAGACATTGTTTGTTCCTTCACACATTATGAATGGTGTTTTGCTCCTTGAGTTGGTATGGCACTCATTGTTACTAACACTGTTATGGCATTTAGAAGTCTGAAGTTAAGAAAAGACTCATTACAGTGACAACTAGTCTAAGAAGAAAGGTTTTCCATTCACTTCCAGTGCGTTCTGTGATTTCTTATCACACTCTTAAAGCATATCATGCCAACTTGTATCATGTTGTACAGCAGAACTGAGTGTGTTACTGTCATGGTGTGAGAGCTCCAAAATCCAGTTACCGAGTTCAAGCCCCCCTCCCACATCTCAACTCAGTGTGAGATGGGTTTTCCAGACACCACACAAGACTTTTTCAAACCACCACAGTTACAATATTCTGTAATCTGCAATGTGTAATTCTGAAACCAGAGCAGGCAATGAATTGCATTTGTTCTTTAATCCTTACACTGATTATTACTTCCTGTCAAAGGGCAAAGTTTGGTAATATGGATAACTATGTACCCACACACCAAAGACAAACAAACAAAAAAAGATATGCAAGCAGTAAAATATAATTTGACAAGTGAAATTAAAAATGAAACTAAGTACAAGATATTTGACTGCACTCAGTTAAGTCTATTTTTTTAGATCTATGATCCTCAAGGCTGATAATCTTTGTCTCATTATCTCTTTTCCCTGAGCATAAAGGAGTGAAAAAAGGCCCATTTGCTCCAACAAAACAAAGTATGCAATGGGAATCATTAGAAATGATAGGACAGCAAGACAGATGTGTCTGCAACAGTCTTATTTAAATCTCTCTGATAGCAATGGAAATTCTTTTTAGTTCAGTGGAGAAAATCCATGATTTGAGAAATTAGAACTGGACCTGAAATCCTTGTGAAGTACTGTGGGAATAAACACAAAAGTGTCAATAATAATATGACAATAAATGACAGCAGACATAACACAGCTTCTCTTGGGAATTAGTAGAGGTGGTCTGGCAGGACTCTAATTTGCCTCTTTTTACTTGCACAGAATTTAAAGAAACCATAACTAAATTATACTTTTTATAACACAAGATTTATTGTTCTTCAGGAAAATCTCAGCTAAAATGATTCAGCCTAAAGATTGCTTTATTTTGATGATCAGACCTAAAAATTGTCACAGACACATCAAGCGCACCTTTGTCCCAAGGGTGGCAGCGGTCTTCTCAGGGGCAAGGCACAAGACTAGGGAAGTAATAAATATTGGACTTTAATCTGGTGGCTCAATTCTGCAAGTTCTCTCAGTCAAGTACTTTTTACACACCTAAACATAGACTTAACATTCATATAATGAATTTAAATTTTCTTTTTCACCAGAAATTTCATCTTCTATGAAACAGTATGAAAAGCAGTTGTATGGCAAGCTACTCGACATTGACTCATTCTCTTCTTTTTGACTACAGGATAGATTAGTAATTATGAAAGTTTAGATTTAAAATTCAGAGACACTACCTTCAGCCCATGTATCTCACACATTTTCAAAATGTAGGAATTTATTATTAAGTTTCTCACATTTTTCTTTTTTAAGTATTAGTAATATAGATTACTAATTTCCCTGCAGACAGATGGCAAAAAACAGTGATTAAAAATGGAATCAAAAAATGTAAAACATATGTTAAGAAAACCAGGTAATGGGGGAAATTAAAACTATAGGCAGAAAGAATCTGTATTTAATAAGGACAAAACTGATTTTTGATAAAAATTGTGAGTAAAAGAAATCCTAATTCTTGCCAATGTTGTTACAGAGTTAGCAAGAATATAAATTACATCAAAAAAGGCACATGACAAAATTGTTAATCATGTGGGAAAAGGCAGAGGTGTTCAGGATGTTTCTGTTTATATTTGGAACAAAGCTAAGTGTGCCTTTGTACTATAAAATAATGGTGATATATATTTCCTTTTCCAATATTAGCTAAGGATGATGTTGAAGACAAGCAATTAAAAATAATCACAAAAAAACCCAAGGGCCTAGGTTACTTTCTATCAAGCATTCCAAAATAATGAGTCCTCTGGATCCTCAAGAATTTCAAAACATTTTGAAAACTCCAAATCGGCTTTTCATTTTACTTTTTGAAATTTTCTTTGCCAATACTTCAAAGGTAGAAATCTTATGATGAAAGGCAAATTAGTAGTACAGCTGCAACAGGACTATCAATTAAATTGGGAATTGCTAACATGTATTATGTAACCCCATCAAATATCACTTCCACTCATAGTATCATAGAATCATTTAGGTTGGAAAAGACCCTTAAGATCATGGAGTCCACCCATAAACTGCCAAGCACTGCCAAGTCCACCTTGAGTCTTGAGAATTTAAATTGTAGAATAAATACAGAAATTATTTCTGGACCAGGATTTGGAGTCCAGTATTCCTCCATCACACAAGATTACCCTAACCAGGAGAGACACAGAATGACTTAATTGTGATTTCATTTGGAAATTAAATTCTCAAGACTCAAGAATAATTAACATTGTCTACCCTCAAGAATCACTTTACTGCTGAACATACCTAAGATAAATAAAAAGTTATTAGAGGACTCCATTTTGGTGTCCATGGAATCTTGTGTTGAAAATTACACAGTCCTTTTTTCAGACTACCATTAGCCCGGTAAGTAGAAGACCTTCCTCAGTAGCTACAGTTGTGCCTCTTAGCGCCAAGAGTCTAGGACATAGATCTTCCCTTCTTTTCTAAGGCCACAGTATTTTAGTACTTTCACTACAGACAAAATTTCATTCACAAGTGCATGTAGTTGCCTTCTGCCAAACTCTGTCTGGTGCCTCTTTAGACATAAAGACATTTCTGATGAATGTCCACAGTGGTACCAAGAGCTGATCAAAAGCAACCATCAAAAAACCTCAAATACATGTTTTTCTTCAACCAGGATAGACCTACTCTCTTGTACGTCCCAGCTTTTGTTGTCCAATTGTGTTACCTTTTCTTAGTTTTCTGCAGACATGTCTTAGATCAGGCATAAGATTTAGATGTCTTAGATCAGGTATTTCAACTATCTTGAAATATGAGTGAAATCACCCTTTCAGAAAGTGTAATAGCATTGTAGTATATTTTTTGCTAAATTTTAACATTTAGGAAACAATTAAAAAATATAAGACACTGATTAACATAACATAAATTACAATATTCTTTGTGAAGTCCACAGAAACATAACAGAAAATGAAATATTATTATCATAAAGTTAGTATACTACTACCGATAAGACACAGTAAAGTGTCCTTTGATCACACAGTCATATGCAGTTTAGGGTACATACTTTAGTTATCTATGAATAAAACATTGAGCAAGGACAGCCACTGTGCTTTTAATTATAGTACAAATGTTGGAGTACATTCAGCTGAGCCTTGATCAAAGATCATTTAGGGATACTCATTCCTTCCCATCATTTTGTTTTATTATTTTAACAGTACATTAACCAACCAGGTATAAGTGGTTTTGTATATGCGAAATAGATTTATTCTTTTCATAAACTGACTTCAAAAAATAGAAAGGGCAGCCTATTCTGACAAGAGTAATTATGCGTCCAGAAAAATGTACTCAATATATAAGCTTCTCCTCCACATGAACTTGTGTCATCAATTACATATACTAACACAGTATTTATGATCCTTTGTACAAAGGCACACACACCAGTTCAGCTTGTTAATGATGCTGTTCTGGGTCTGACACTAACAACACTAGCAGCCACGAGTGGCAGTTCTGCAGAGGACTACACGTGGGATGTGCATGCAGGACTGGAGTTTTTGCTGGTTAATAATTACATCCTTTTAGATTAGCAAAGACCAGGAACACCGGTAGTCAGAAAACTGGGGCACACCCATACAAAGTAATCTGGTGGTTCCCTCCTGTTATGTGGTTCAAAGGACAGATCTTATTTCAGTGAAAACAGTAACTCTGTGGTATTTTTCTCATTACAGAGTGGTTGAGAAGCTGAAGTGGAGAAAGTGGAGGTGGAAGCACACATAAAGTGACACCGAGATAGTAGGAAAGGTCTGAATGCTTTTCTCTGTTGAATTTTGGCTCATCAAGCCTTAATTAGGAACTTATGTAGTTATAAAGCTGGTTGAAAACTTTAAGTGTTGTTCCAAAGTGCATCCTTCTACTGCACTTAAAATGTGAACTTATTCCATTATGTTCATATTACAACTACTGTATTATTAGAAAAGTTTTGATTTAACTCCCCCACAAACCGTCCATTCAGTCTCTTTTAAATTACCCCTCTTGCTTTTAAAATTAGAACTATCTCTCTGTATCGAATAGAAATTAGTAGCATAGGACCATATAAATATAATATTTTGGTTTACAATGTTGGTATTATGTTTGGGATTAAATTTAGTGTCAAGATTCAAGAAAGATCAAGTGAAGAGTTCACAGCTCTGTATATTGCCTCTTTTGCAAGAGCTCTGTTTATTGTCTCTTTTTGCAAGTCTTGAGCAATTTTATTATTATTATTATCATTATAATTATTGAAAACCAATGAAACTCTTCCATCCATTCTCAAATATAGAAAGACACATTAGTACTGCCACTATCTGTTGTAATGAATTTAGTATTAACAAATTACCGAATTATTTTACTGGGAGCACAGCTATATGCCTTTTGGGTCACGTTAGAGATACAATGGAATTATCTAAATCTTATAGCTATGATGGTGGCAACTCAGATAGGGCTTTTATATCTTCACATTTCAAAATTTTCATACAGGAATTATGAAAAGGGAAAGTAGAACAGTATCCAGTTCCATCTGTACTCTAACATTTTTGTAAAACTCAAACACAGTCACAAAACCAATACTTTTTTGCTTCATCCCATACTGTCAATTTCCCTCTAAATTTCTACACAAAATCCTTAGAGATCATCTGTTCCAGTGTTTCTCTAATTTTAATGTAAGGATTATGTATTCACCCATTCATTTTGCCACTTGATAATTTTATGAAAAAACAAATATAAGTAAACCTTGATTTTTTTTTTAATTACTTCTCTTTTTTCCCTCCTTGATTTTATTTGGTGCCTGCGGGCAAACACAAAAATCACTGAACACTTTGTGATGTCTTATTATTTCCACCAATGCATAGATTATAGTTCAAAAAACACTTATCCAAACTATCCCATTGAACAAAACACCGAGATCAATTTTTCACATAATTGCAACAGTTTGAATATAACACTACCGACACAAACACAATTAAAGTAGAAAATACAGGGCTTTATTAAGAATCGCCTTGTTATACAAACTACTCTACTGCTTTGGCTCACTGTGTACAGACTCCAGAGCAGGCAGAGGTGGACCATATTTATTACTCCTCACTTACATTCTTTATTCATTGATTTGCCAATGGCAGTATCAACTCATTCCACGAGACAAAGTTGGTTTCCACATTGAAACTTGAGACTTAATAGCCCTTCTGCTATTTTTATCCTCCAATTATAACTCTGAATATTCTTGTTATCACTAAAAATACAATACTCTTTTTAATCTTGTTACATTCTTGGCCTTTGTGACTTGGCAGTGAGTTCCATGCCCTAATTACAAGTTTTATATGTAGAGGTAATTACAGGTTGGGTTTTTTTTATCAGTTTTGAAAGTTACCTTTTAATTCTGCTTGATGTTCCTCAGCTCATGTTAAATGAGAGAGAACGCAGTCATCTGATCTACTGTACTTAGACCATTATTTTACTGTGCCCTCTTTCTTGATCTTCCCTCCAAAGTGAAAAAAGGTCTAATTTTTCAAACAAGAGTTTTTTCCATATCCTCATTTATTCTCATTACCCTTCCATGATCCCACTTTAGTTCTTTAATACATTTTTTGAAACAGGGAAAACAGCTGCTGAAATTGTGCAATCTCTCTACCGAACACAATGTGCCACCTGCATAACAGTGGAAGATGAGGTCCTGAGAACTCAGGTCTCTGCAGAGCCATGCTTTTGAAGTCATAAATATTAACGATTCAGAGACTTTCCAGTCTGACTTCCCTTGATACAATGTCATGGTATCTAATGCAAATTCTGCATGAAATCTGTAAGTTCTTTTTACATACGAGCATATCTTGTTATTTTAAATCCACTTTCAACACTAGGTCTTCAATTAACAGAAAGCTACATCCACAGTAAGCCTCTGTTACCTGCCTGTACTTTACTCCTACAGTTTGTTGTTTTCTCTCAGTTCCCAGGCTGGGAAACCTCCTGTGTGACTTACAGAGCTAGAAAATACCAGGTTGGGAAAAAAAAAAAATGTAGATACTTCTAGACTGTGATGGTAAGAGGTTACTGCTTAACCTTCTATCAAATAAACAAAATAGATTGAGCTACTAGAGCTTCGTTTTTTAAGACATTGGTCCTAAACCTTGTATTCTCCTTGAAAGCCTCTTCAGTTTTTCAACTTCTTTTAACAGTACCTCAGTATTGGTCTCACTAATGCTTAGTGGTAGGAGTCAACTTTGACTGAATACACTCAGTACTTTGAATTATAAAGAGGAAAGATTGTGCCATATGTGGAAATGTAAGGTCAATTACTGATAGAGATGTCAACATCTTTCTGCTGAATGAGTCAGCGGTGCCCTGGCAGCCAGGAGGGCCAACCGTGTCCTGGGGGGCATCACGCACAGCATCACCAGCTGGTGGACAGAAGTGACTGTCTTGCTCTGCTCTGCACTGGGGCGGCCTCACATCAAATACTGAGTGCAGTTTTGGGCACCACAGTATAAAAAAGATACTAAGCTATTTGAGAGCATCCAAAGGAGGGTAATGAGGATGGTGAAGGGTCTGGAGAGGAAACCGTACTAGGAGTGGCTGAGGTCAGTTGGTCTGTTCAGCCTGGAGGAGACTGAGGGGAGACCTCATTGCAGTCTACAACTTCCCCATGATGGGAAGTGGAGGGGTAGGTACTGATCTCTTCACTCTTCTGACCCGTACCAGGACTCAAGGAAACAGCATGAAGCTGAGTCAGGGGAAGGTTAGGTTGGATATTAGAGAAGTGTTTTTTACCCAGAGGGTGGTTGAGCAATGCAACAGGCTCCCCAGGGAAGCAGCCACAGCACCAGGCTTGGGCCTGACAGAGTTCAAGAAGCATTTGGATAACGCTCTCAAACACATGGTGTGACTCTTGGGGTGTCTTGTGCAGAGCCAAGAGCTGGACTCAATGATCCTGATCGGTCCCTTCCAACTGAGCATGTTCTATGATCCTATGATTCTCTAACCATTCTTAATTCTAGCAGTGTGTTCTTAAATGGAAAGAAATAAAGAAAGGTTGTGGCCTCATAAGACACACTGGTCAAAAGAAAAACAACTGATCTAGCAGAGTCAGACATATCTGTTATACATCCTAATTTGCAAGCAAATAAGCAGCTACAGCAGGAGCCTTCCTTAGCAGTACAGTGTGTATATGACTGAGCTCAACAACAGAAAGGAAGAATACGGGACCAGTGGAGGTAGGCACATGATGAGAAGGAATACAGGAGCATTGACCAGGTGCACAGGGATGGAATTAGAGGGCCAGTGCTTCCGTGTAGTTAAAATTGATGAAGGACATCATAGGTAAGGACACTTTCGCAGCAAAATGGGAGACTGAGTAAAATCTAGGCCCCCTGCTGAATGCAGCAGGTGACCTTGTGACACAGCACACATGTACTCACTTTGTCTCAGTATCTACCAGCACAGTCTGCCCGCAGGTCTCCCAGAGTTCCATGTCAAGTAGAAGGAACAAGTCAGGGTCTAATTAAACAAGCTAGAAATGTCATACAAGTCCATGGGATTGGACAGGATACATTTGAGAGTACTAAGCGTGCCAGCAAAATCATTGGAAGGGCACTCTCTCCCTTGAGAAAGGTCACAGTGATCCAAGGAGGTTTCTGACAACTGCAAAAATGTTACATCTGTCTTAGAAAATTGCAATAAGGAATATCTGGGTGATGAATGGTTGATCAACCTTCTCTCAGTTGCTGGGGAAATTATGGAGCAAGTACTCATGGAAATCATTTCCATTTCCACAACAACAAAAATGTTATTGTGAGCAGCCATCTTGAATTTCCCAAGGGCAAACTGTGCTTAGCTACTCTGATTGCCTTCTACAACTACATTACCAGGCTCTCTGGGTGAGGTTAGAGTAGATATTGTTCCTCTTTTCTTCAAAGCTAGGCCTTTAATATGGTGTTTCAGCATCCAGATAGAGGTGGACTACCAGTGCAGGCTGGAACTAACGGTTCTGCAAGAGAGGACCCAGTGGACCACAAACCAACAAAGTCAGCAGCGTGTGCTTGTGGTAATGAAGAGTAACCACATTTTGGAGTGCATTAGCAAGACCACAGACAGCAGGTCAAGGGACACGATTATTGCCCTCTATTCAGCCATATGAAGTCACATCTAGAGCACTGTGTTCGGTTTGTTCTCTTGCCAAATAAAAGAGAGACTGAAGAGAATCGAGCGAAGGGTTATTAAGGTAGCTAGGAGCTTTGACATATAAGGAGGTTGAGGGACCTAGGAATATCAATATTCTTATCAACTTTAATGGACATTTACTGCCAGAGCATGCTTAGCAACATTCCTTATGTTCTCATTATGAGACCAGATGCATTTTGGTAGTTCCATCCAGAAGACCTACAATGGCTGTAAGTATATATTAGAGCCCATTAATGTCACCAGTGCAGTACCTAGTGATGATGTGCCACACAAACTTTGAACTGAGTTCCACACAGACATTAAAAGATAGCCTGAGTGTAGGATTGTCCTGCAAGCAGAAACTCCCATGGCTCTTCCATATTTCTGTGCCTGACAAACTCACTCCTTCTTGGGGACTGTTGCACAGAAAATATGAATTCTACAGCAAACTGGCATCCTACCCATGAATGATTTTCCATTTATAGTTGCAAAGCCACTGCTAAAGTGGCCAAAACTAGTTTATAAAATATTTCTGCAACTATAATTGTTTGGAACCACTGAACTGCATGTTCCAAGTCAGATCAAAGGAGCACCACAAACCCATGAAAGGCTTATGTGTAAAGACAGGGTAAATTCCATGTCTGGGATCCATCTGTAATTCTGTCAAACTGAGATGCTTGTAGTTGTATATAAGTTAAATGTCTGTCTGCCAAAATTAAGTGGATGAAGAACAAACACCCCCCTATCACTTTTTTTTTTTTACAGTAACTACCTTGTTTTATTTAATGTTAGATACGTAATAAACTCCCTTTTACACTGTTACGAAAATACAAATGAGATTGGGAGTTACATCAATGCCAGAATTGATCATGGAAATTTTAATTAGCATTTTGCTACAAATGTAGATGTGTAAAAGTATGCCATATTCTTTTGACTCAAAATATTACAGCTGACACAGCTGAAGAAGATGTAGCTTAAACTCAACAGGATTTTGAGGGAACTGTATCATTTTCCTGAACAGGTTCAAGGCAAGTGTATGACTGATTTACTACAGATTGGCAACACAAAGATTGATTTAAGATATTCCAAATATAGTTGGAATGAAAAGGCTCAATGTTTTTATATTTGCACACTAGGATATGTGCATGATTTTTCATGTTTTGCCATGTAAAAAAGTAGTAATTAATATCAACTTCCAGTGTTAATTCCCTAAATAATTAGCACTTGCACATATTATTATTTCATGCCAGTTCTCTCTACTTAAAAATATTTTCTATTTCAATAACTTGAGATTTCATTTTGGAAGTGAGAAATACTTCCTCTCCATTTAAAACAATACTCATAACAAGCCACTGACAAGGGTTACAGCAAAAGGCAGATACAGTTAAATATTTTAAAAGAAGCCTGGAACATGTACTGTGAGATCATGAAATCTACTCTTTGTAGTTGTTTACATTTCAGCAGCAATTAAACATAAGTTTAGCATGCCTATACCACCACCGGGAGAAATTTGCTAAAAACTTATTTAATGTGATTTGAGACAGCCAAAAGGCAGGATATGTAATGTAAATAATAATAATAATATATAAAAAAGCAGCTTTCTTATTGCTTTATCTGATAAATCCAAATCATTAGCTTTAAGAAAAAAAAATTAATTCATAAACATGAAAGCTCCTGAATTCTTCAGCTGTTCAATAAACTCCATGATTTATTTTGGAGCCTTTGCAAATGCCATGGTCTGCAAGAGGGGTGGTACCTTTCATAGTCCAACTGATCTAGCTTCAAAAACTACATTCTGGGACATGAAGGGTTGAAATCGCGCCTGAAAACTTGACCTTTACATCAGCTGGTCTAATCTAATAAAAGAAATTACCTCTCCCTAGAAGTCCTTGCTTTGTTTATGGGTACGACTGCCTGAGATTACAGCACTACTATTATCAGGCAATGCCAACTGCAAGGCTCAGGGTGGGAAGGGCTGCCAAGTGCTTGTCCAAAAACACCCTCACGTTGGGGATCCCCGTGAAGCACCGATATCTGCATTTTTTTCCTGTTGTGCACCTGGCCCGCGGTGTGTGTGACAGGGGTGCCGGTGCCTGTCTGCAGACGTCGTGGTGCTCCCCGGTTGAGCGCCTTCCCTGCGCTCACTCGCGTCTGGGCCGGGCTCTCAGTAGCTGCTGGAGATTGAGATATTGTTGCCCGCCCAGGACCGCACTCAATATCTAAAGCAGTGGCCCACGGCTTTACTGGACAGGCGCTCGCCAAGATTCTCCAGATGTCCCCGGGCTTCCCTCTTCCCCTGGGCTCCCCCAACTGCCTCGGTCTCCCCCAGCCGCGGCGGGGGCCCGACCGTCGTTACGGGACGGGGCGCGACGCACCCGCGCCGCCATTCCTGTTGATCCAGCGCCCCCTGCGGGGCGGGGCGGGCAGGACGGAGACGGCAGCGCCGGGTAGTGGAGCAGCTCCTTGCCCTCTCCCGACGCGGCGCCTCGTCGGGACGGGGAGCGAAGAGAAGCCTTGAGCTCCTCCGAGCCGAGTCGCGCCGCCGGAGCTGCGGCGCCCGCCGTCGCGCCGCACCGGCCCCGCGGGGCTTCCGCACAGGGGAGGTGACTGACGGAGGCAGGCACGGAGGGCAGGCGCCGGCGTCCCCCCGCGCTGGCACGGCGCCGGGCTGCGCCGAGCCGAGGGGGCAGCGCCGGGGAGGGGGAACCGCCGCGGAGGGCGGGGGAGCGCCGCGTGCTAACTGGGGAGCATCGGCTGGCGGAACCGCCGCGCCTGGGCTACGCACACTATAGGCCGGCTCCGCGGAGCCACCGTGCCCCGGCTCTGTTGGCGTCCCGCCCCCGCGCAGCCCCGGCCGCGGCAGTCCAACCCAACCCGGCTCGGCTCGCAGCGACCTTCCCGCAGCCCAGGGCGGGGCGGGGCGGGCTCGGCGCCGCGGCATTCGGGGCATTCCCGCCCTGCCACCGCCCGGCCGCGCGCCGCCGCATGCAAATGAGGGCTCTCCCCATTGGCCGCACCGGGAGCCCTTTGAAAGGGCGCGCGGCGATTGGCCGCGCGCGGCGCTAACGCACGCCGAAGGATCTCCCCCCGCCCCGTCTTTTTTTTTTTTTTTTTTTTTTTAATTCGCCGCTAATGTGTGATGCGTTCCCTCTCAGACAGGGTGTAACTCTGCGCGCCGCTTACTACAAACAAGTAGTTCCCAGACCCCCGCCCTCCCCGCGCCCGACCGCGCGGTGGGGCGGGTACGGGACGCTGCAGTCGCGGCCGCCGCCCCGCGGGCGCCCCGGCGCGGAGGGGAGGGGGCGGTGGGGGCGGTGGGGAGAGGTGTTCCCCCCTCCCCTCCCCCGCGGAGGGATATCCTTGGCGCGCTCGCCGCACTGTGCCCGCACCAAAATATTGGGAGTTAAGAGGCGGCTCGGCGGCGCCGCCGGCTCAGAAGCGCGCGGGCAACTCGGCGGCGGCGCGGTCGGTCCTGCGCCCGCCACGGCTCTACTGCGGCGCCCAGCCCGCTCCTGCCACCGCGGCCCCCGCAGGGGCGGGCTCCACGCGCGGCCCCGCACCCCCCGGACTCGCCTGCCTCCGGGGAGGGCTCTACTTCTGGCTGCGCCTGCCTGCGCCCCGAGCGGCTCTCGCCAGGTGGAAGAGGGAGCGCGGGAGCGGCGCGGTCGCTGACTGCGTTTTTCCTGAGGACTTGCTGCGACCGGTGCCTGGATCGCTGCCGGCGGGGACCATCCCCCCCCAGGACTCCGTCGGTGCCCGCTCCCGACCGAAGAAGGAGCTGCGCAGAAGATATCGGCGGCCCGCCGCCCTCCGCCGGCTCCGGAGCGAGGAGAGCCGCGCCAAGCGCTGAGCCGGGAGGACGCCGGCGGAGCCACCGCCGGGGACTCGCCGTTTTCCCCCACTCGGAAGATGTTGCTCTCCAAGTTCGGCTCGCTGGCGCACATCTGCAGCCCCAGTATGGACCATTTGCCTGTGAAGATCCTCCAGCCAGGTACGGGGCTGGGGTGTCCCCTGGCAGAGCGGCGCCGGTGGGCGCGGGTCGGCCCCGCGTTACCGGGGTGCCGGGGCCGGAATCTCGCAGCCCCCGGAGCTGCATTTGGGGCTTTTATTTTCTTTTTCTTTTTTCTTTTTTTTTCTTAATTGAAGAAGACAATATATTAAAAAGAAAGCCTTGGTCAGAATCAGGGCAGCGCGCACAGTACGCGTCCGCTGGGCAGAGCATTTGTGGGCTTTTTTTTTTTTTTTTATTTATTTTTTTTTTTTTTAATTTTGGGCGCAGCACGGCTGCGGACACTGACGCGGGTGTTTCCCTCTCGTTTCCCCAGTGAAAGTGGAGAAGGAGCCGTTTGATAAAGTCTACCAGGTGGGCTCCGTACTGGGCAGCGGGGGCTTCGGCACCGTGTACGCGGGGAGCAGGATCGCCGACGGGCTGCCGGTGAGGAGCGGGGCGCCCGGGCGGGGGTGGCGGGCGGGATCGCGGCGCGGGAATCTGCGGGCGCGGGAAGCGGCGGGCGCGGCCGGCCCGGCCCTTCGGCGGCGGAGCGCAGGCTGAGCCCGCCCCGCCGCTCACGGCGCCTCCTTTCTCCCCGCTCTGCAGGTTGCCGTGAAGCATGTGGTGAAGGAGCGGGTGACCGAGTGGGGCACGATTGTAAGTACCCGGGGGGGACTCCGGGGGTGCCGCGGGGCTCCGCCGCGGCGGGGCCATTGTGTGGGTGGCGGGGCCCGCCCCGCTGGCGCGGCCTCTGCGTCGGGAGGGAATTTGGCGGGGGTTCGCCGCCGCAGCGCCGCGCCCGCCCCTCGGACTGCGGCAGCCGCGGAGGGGGGCCCGTCGGCCGCGCCCTCCTTCCCCGCCATGCACGCCCTCCTCCCTCCTGCCCCTCCCCACCTCCCTCCCCTCAGCGAGGGGGCGCCCCGGGGCGCGCCGCCCCCCCGCTGACCCGCGCCCCCCTTCTCTCTGCCCAGAGCGGCGTCATGGTGCCCCTGGAGATCGTCCTCCTGAAGAAGGTGGGCTCCGGCTTCAGAGGGGTCATCAAGCTGCTGGACTGGTACGAGCGGCCCGATGGCTATCTGATCATCATGGAGCGGCCCGAGCTGGTGAAGGACCTGTTCGACTTCATCACGGAGAAGGGCGCTCTGGACGAGGAGACGGCCCGCGGGTTCTTCCGGCAGGTGCTGGAGGCGGTGCGCCACTGCTACGGCTGCGGCGTGGTGCACCGGGACATCAAGGACGAGAACCTGCTGGTTGACCTCCGCACGGGCGAGCTAAAGCTCATCGACTTCGGCTCGGGAGCCCTCCTCAAGGACACAGTCTATACCGACTTCGACGGTACGTGTCCTCCCTGTGCCGAGGGCAGACCCCTAGTCTCCTGTGGTGATGCCCGCCCTAGAACCGCCGCTTAGAACGTTCCCGGTGCCTGGCAGCAGCGAGCAGTGCCCCTGACACGGGGGTTCATATCAGGTCTACCGGTAACGGAAACCTGTGGACCCGAAGCAGCTTAGGGGTGTTCAGTTGCGTAGGAAAAAAGAGATTCCATGCAGTGACGCAGCAGTTTCTGTTTCCCTGTCTTGGAAAAAGCGGGTTTTTTTCCTAGAGGGCGATCTGTTTACATGGAGGCTTTGCCAGTGTCGGATGTTTCCATGTGTGGATATGCAGTTTTTATATGGGGTGCTTTTTTTAACTCGGAGCGGTACCTCCCCTTCCCATTCCGGCAGTGTCCTGGAAATCCCGCATTGCAGATTTTAAAACGATGGGGATAAGTGTGCTCCCTCAAAATGACTTGATGTAGATTTCAGGGCCGGGGTCGATGCTTTAGGGGTGGGAAAGCTAAACATAAGCCAGTGTGTGTAACCAGAGAGAGCGTTTCCCCTAGTCCTTGAAGTGTGACTGATGTAACGGGGCCTCGCTCCCCCCCGTTTCCCCCGCCCCCAGCTGCCGCACTCACATCTGTTTGTTGTGAAACCCGAAGCCCTGCCGCACGTGACCCTCGGCATCACGAATTCCCCGTTTTGTTTGGTATCCAAGGAGCCCGCGGGCACCGGAGGGAGGGGAAGGGTTGGGAGGCAGGTTGGGAAAAACTGCCGCAGAGAAGCCCGAGGGGGGCCTTAAAAACACAGAAATCGTAAGCGGCCCTGTTTTGTTTACTGCCCTGTGGAATTGGATAAAGCAGATTAGCTCCATGTAATGCGAGCAGACCTGAGTTTCACCTTCTTGTCGCCCTCTCCTCCTCCCCGCCAGCCCCCTTTGTCCTTTTGTGTCTATTTTTGGTGTGATGGTGCAGACGCCACGTGGTCAGTGAAAGGGAGCTCGCCTCAGTAAACAGTCAGCTGATGGGGCTGTGTTATTCCTTGCAACGAAATAGCACAACCGGATGGGCCAAGTCTGTTGATGGTGTAACCCCGCAGATGACCTGAAATTACACCACTAATGGCTTTGCCTGTAAAAAATTGAAAGCTTCTTTTTTTTTTTTCAATTCCCAAATGTCAAATTTATGAATTTAATTTAAGCCTACCAGAAGGAGCTGAACAACGGGGAAGCACTTTAAACCTTTACTCTATTTTTTTTTTTTTTTTACTGCTTTCAGGAACGAGAGTATACAGCCCTCCAGAGTGGATTAGATACCACAGATACCATGGGCGGTCAGCAACAGTATGGTCTCTGGGAGTTCTGCTGTATGATATGGTTTGTGGAGACATCCCTTTTGAGCAAGATGAAGAGATCTTGAGGGGACGGTTATACTTCAGGAGAAGAATTTCACCTGGTGAGTTCTATAGGGGTCAAGTGGGTTTTTGTTTTTTTGGGTTTTTTAAATAGTCCTGTACATTTGAGCTTGTATGGGTGGATTTTTTTATTGCTTGGGATTGTCTTTTTTTACTTTCCTAGTCTAACATAACTTTCTTTTTTTTTTTTTGGTACAGAATGTCAACAGCTGATCAAATGGTGCCTTTCACTGAGGCCTTCAGACAGACCAACACTTGAGCAAATTTTTGACCATCAATGGATGCACAAATCTGAAGTAGTGAAGTCTGAGGACTGTGACATAAGGCTACGGACCCTTGATACTGATGTATCTAGCACAAGTTCAAGTAATGAGAGTCTGTGAATTACTAAGGACCTCGCACTGGGAGGGGAGCTACAAGCAGAAAGACCACAGTGCTGCTGCCAATACATAGGAGGGGCTAGAAAAATGCATTCATTATTCTGTAGTTGAATCTTTGTCTGAGGGACTTGATTTTATTTTCCCCCTTTGCTGGTTTCTGCTTTGGAATGAGAGATTTCCTTTGGAAACGCTGATGTTTGGGAGTTGCAGGCCAGTACTTAGTCAAAGACTGACCTTATTAAGAAAGCAGTGACCTCTTGAATACATGGTAAACTTTTTTGCTCTCATAGAGCCTGGACTAGATTTTATTTGCTTTTGAGTGCCTTTTTGAAAGCTGCTTCAGTGGGACTTTCTTTTTTGAGCTGTCTATGTCCAAAGAAGATCCAGTTCATTATAGGAATTTGCTCCCTTTAGACTCAGTGCTGGAGGAAGCAGCTCCTATGATGCATTGGAGAACCTGTTCGGTGATTGAATGAAGTAGTCCCATCCACTGGTGATGGAATACTTGAACACAGACATTTCACTCTGCCCCCCCTGCCCTTTCCAAATCGAACCCACCTCTGCTGCTCAAAATATTTCCTATAGCCTGCACAGAAATATGAACAGGTATATCGGCTTCTTTGTCAGAAACATTTATTCATGTTTCCTTTTATCATCTCTACCATTGGGCATGAGAAGCCCCTTTCTCAACTCCCCCTGGCCTTTTGTCACCCTGCGAGTCTTAAAGTATGTATGGGCATGATGAATGCACAATCAATGCAATATTCAAGGACTTTTACTTTTTTTTTCCATACCTGTATAATGTGTTTATGTAAACTTGGTTTTTCCCATGTACTATACAATTATTTATTGTTTGGAATTTAGAAGACCTCCCACAGTTTTCAGCTGTGGCTATTTATTTGGTTAATTTATTTGGTTAGAATTATTCAACACTGTGCTTTCCCCTCCTTCTCTCCATGGGAATTCTAGTGGTTTGCCCATGGCACTTTTTTTCTGCATTCCTGTTAACTTTTTGTTAAAAAAAAAAAAATAAAATTCTGACCTTATCAGTTTTTTGTTGGAAGATGGGAAATTGTTGTACAAAGTTTAATTTAAGGGAAATAGAATGACTTTCTAAAGTTAGTCAGTATGCCTTTTGTCTGGTATTATTGTACCAGAAATGTAAAGTAATGCTGTTTGGAAGGGTTTTAAATTATTGACATTGTACAGTCTCCGTGCATTGGCTCTGGAAGGTAGAGTGGCAGAGTCATAAACCTTAATTTATTTTAATAGCTGTGTTTCTGTGATCTGGTTGCATTTATGCAGCTTGGATTTGGATTTTTTTCTTCTGTTTAACAGTGTGAAATGTATGGAGATCATATTTTTTATACAGGTATTTCAATTAAACTTTTTGTATATAACAGTTCTGTGTTTGTGTGCTTTTATCTTAACTATCCAGTTACTCTTGATGGTAGCTGGGGAACACACTCTGTTATCATCTCAAACACGCTGTTACCATCTTACTCTGTTAAAGGTGTGCAGCAGCTGACCCTCAGTAGGTATATGGACTATATACCATTACGCAGTGATTGTTTTAGGAGAATTAAACAATCTCTCATCTGGACTGTATCTACTCCTTGATTACTGTACTTGATTTTGGACTGAAGAAGGAGTACAATAGAACAGCACTGATGGCCTACATTAAAGGGAATAGGCCTGTAATTGTGGGACTTTTAACTGTAAACTGTGAATAACTGAAATACCAGTGTCTTCTGGTATAACAAGGAAAGATTTATATAGCTGCTGGTGGTTGCTGTTTTCACAGTTGACATGTTTACTTTCCATTACCTTCAGTTTCCTTCTTCCTGCTTACCCCTTCTTCCTGGGGGTGGATGAGGACTTCCTGTGCCTTTACAGGAAAGGGACAGCATTCTTGGAGAGCAGGGCAACTTGTTTTCCTTCAACCTCCTTAGATTATCTGAAAAGACTGCTGTGTCACTTGCTAAAGTACGGGGGAGTATGTACTCTTCTCATCTATAGCAAAGAGCAAGAGAAATGTCCTCAGCATTTGTCTTAGCACATTGGGAGTCAAGTCCTGCAGATTATCGAGTTCATCCTGGTGTCTCTGCAGCCAGAGACTGACCTGACTTGGTCTTTTTGTGGGGGTGGTAGCGATGACTAGATTTAACTACCACAGAGGGATATTTACCACAAGGTATATTTAAGGATGTGTTTGTGCTTAAAGGTGCTGTGTAGTTGTCAGATAAAGGGCTAGGCTTAGCATCTGTGGGGCTTATGTTATTTCCCTTTCTGGGGATCTTTCTGCTAGCTCATCTGCTATTATTTTGGTTCCCTGTGGGGAATATCTCGCTGATATCACATCAAGCTCCTGATGCTAAGTAGTTCAGACTCAAAATGCCCATAAATAGCAGGAGGTAAAGCTGAAGGAAAAAGATCATTTATGGTCTGTGCAGTTATCTGATGACATGGAGGGAAGGTGCATAGCTTTTACTTGGCATGAAAAAGTTCAAATTACTCTATTTAGGGGGAAAAAAAAAACTAACCACCGTTGTGTCCATCAATTTGTTTACTATGTTTTCTGCTTTTGTTCCTTTTTCATTTTAGACTTGCTTCTCCAGTTTTTAATGAAAATCTGTACATATGTTCAACCTAGTCCCTGAGAAACTCCCACGTACATGAAGAACCCTATTGGAGCTCTATTCATAGAAGTAAAAGATTCTATGGTTAAGATTACTTAGGAAAATCACACAATGTCCTAAGAGAAGAATCCTTAAAAGTGAATATTTTGAGTTTTGCTTCGAAATGAGAGATTTCTTTTGCTTAAGAGGGGAGGATTCAGGTACACTACAGGAGAGATGATCCCAGCGCCTACTGCAGTTCTTTAGGGAAACACATTTCTAACCACAAGTGGTCCCTGGAGAAATTCCAGTAGCTGACAGTAATTAACATCTTCCACTCCAATGGCTTCACATGTTCACAGCTGTAGAGAGAGATGGCAGCGAGGCCACACGGGTGAGCTTCAAAGGGCTACCAGAAAAGCGATTCTAAAACCACGTTTGTAAAGCTATTGTTGATTGCTGAGCTAGGGACTTTCAACATTTCCACAGGAGCCGATGTTACTTTCCTTAGCTTCACAGAGAATCACTGTTGAAATGGTCTGTTTTGAAACATAAAAACTAGGTTTTCACCTTTTGCTACTGAGGCAAAATGCATTAAAAGGATAAAGGTCAAAAGGACACGGGCATGAGTGCTGACTCCCCTCTGGGATTAGCTCAACATAAAAGGTGCACTTTCAGTACTGCACAGGCAGCTTTCGTTGTGAAACTCCCCTGTACACTAATAGAAGCCATGTGGCTGAAACACCATATACCGAAAGTAATGATTTTTAAAAATAGCTTTTCATTGCAGTTGAAAGTTGGAAAATGATGTGTTAATATGGTTCCATTAGCTGAGTGTTTCTGCCAAAATGAACAAGTTGGTGACAGCTCTTGGTTTCTCCTGTGCATTAAATGTTTCTCTGGGATCCTCCTCTTTATACTCTTCTCGCTAGGTTGGTTTTCAACAGCACAGGGCTTGAAAAGTAAAATTCAGCAGGTCATTCAAAACACTACTATTTAAATCAGAGCCTGTTTTAACCTTGAAAAATTGATTTACTAATGATCATATGTATTTATGTATGCTACTGACTTCATAAGAGATATTTTAATACATTTTAATGCAGAAAGATCTTTAACAATGTATTGGTTTTTGTCATTGATATCCCTAATAAAGGTCATTCTCCTGCATGCATAAGCATACACTCGCTTTTTTTTTTCCTTTTTGTTAACTAAGCTTATATTTACTAAAGCAGCCAAACAAAAACCCTTTGAACAAAACTATCAGAAGGATGTTAGAAAGATTGATGAGGGTGTGTTCTCACCAAACAGTTATGGTTGTCTCTCAGTGGTTTACTGACCTCTGTTGGTGAAATTAAAGTACATGTTCCAAAAATAATGATTCATAAATTGGGGAGATGTTAAAACACTGCTGGCCGATATTTTTAGATATTGGTGAGTATGGCTAATACTTCAATATACCACAATGTTTGAAAAGATACCACTAAAAATTGAAAAAAAATACTACAGATATGAAAATAACTTTTCAATAAAAAGGGGAGAGGAAAGTATGAATTCAAAAGGCTGTCAACTCTGCATCTGCTGTTACAGCGGTAACCTGCCTAGCGTTCCCCTAGTCACCTACATGACTCTTGGCATGAGCATTTGAGAGCATATTAGCCCTCATTCTTCCACTTCATTTCAGTCACAATGAGAAGCACTTTTCTTCTGACATACAGATGGACAATAATTCTCAGTGGTGTAACTAGATAACAGAACATTGTGGCCCTATCAGCCTATTGTTAGCAGAATTTTTACAACTAACAGCAGTAATGCTACAACTGGCAGCAGAAGTCAAGATGGTAGCATTTTAGTTTCATTGTAATACAGTTTTTGATATTGTACCGAAATTTTTTCTGCTTGTAAATTTGCAATTACTTAGTTTCGTGGTTATCTGTGATTTAAAAATTTAATATGTTTTTGCCTAAGGTGTTCCTTCAGGAAACTGACTTACCAGAGACATACTAAGCTTTGGTTATATTGCAGAACTGCTGAACAAAGTGATAAGGAGGCCATAAATCCACACAACTAAAAATGAATTTAAATCCACATTAGACAGAATTCCTAAATAATTTCAGAGAGAGTTTGTCTCATAATTCGTGCATTTATGTGATCACAAAAAAATGTGGGCATAGAGACACACCAGTTCTTTTTTTTTGCTGAAGAGAAGTGATTCTAGAGAACTCCAGAACTGTAGTCTAACTCAAGGCAAAATGAGGAGCAGTAACATACATTCATTAAATTCTTACTGACATTTTCTTTGCTTGCAATCCCACCCCTTCTGGTCCAATAAATTTAAAAGGTATTCAATCTTTGTATCCTTTACTGCTTATAATCTAATATTTGTAATACAGCTCGGCACACTCAAGTTTTAAGAAATGTTAAGTGGTTTCTAAATATGTGATAAAATCGGTGTGTTTATATCTCAGATGCTAGGATTTCCTTTTCCTTAAAATGCTATGAAGGAAATTACTTACCTACGGAAACATTATGCTTACATAATAATATAAATTCAATATAGGTCTCAGATTAGCTGTGTTTAAGCTCTAATTAATATGGTCTTAGTAAGAATGTTATCTATTATAGTTAATACTCTGCTAATTGACTACACAAACCATTATGTAAAAAGCTGCTTATACTAGTCCACTAAGAGAATTAATGAGACCCATACTTTGACTTGCACTGTTTCTCAGGTGAGTCTGTGTTAAACCTGGAAATTACAATTAAGTCACAGATAGCAGAGTAACTTGTGGATCAATGTGATTCTTTGTTTACTGTTAATGACTCAGCAGTCACTTTGAGTCTCCAATCAGGAATAAGGAAAGATACCAGGAAATCATATTTAAAACCAAAGTATTTTGGTAGAGAATTTTGAAGCAAATGTTTTATCATTTTATGAATCATTGCCTGTGTAATACCTAGTTGGAATTTTTTTTCTTTTATGTAAGTTCTACTGGAAAAAAATGTTATTTTGTAGAAATAAAAAAGTTTTGCTTGAAACACTTATTTTGGCAATTATGAATGGTCTGGTTTCAGGGTTGAAGCTTACCTCTCCACTTTTCTGCTTCCCTTTTTTAGGACAGGAAAATATAAGCATCAAATATCAGTATATTCCAATTGAAACATTAATATGTTAACAAGCATATGCTATAAGACGTTGGAGTGGGGATGCCCCATAATTTTTTTTTTTTCCAAAAGTTTCCAAACCTAATAGAGTCATGAAAGGGAACAGTCTCTTTCAAGATCATTCTAAGGGAAGATGTCCGTTAACTGTGGGTAAATGCTCCCATGTTCAGACTCCGTGCAAGGCTCTTCTTTTTTCTTTTTTCTTTTTTCTTTTTTCTTTTTTCTTTTTTCTT
>NW_020884881.1:4406600-4561573 GCF_003945725.1 Corapipo altera
TTCTTTTTTCTTTTTTCTTTTTTCTTTTTTCTTTTTTCTTTTTTCTTTTTTCTTTTTTCTTTTTTTTTTCTTTTCATTTTTTGGGGTCAGGATGAGACAGGGTTATTTTTAGGGTTTTTTTTTAATGTGTAAGTATTAGCAAAAACCTTAAAATATAAAGATTTACATCAACATAGAAAAGTGTAACAAATCTCTGCTTAGAAGGAAATTGTCTACTGTCCAGGTAGATGTAAATAGATAACAAACTTAATCCACAGGAAGGCAGATTAAGCTGTGGTAAGAAAGAGTTTTATATCTGTAAGGCTAGCTGAACACCAGAGTAAACAGACTGTGGAATATGGCAAATCAGCATTTTTAGAAAGAGGCATTTTTCATAAATCATCTAAAAATTACAGCTAATTTAAAATTACTTTGAATTTCATCAGCCTAATACTCTCAAGTTACAAAAAGATATTTCAGTCCACAACATTCATCTGCTTCTTGAACCAATATAAAATTTATTGATGATACTGCTTTTGCTAGTGGCAAAACACTTTTTAATGCAGATTTGATCTAATCAATAGAAGTGGTGACAGACTTTCTCATGATGGTGAGACTATGAGGCTAGTGACCTTTTCTCAAAGCCAGCATAAGCTAAATTGTTGTGCACACTATCCCTTCCTTTTGCTGGTACACTGATATTCAGATCAATAAATTCATCTGTCTCATAGAAACCCTGCGTAACTGAGGGAATATGCACAACCACGTGGGTCTGGGGCATGTTGGAAGAGAGATGTTACTGCTGAAGAAAGGATGTGTGTAATAACAAAATTTGCTCTAGGCAGTACCATCAAAAATACACCCCCCAGTTTCTATTTGAAAAGAAAGAATCTGCAACAAAGAATTTCTGAGGAATATTGACAAATCCTGCTGTTTTTAACCTTATGTGCAAATTATTTTAAAAGGTGTTTCTTTAAATGAGGTGCTGAGCAGTTGCTTGAAAGATATGCAGTGCCTCAACTACTGATGAAGTGAAAGAACTCAGGTCAGTTAGAATCCTATACAGGTTAGAACTTAATTCATGACTATTTTTACACATTTCAACAGTATACCCTGCTTTTTAACCAGCTTCACAGGTACATTTGCAAATGGGAAAATACATTAAACATTTCAGAATTGTTAATCAATCAAAACACATTACTTATATACATGAAGAAAAGATAAGTTGCAGTGAGAAAAAGTAATGTAAATGAGCTGAGATATCATAATTGCTTTTAATGTTTTAGCTCAAGACCTATAATTTCCCTATTTCTCTGTCATTTTGAGTCTCTTCAGCAGGCATGAGCTCCACTGTCATCTCTAGGATACTTTTGCCAATACTCATAGTTTAATATGTAGAATTCTGACATACTTAAATGAAAACTTCAGCAACTGATCTTGGAAATCTTGCTCAGTCGCTATGTAAACGGTGAATTTTGAATGCATTTTAAAGATACACCATTCCCCAGTCTAGTGGTTGTTGAGGTGATCCACTCAAGTAGCTCTAACAGCTGAGGATCATAATTTCCCTGACAACTCCTAGCCAATATGTTCTTGATGGCATAGGATCCAGTTCTGCAGTTCTTGTCCAAAAATCCCCGTTCTGCCTTTCAGAAGTCATAGCTGCACCTCTATGTAAGATAACAAATGAGTTATTTGGAAAGCAAGGACAAGGTAGCTTGAAAGAAAAGTAGAGCATAAGAATTATATCAAAACCTGAGTCCTAGGTGGAATTTTTGATAATACCACAAAGAGTTACTTACCAAGTGTCTTTTTTTCTCATGTAATTGCCTGTTAGTGTGAAAAAGGGTTCATAACAATGTTGTTAATAATTGATGCCTCTCTTTTCCTCTGTTGAACAGACTTTCCATGTCATCAACTAAGGGCATGATTCAACTCCTTTTATTGTCTGCAACAAACTCCCACCCATATAGGTGATGGGGGAACATGTGTGAGCCACAGTTGCAGAACAGATAATACACACTAAGTTACATTCTTATTATTTAATATTATTTTAAAAGCTAAGGTTCATATGGCAAAAACTGCACTGGTGCCAATGGTCCTTTTCACTCAGTTTTCAGAGTCCTTTAGAAACTTCATTGACTGATTATGAATATATATATATATATATATATATATGATATGAACCCTTTGTCTACATCTTACTGCCACCGTAAAGCTTTCTCATTTACAGAGTAAAGTAATATTGTTAACATCACTTAACATTTAGCCAAGTTATTAAGAGACCTGAAATTATTCGCTCTTTCTGACCAATTTTTCTGTTCTTCTGGAAAACTTTGAATTTCTTTAATGGAAATTTTGAGTAGCACACGTTCATATATATGACTATATAATATATTAATATTTCAAACTCCTATAGTAAGTCTTCTCCAATTAATAGATTAGTTTGGCTGAAGCCTACTGACAACTGAGCATCATAAATGATGATTATCAAGGCAATATTAGAAAATCATAAAGAATCCCCGTACAAACACAAGATTATCAGAGGTGCACATGAAGTTCTCCCAGCTCTTGCAGATGGCCAGTACAAAGTTTACGTGGCACTGGAAACAAACTGAGATGGAAGACACTTCAAACATTGTGATAAGGCATCAAATGACTCAGACTGATTTTCTTCAGGGAAAGATCACTGTACTTTGCACAGTACTGCATTCCTGGCTGTGAAAATTCAAGTTAATTGATAGCCAATAGCTTAGACCTAGAGAAGAACACAAACATTTTTGTTGAAATGAAAGTATATTGAAATAAAGTATCTAGATTAACATTTACAAAGCTGTTAACTGACACAGGTTAATGCAATCAACTCAGAGGAGCCGATTCACAGACTTCAGCTAAGGTATTAATCAAACTTATTGCAAATAAAGTTTCCCAGGTAAATTTTTCCAACTAACACCTCTTTGAGACCAATGGACAATAAAAAGGCATTAATTTTCTCCTTTTTCACTAGTTTTATACAAAGTCTGTGTGGGAACATTTGTTGAAGTACCTGTTATACCAATTTATCTGTAACAGTCTCAACAGGGCTAAATGGGGTTAGATCAGTGCCTACTGCAGCCTGATGGATGGTTCTCATGTATATTTCTATGTAGATTGGCCCTTAGAAGGTGATTTGATTATTTAAAGAACAATTTGCCATATAAAAGAATCATGTAATCCTATGCTTTGAGGCTTCTGACCACTGTAAATAGGTAAATGTCATTAAAAAAAATAATAAAGTGAAAAAAGGTTACAATGGCATCTTCTTCTGAATACAGCTACTCACTGATTACCTAAAACTATGGAGCAGCTACTTGCAACAGATCTTCAACACACACATGTTTCAGTATAACCATCTCAAAAACTGGCTGGGGTATGTTGTACAAATTTTGACCACAAGCTGGTCGGCATATGCCACTGTCATTTATATAGTTGATTACCTTTCACTTTCTCAAGGATATTAACTGGCATGAACTTTCTTTTTTTTCACTTCCGGTAATTAATTCCCTGTAGAGAGTGACTGAAAACACTGAACAAAAGCATTTCATCAGAAATTATTAGAGTTGGTTTGTCAGCTGTTAATCACCATGCATTTTTGTACAAGGAGTGAAAATTTTTTTAAACCTCAATTGAGACATATTGTTTCTATAGCAGATCAGAAAGTAGTCATCTGTTTAGACTTGTATCCTAAGATTCATTGAAAGTTAGTTACCTGCAACATGCAGGCATTTAGAAATTCATTCTGCTGGGCACTGAATGGAGCTACAATGGGTGAGGGTTGTAGCACAGTCAAGTATTCTTTTATTGAAGGTCTTCCAAACTTCTACCATAATGCAGACTGACAGCACAGTGAAGGAATACTAATGAAACTGAATGGGCTTAAAACTGGAAAGTGAAGAATACTAAGGAGGAAAAAAATTGCTTCACAGATTTTCAGATTCATTGTGGTAGCCTGGTCTTATGAATGATATGGGCACTGGAAGTTTGTACAATCATTCCTGCTTGAATCTTTATGACAATACTGATTTTTTTTAAAAAGTGATTTTGTATATATTTGCCATTTCTAGGGAAGTAACTACAGCAACTTATTCAAAGCTGATAAAACCTGGATGCTCTGGTGTAACATTCCTTTAAGATTCAGTAGGAAAAATGCAGTAAAATGACAATGACAGATCACTTTTTATTATTACAGTGAGATGCAAAGGCTTGTGAAACACTGCTTGTTTCCAATGGCTTCTTAAATATATCAGTGTCCTGCTGCATCATCGTTATGTAGGAACATGTAAGAGGTGCATATCTCATTACTGTTTTCTGGGAAGAATGTCGTATAGGCCCCTGGTCTTACCAGAGTGCAACAGATGCTGCTGTATCCATCAAGATGACTCAACAGCAGCCAGTCATTTGGACAAAACCAAGATTAAGAGTTGGCTTCTTAGACCAGCTGGCAACAGGGGAATCTCATCACTATGTCTACTGCTTGTTGTGTGTTGTAGAATCTCACTATTACGAAGCTCGAAAAGTTTTGCTCTGTCTCTGCATGTTCCTCAGCCCAGGGTTCACCTTTGTCTATGTGGATTTCTTATTTCTTCACCATTCTTTACCATTTTTACAACAAACCCTTTAGTTTCACATATCTCTTGACTTTCTTGGTTTCTCTGTCTCTTGCCTCCAGCCCTGACATCAACTATTTGCTAACAGCTTTCATGTCCCAGGTGTATTGCTGCTGTGACGATATTAAAGGGATTACACTCAGAACATATGGTCAGATGTAGCAACAACAAGTACAGTACCTCACTGAGAACCAGATGCAGACATGGGTAAAAAGGTATTAATGTTTTATATGATTCTTATTTATCATTAGCGGGCATTGATTAAGTAAGTAATATGACTTATCTCAGGCACACAGCTTTGCTCTGAAGCACTTGCAGTCCAGAAAGACAAACAGTAGGCAAAGTGTAAGGGGAAAAGGATGAATATATTTTTTAAAAACAAATACCATCTATTTCCACTGGCCCTCTGCCTAGCATTATTAACTCGCAATACTTTGTAGACATCCAAGTTGAATCTTCCTGCTGTTACTGGAAAATTTTTCTTGGCTCAGATATGAAAACAATTTCCTTTCAAACTCAACACTATGTTGTTACAACATCCACTTTGATAATCTAATGGTCAAATGTGATGACTGCCTCCTGGAGCACCTCACAGGGACACTATTGTTGTGTGATGGTGACCTTACATCTGGGAACAGCCTTGCTTAGGGTTTTCCAAATGTCTTACAAGGCCATATGACAGATATGTGTAAGGCTCCATGCCAGTCACGCTGGTTTAAAAACTCCTTGACAGTCATGCCACTTGTGACTCCCTGTGCTGCCGTGACACATGACCCTTACACTGCAAATATTCTTCTATATTATGCAAGGGTGTCACTACAGAAGGAGGATTATGTGATGTCATGGCTAGAGTCTGATCCTGCCTCATCCCCAGATGTACAAGAAGAAAACAGTTGAAAGGATTAGTATATAAGTGGCTTTTAGAGGCAACTACCCCCTTATTCTGGCATTGCTAGGTGAACAGATGCTAGATGTTGCTAGATATTGCTGCTAGGTGTTGCTGAATGACCCCAATCTGCCCAATAACCATCTGCATCAACTTATAACATAGGATAACCCTGGAGAAAAGCAGCCAGTGGAACCAACTCACCTTTGTCACATGCACTGGTACCTTATTTTTACTTCAGGTATGTACACATTACTTTATTTTTATCTCTTGACAGCTACAAGACTTAGTCATAGTTGGTAGCTGATCTCATCTCCTCTTTACTGGCAAAAAAAAATCTAGTCAGAGCAACCATATCACTTCTAAGAGGAAACTGCCTCAGCCACAGCTGGTCTGCTAAAACAGAAGACACACCAAAGCAGAAAACATGGATAAAAGTAGGTGTTTAAGGTAGGCCTTTTTTTCAAGCTACGTAATAGACTGCCCTGGCAGAATGGAGCTGTTGGAGGAGATCTTTCATTGCCTCACTTAATGTTCCTAGCTTCAGTAGGTCGGTATGCTAGCATTGTATGTAGCAAACTCTCTAGTCTACCACACAGTTGCCTATGAAGCGTACATGTTCCTGTTGGAGCAAAGGGTTTATTATTAATACAAATGTCTTCTAAAAACTACTATTTATCAGGCATATGAATTCTGTGTTGTCTTCTCCTATATCTACCCTTCTTAAAATGAAAATCAAACCATACCACATTGTCAGGTTCCCCCTTTGACTCTTTACCCATTGCTATTTTCACTGTTACCAGTATGTCATCACTTTACCAGCAGTTAACTTGACAAGCTGGAGAGAAAGAAAGAGAAGATCTCAGGTCTTGCTTATTTTGATTTAGAAATTAATGTTGTCATCAAGGGAAGTGTTAACATAATGAAAGCAAACTTGACTTTCAGAAAAATCAGTTAGCTGGAGGCAAGTAGTTACATCCCTTTGGCTTGAAATCAATCAAGTTCAGGAAACGCAGGAATGACTATGTGTTGTATGCAGCACAAGCAGATCGGAGTAAGAGTCTTCCCAGACTTTCTTTGGACCATCTCCAAAGGACTTGGAAAGGTCTGTATAATGAACTGTTAAAAAACTACCAAGTGGGTAGATGCAGAAGCAAAGGCAAAGGTATATATCTGCTTTAACTGTGTTAGCTTCATGAGCTGTTGGGCCTGGGGGAGACCTGAAGTTTGATTGGAACATTTCTGCCCTGTGACGTATCAAAAGAAAGATTATGTATCTATCTCTCCTTGTTTTCCCAGAGAAAGGAAAGACTGACTATCAGCAGAAAAACTCATAAGGTGAGTGAGAATCACATGATCTCACACTGCCAATGACAGGGTGAGGAACACTGACGGTGTGACAATGTACAAAGATGATGTCTTGGAAAAGTCCTTTCATCAGGGGTTTAGGGATCAGTACTGCAAAGATTTTAAGCACTAATAGCACATAATATCACTATCTAAAGTTCTGTCTAGACTTGGAGACCAAGGACAGATTGTCCTAGATTAGACAGGTTTCAGGGAGATTAGATAGAGTCCCTCGATTTATTTTTTTTCTTTAACTTGTGATATTAATGAAACAGAGCTCATTAGTATATTATTAATTCAGTAGAGCTCCTTTCAGGTACAAAAGTGAAGACACATGGAAATCAAGTGCTTGGTCCTTAACATTAACAACAAGCTGTAATTTTCCTCAAAAGGATTCACTATCTTTTAAACTGTTAAGGTCAAAAATCTCTTTATCTTGAGAGCGTCATGGCAAATTATTTTGTTAACACAGATTTCATTTACATCGTGGGACCTTGAGCCTTTCCAGACAGTTAAGATAGGCAAAGCTCCAACAATGAAATGAAAGGGGGGAGTTTCCAGTAACTCACTCTTCTCTCCAACACCTTGAGGAGTCATGCCAATTTTAAGGCAATCGAAGCCCTTATGTACTACTGCAGAGCACCTAGTCTGAAAGAAATCAGCACTTCTTTGGTTAGGTGTTAAATGCTCCAATCTTCTCATCAGGAGATTCTCATTAATGAAAACACCTTGTGGGGATGAATGCAGGGAGAAGACAATATAGAACTGAGAGGTGTAAAGGGCTACACTCACTTTGGTGGATCCTCATCCTCCCTTATCTGGGGCCAGGTACTTACAGTCTGTGATCCTGTCAGCTCTTAGTAGCTACCACAGTGAAGCTTGGTAGTTGTTTACATCATAAACCTATGTCATAGATATCATTACCGTGGAAACAGAGAGGAACAGTCAGGCAATTTCAGTGTACCAGAGACCCCAGATCCTACAATCTCTGCTCCCAGAGAACACCCAAGGGTCAGTGGAAACGTTCAGTCCTCCCTTTCCGTCCTCCCTTTCTTCTCTACATGCCTCTCTGCCTGAAAAGAGAAGGAACCATTGAACCTGAAAAGAGAAGGAACCATTGAACCCTCTCAGGTCAGACAAGGAGAAGGGAGAGAACTTTGGATAACTGCAGTGGCAAAGGGATCTATTAGGTCTTGTTACTAGTAAGAGAAAAGGTATGCAAAAATTCTGCCCCCGGTTTCCTTGGGAAAGTATGTAGACAACCTATGAGACAGCATGAGAGGCAGGGACATTTGTTGCTTTTGTTTTCATGAAGGACAGATATTACACACACACACACACACACACACACACACACACACACGTTTCATTCCTTGCGTGCATTTGACCTTTAAAAGGTATGTCCCAGGTTGTCCTTTTCCATACCTGTCTCATTCCTTTCCCTCCTGAACTCCTCTTCCTGCTTGGGAAAATTTGGGAGAACTCTACCCAAATATCCTTTTTCTCTCAGTCTCTGTCATTCTCTACTGCCTGCCCCCAACAAATACACCCACATCTAATTCCTTTTCAGTTTTCCAAACTAGTTTGAGTACTATTTGAGCTGTATTTCTGACTGTGATTAAACAGTTTGCAAGCAGTTACAGTGTTTGCCAAAAAACATAATACTAGCAATGGAGAGGCTGATTTCAACAGTCAATTCAATTTCAACAATTAATTTTTAAAAACAATGTCTTTTGTCCTCTTCTTAATACTGTTACACTTACTACTGTTGCTACCTTTACTTACTTAATGTTATTGTAGAAACCTGGAAAAGAAAGTTGTCATCTCTTTCTGACTCTCAGTGAATAGAAACCCTGTATGTATTATTGAAAAAAAAAAAAAAGAAAAAAGGAAAAAGGCTGGGAATATATTCTTCCAACCCTTTCATCTGCATTTGCAGTAGGTCTCAGAATGTCAAGGTCATACATTAATTTTAGACTTCTTAGCTGTTAGCCAAATAGCCGCAGTGGAATTTTAACATTAGATGCTCAAAGCCAAGAAAAATGACGATGATTACAAGTTATTAAATGTTAAAAAGAAAGAAAGGAAGAAAATAAATCCCTGCATATCTGTTTGATACTTACAGAAATTCAATTCAATTGAAAAAAATTCAATTAGTTCCCTGCACATGTCACATGGAACACATCAGTTTCATTGCTTCAAGTACAATTAGGCTGAGAGACCACAGAACATCTAGGAAGGAAGCAAGACTGGGTCTCCAAGCAGCAGCAGCACCCCCACCTGTGCTCTGCTCAGGGAAGTGACTCCCAGCTCCTCTCAAGAGGCGTGTCTAGACAGTGACAGTGCATAAGCAGCCAGCACCAAATGAGACTTCAATAGCTGAGTCTAGTCATGGTTTTGATCTACAAGAAAATTAAAAATATTTAAATCTCTGAATCTTAAGTGTGTGAGGGTTTTGTTTTGGTTTTGTTTTGGTTTTTTTTTCCCTGAAGAGAACTGTCACAATAAAAAGGTAATTAATACTGTATTTGGCTGTTATTGTCCTTATACAGAATTGATTTTCCTGGTGTGAATTTAGGTTTTTCTCCAAGATAAGATGTACTTTGAATAATCCACAACTCTATCCTGGAGCAAACTGAGATTTATGCCAGAAAAAACAACAAATTATATTTTTAAAGGTAAATTGAATCACATTCCATTCTTCTTGCGTGAGGGTCTTTATTTAAAACACACATTGCTCATCTGAGGAGTATGAGATATAATTTAGACCAAACACTTTATGTATGTAACAGTAGAATTACTACAAAGAAACAAAAGGAGAATCCAAACAAGATTTTTAGAAGAAAATTACATGCCAAAATAACCCAAATAGGTTACTTACACTCCCAACATTAAGACATGGCAAACTTAATACTAAATCACATTTTATCTAGTAAGGTAAATGCTTCAGAGGAACAGAGATGACCTTTTGAAAACAACAATGCCTTTTTAATGTGCACATATCAAAAAGGCACATGCATGATGTACATTTCCTCATCATTACATTTCCTCACTTGGCCCCATAATTTTGCAAAGTAAACACCATTGACCAGCATGCCAGCCTAGATAGTCTGACCTTTAGTAAAAGTTTTACTTGATCCCAGCTTAATTACCCTTCAGCTCAGCAAAAGATGGTATAGAGTTATAAACCACAAATGAAACATACATTTATACTATCAACTGTTCCTTCATAAGATATATTAAAATAGCCTTAGAAAGATTATTTAATTTTTTTAGTGTGAGAAATATCAGTTCTTCATTTCATTTTCCTTGATGAAAGTCATTGTCAATGTCCTCGGAATGGCAAGATGTCCATGAAACCTACAAGTGGCCCACAACCGAAAAAGAAAACCCATGCAGGAGGAATGCTTCTTCTTTGACAATAAATAACAATATTATGGTCTTATTTATCAGGCAGGGGTAAAGATAGTATTTATTTGCTTTGCCATATGTCTACATTAAGGCTTCTATAGCATATATTTTGCTGGATGCACAGATGATGGCTATCATAAAAGTAACTAAAAGGAAAGAGTTTAAAATACAGAAGCCAAATGCTTTTAAAAGTGATTATCAAGATATTGTTGAAAATAAGTTTGTCTTTCCCTCTTATTTAATATGTACAAAAATTGCATAGGAGGATTCTTAAAGGTTTTTATTCCCATTTTAACAGTTGAGAACAAACACGATAATATAAGTGAAAAAAAGTAATTTCAAAATCAGTGTAAAAATACGATATACTAGAGTACATGTATCTATATATTTTCATCAGAAGAGACAGTGGAAAATGGATTAACTCTTTTATTCCACATTTGGTGCTCATTATATTCTTACTGCATCTTCAGTCGTGAAAGAAGCACCAGGCAGTGAGGGAGCTCTCTGATGCAAAGCACTTCTCCCTCCCTTGTATTCCTGCATGAAGGGACAAAGCAACTACTTTTCTGTAGTCTGAATAACTTCCCTGAGTGTCATGGTTCAAACCCAGCTGCCAACCAAGCCCCACGCAGCCGCTTGCTCACTTCACCCTGATGGGATGGGGGACAGAGTTGGAAGAGTAAAGTGTGAGAAAAGTTGTGGATTGAGATAAAGACAGTTTAATAGGTAAAGAAAAAGCTACACACACAAGCAAAGTGAAACAAGGAATCCATTCACCACCTCGCATGGGCAGGCAGGTGTTCAGCCATTCCCAGGAAAGCAGGGCTCTGTCACTCGTAACAGTGACTTGGAAAGACAAATGCCATCACTCCCCCTTCTTCTTCCCTCAGCTTTTTATACCGAACATGATGCCACGTGGCGTGGAACATTCCTTTGGTCATTTGAGGTCAGATATTCCGGCTGTGCCTCTTCCCAGCTTCTTGTGCCTCTCCAGCCTACTCTATGATAAGGTGGTGTGAGAAGCAGAAAAACTCGGACTCCAAGTACTGCTCAGCAACAGTTAAAACATCTCTATGTTATCAACACAGTTCCCATCACAAATCCAAAACACAGCCCCATACTAGTTACTGTGAAGAAAATTAACTCTATCCCAGCTGAAATTAGCACACTGAGTAACTAGGGACTTTGCAGGTAAAGAAAGTTGTCATTAAAAATGTAGATGTGCACTAATTAACATTATCCTTATAGCTCAATCATCTAGACAATATTCATGCTTATAACACTCAGAGATAAAATATTCTACATTTGACATGAAGCTTACTTTTCTTCAAAAGTGGAAAAACTCACCTACTTAACTCTCAGTCAAATGTAGAAAGAAAATATTTACCCAGATTTTGTATATTTTTGTTCCTGTATCCAAAATAACACACACAAAGTTATTTGCACTAGAATTTCCTACCAAGAGTTAATAACTGTAATAATCTTTAGATCAGACACATAGATGAGAGTATATCAAAAAGTACATGCAAGCGCTAGTATATACAAAACCTTTGTCAAAAAAAGACCTGAGGTTTTTGACCTGATATGGCCAGTAGATAGAGCAGAAAAATTGTCCAAGTGGCTGTTTAACTTTTGAGCATTAGAAAATTGCAGAATTTTGTACTTAATCCTGGGATTAAAAAAAGAGTCAAAATTTCTAAAAATCTTTGTTTTGGGGTATTTAATTTATAATTGCAGTAAAATTCTCCTAACAAGAGGATTGCCATTATCTCTAAAAGCATAATTTAGTCTATTAGTCACATTTAGCTTAAGTTAAAGCCACTGATGTTCTCTTCAAGTGACATTGCCAATCACTTAATATTATTTATCTGCCTTTTCATTATATATAGCAACAAAAGATTTAATTGCATCTATTTCTCCAAAATGTGATCAATAGTTCTTAAGTGTAGTCTTTTACTTGGTTCAGAAGAACAACTCTTTTTCCAAATCAAATCTCCCAAAAATGGTAACTTTTTTACATGGACCATACAGACACCATAAATTTGGCTCCTTAACCGAACATAACAGCAAGAGGAAATCAGAGTGATTATTGCTTCTGATATATTTGTTTCTGTTTACTTGTATAATATGATTTAGTTCCCTCATTATTAGCTTTACATCTAATTTCCATATTCTCTCTTATCAATTTTCTCAGGAGGCAGTATGTTGTTCTGCTGAACAGTTAGGGTTTCACTGAGAAGTAGAGAAGAATGTTATCATTCCCTTTATCCCACAATCTATCCCTGTGTACAGATGCTGGGTGTTTGACCTATCAGTAAACAACATCTAAGCTGCTACTAACTGATTTTCATAGGAATGTCAAGTTCTTGAATGCTCCCAGTTCTCCAGTCACTAATTGGTCTTTCAACCATTTTTGTGACCATTTTTGTGACCATATTCATGACCCCAAAGTTAGAAATAGTCTATAAATCAGAAGATGGAACACAGTAAATCCTCTTGTTCCCTGAACTGGAGCTCTTTTTTTCAGCTGAAAATATCTTTATGTTGAAAGAAAGTAGGAAGCCATACCCAGAACCTGGGTTGTTAAAGGATAAGATTCTTACAAATGTGTGAAAGATATGATTGTTCTAGCAGTAAGCAGATGAGGAATGGAATCTCATTATCCATATGGACAAACTTCTAGCTCTCCTACTTCACATGCAAACAGGAGGAACACAGTGATATGTTCTGCTTTCGCCAGATGAAAGAAAATCAGAAACTATCTCACATCTTCAGCAAGGTGAGGGTCAGTTCAGTTTTCTAAACCCCGATTTTGGGTTTTTACTGGTGTGAAAATTTTGCCCATATCTGCTGTGTCTGGGTAAATTAAAAGGTAAGAAGGAAACAGATAAAAAATGATGGGTTTTAATGATTGTGCTTTTACTTACTTGACTTCTCAAAGATTAAGTCTGTTAATTCCTGCCATATGGTGATACCTCTGTTTTTATTACCTGATCCCATTTGCTATTAACTTGTTTCTGTTCCTCTTTGGTCCGAGTCTCAGGCTTTTATGACCTACATGGCTTCTTGTCCATTTATGTTAATCTCTACCGTTGTATCTAATACAATAGAATCAGCAGATTCAGCAAAGAGTTGTTATTAGCAACCAAATTATCACTGGGCCAAAATCCAAGGCCCCAGTCTCACATACATCCTTCTCTTCTGCCAGATCTGTAAATATGAACCACTATTCGAAGGAGCTGCTGAACTTAAGGTGTAGATTTCAAAAGCATCAAGTTTGGAAGTTGTTCTCCATTTCTGTCCTTTTAGGATTTCAGCAAGCACAAATCTCCTTCTTGGGAGTACAGCACTGAGTTGACCATGTGCACATTTTCCTGGAAAGATCATGTGCTCTGGTCTGTGTTCAGGAAGAGAAGGCAGATAGAGAACATGTGAATTCTTCACCTGAGATATAAGTTTACTTTTCACAATGTCCCTCATGATCTTGCTATCCAAGTGAGGTTTACAGCTTTAGTATCACCTTTTTGTCTCCTGATACTCATACACAGCACCCATGGGCTCTTGAAGACACTATTTAAGAAGAACTGTAAGATAAGGTTGAAAAAGTGTGTTATTTTGATAAGTGGCACGGAAGTTGCTAAGTAGGACCCCTCAGCCAAATACACATTCTGTCACCATACTGCAGCTCTTCAGCTGGTTGATGGATAAATTCTCTCGGTTGGCTTCATGAACCTGCAGGGAATGAGCAATTCACCAGATACTGATAAGAACAACAAGTTATTTATCTGCATAGGAAAAAGCTAGAAATGCATGTACTTCCCTTTCTGCATCCACAGAGCTGCTGTAGAAAATTTGAGTCATACATTTGACCTGGTGAGCTACAGCTGAGGGACGTTAAGTGGCCCAGGGAGTATGTAAGTTATACAGAATTGAAGAAAAGAAAGTCTTTTATTATGATGTATTACTTCAAATCTCCATGCACACTATAGCGATATGTCTGAAAGGCCTTGATATAAGTAGATAGCCCTAAAAATGCCAAGTCATTCTAATAGGATGTACAAAGCCATCAATGACATATGAATTGTATGATCTATGGGTAGTAGGGTATGAAAAAGTCTATATGACATTGAACTCTCAAAAATCACATCCAGCTACACATATTATAAATCCAAATAGACCAGCTACAAACTCTAACAGAGGAAGTTTAGTCACACTCCTCATTTCTATGGTCAATGGCAGGTGGCAAGGGGTTGCTTGCTTTGTTAGATATGGAGGGAACTCAGTATTAGCTTCATGATGGTCTCTCAACTATTTTAAAGTCTTGACCCACTGATGTATATAACTAATCCAATGCACAGTCTTTTTCCTTTAGTTCTGGAAATTCCCTCTTGACTCAGACCAAGAACTGGTAAGCAATGCTAGCTCTATTGCCAAGGTTTGCTTGATAACTTCATAATCATCCTCCTCTGGGAGATAAGGAGAAAATTTTGCCTAGCCAGAATTTATATTTTTGTTCCTAATGAACAGCCAGAAACCATGCAAGCAGATTAGCTCAGACATCTAGAAGTGACCTGAGGAAAGAAAGATGATTCATATAGCTTCAATATCTACTATTTGATTTGCTACTGACATTTGTACCCATGCCTTCTGGGTTTTCCCTATGTCCATCTAAGAAGCAGAATCACCTATCCCAAATCTCTCTCATGCCATGATGAAAAAATTTATTAATCAGTGATCAGCCCTTAAAACTCATGGGCACATATTCTGTGATACACTTGGGGACAACAGTCTTTGCCGCTTATTGCTTACAACAGCATCAGTGGTACATAATGAGACTTATTTCTAATGGCAGAAATTAGTACTTGGAAGAATGTGTGTCAGTGTCTTAGACATCACAAATTCTGTATACCTTACATGTCAGCCATGACCTCAAACAACAAAAATATTCATAAATAAAATGCCAAAATGCTTTTTTTCCGTTTTTTTTCCTCAGTAAAGCACAGAAGGAAGCAAGTATGTTTCCTTAATGAGACAGCAGAGTAATTTTTTTCTGTATGCTCTGTATTTTCTATATTTATTACTGTTTTGATCCATTCACCTCTGATACTACTACAAAACATTTTTTTCTTCCTTTGTGAAGGATCATGACAAGCATCTTCAATTAATATCGAGCTTCACTTGAAGCTAAACCCAAGGCCATGTGGTGTGAAACTCTGCATTCTTTGTAGTTTTGGATGTCCAGTAGAGATTTAAATTCATGGCATCAGGCTACAGTGCTGAAGCAAAAAAAAAACAGTTTATTTGGGCTCTAGTCCAGCTTACTTTTGAAAAGCTCTGTATGTTCTTTACAGTAAAATGCATATTCTCTTTAAAAAGAGTGAAGAACAGAGTTTTCAAGGTCAAGGTCCTTGGTGCCACTACAGAATGAGACATATTTTGTGTCTGTATTTCCCAGTTCTACAGTTGAGCAGGAAATGAGGCAGCTTTGACACTTATACATCAAAAGCACGGGAAATCCGTGTAACCACATGCTCAGAGTAGAAATAGGAATGAACAGAAAATATTTTCAGTGGTGATACAGAGCTGCAAATTAGATTCAGTTCCAAATTTTAATCAAGTAATATATAGTAGTACATCTACATACCTACTGCAATTTCTTCATGAAATAATACTATGCAAAAGTACTCAAAATATAATGCAAGAAATAAAGTATCCAAGTTGTACACTTTCTTAAGACAGATGGCAAAAAGCAAGTGAGCAAGTTTCTGAGTGGCATCTTCAAGAGATATACAAGTAATATACTAAGTACTTAAGTCAGCACTTGGTCCTTCTCCTTGAGTCTACCTCAACTGGGATATATCCGCTGAATGATGTGAAAACCACAAGGTTGTAGGTATATTAAATTTCCAGGTGGGAGCAACTAGTGAGATGGTACCTGTTCTCATGTTGAAAGCAACTGCAATGCAGAAGTATTGCACACCCCATAGCTGCAATGAAGCTAGTGGACTCTTCTCTCTGCGTGTGGCATGATTTTACCTTCACCCCAATGTGCCACAATTTTAAGGGGTGTTTTATAAATTGTAGACATGCCCTCATGTCTAATCCATCCTGTCTTATAAGCCAAGGTGATTTAATAGAATTTTTTTAAATTGTTGAAATAAGAATATTCTTCCCTGGCTAATGTGAATTCATGTAGTGGTTTAACCCCAGTCAACAATTAAGTACCACACAGCTGCTCACTCATTCCTCCCTCTCCTGCCTCTAGTGTGATGGGGAAGAGAATTGGAAAAAAAGGTGAAACACGAGTTAAGATAAGAACAGTTTAATAACTTAAATAAATATTATAATTTTTTAAAATAATTTAAAAAAAATAATAAAAATTAAAAGGGAGACAACAAAACCTAGAGGAATAAAACCCAAGAGAAACAAATGATGCACAATACAATTGCTCACCACCTGATGACTGACTCCCAGCCCAGCCCTAGGTAACAATTGGCCCCTCCTGGCCAACTCTCCACCTTTTATATAGTCTATGGTATATATACATGACACTCCATGGTATGGAACATCCTTTTGGCCAGGTCAGGTCAGCTGTCCTGGCTGTGCTCCCTCCCAGCTTCTTGTGCAGCTTCTCACTAGCAGAGCATAGGACACTGAAAAGTCCTTGACTTGAGGTCAGCATCTGCTCAGCAACAGCCAAAATATCTATATCAATGTGTTATCATTATTCTCATATCAAATCCAAAACACAGCACAGTACCAGTTACTGGGAACAAAATTAACTCTACCCCATCCAAAAGCAGAATAATTCATAAGGCATGTTTCTATCCCTGTGAATTTAGCCCACTGTAAGGGGGATTTTATTGTTTTGCTGGTGTCAAAACAGGCATATAGCTTTTGAGAAGACAATGAAATGTGTTTTGCTGGCACAGTCATCCACAGCATCATCAGTTCTTCTATGAGTACTCTGTGTATCCTGTGAGTACTGAGTCAGGAAAATGTCACTTCAGCTGTGTTTACATCCTTTCAGGTTCATTTAAAAAAAAAAAAAAAAACAAAAAAAACAAAAATAAGGTGTCAAGCTTTCTAAAATAACACCTTTGGGGAAAAAAAAGGAAAAATTTAAACTAAAAGGTTTGTTGAAACATATTTATTATTTCTATTAATTTCTACGCCTTGATTTTTGATACTTGATTATACAGATAAATCCATCAGGAAAGATATATGAACATTGAGTCCAACCTATGACCGAATGCCACCTTGTCAACTAGACCATGGCATTAAGTGTCATTTCCAGTCTTTCCCTAAACAGCTTCAGAGACAGTGACTTCACCACCTCCCTGGGCAACCTGTTCCAATGTCTAATCACCTCTTCTGTAAGGAATTTCTTCCTAATGTTGAACATAAACCTCCCCTGGCACAGTAAAAGACTATGTCTTCTTGTCCTGTCATTAGTTGCTTGGGAGAAGAGGCTGACCCCCATGTGGCTACAACCCTCTTTCAGGTAGCTACAGAGAGCTGAACCTCCCCTTCTCCAGGCTAAACAACCCCAGGTCCATCCGCTGCTCTTCATAGGACACAGAACATGCACTTTCATGTCCCACTTCAGTCTCAGATAAAACATTATTTTCCAGTTGGCATCTCTGACTGAACACAGCAACTGCTACTGAGATTTACTCAGGTGTGGCAGATGAAAATCAGCTGTTAGGATCAGTCAAATGAGACAGACACTGCACTGCTACCTAGAGAGCATATAGAAGGATACGTATTGTCTATTTAGACTGAACCAATACCATAAATGCATGTCAAACAGTAACAACAAAAACTACAAAATAATTTGTATCATAAATATTTAACCATTGTTACAAAAAGAAGCAGGGATATTCAGCATATGTTGGAAAAAGGTCTTGAATTCTGTTTAATTCATTAATTTGTCCATCTAAGTGATGTCCTATGAGTGATGTTCACTATTAGTGAGAATACAGCTGTCATATTACAAATGAAATGCAACTATAAGAAGTCTCCTTTCCTCTCATTTAGAAAAGCTTTCCAGTCTGTGCAACTTTTCCTTTTGCAATATTAAATATCATACTTTTGTTTTAAACAAAACATGCAGAGGGTCTTCTTTGGTTTAGTTACATAAAAGAAAAACCCAAACCAGTAACCATAGGGTCACATGCAAAGACCTCCCCAAACAAAATTAGGGTCCTTGTATGTGTGTAAACACAGGTTTGTTAAAAGTGGACAAAGATCTCTTACCAGATCTCTAAACTCTAAGTACATTAAGGCAGATTTGCACTTCCTGCTATGATCTCTCTGCATCTGCCCTTGCCTGACATGCACTGTACACATCTCAGGCTTGTTTAAAGCCTGAAATGCTGAATGTTCTACCCTAGCTTTAAAGTGGTTGCTTTTTACAGAAAGTTTGAAATGATCACTTTTATTGTGTGAACATGAAAAATAACAACCCAGATCTGATTGTATTAACATTTAGACTTGTAAAGCCCATTCAGAATATGACTTTGCCAACTTATTATCCAAGTTTTGTATTCTGTGATATACGCAGTCAATGTAGTCTCTATTCCTAGGGAGCAGATGTGCACATGCACGAACAGGTAAGTGTGAGAGTGCGCCCTCTGATTCTGGAAAGGAGAGGAACCCATTTCCTTAGAACAGGTTAAAACAAACAAAACGTTCTAACCTATTAGTAACAGAAAGTCCGAAAGATACGAGGGTGAAAGGCAGCTGTCAGCCACCCTATAGTTTTTGGGATGGCCATTCTTACAGAGCTATAAAAAAATAGAGTTATTTAGAGAACTCAAGTAAGAATTTATAGTTTCAGTCTCTGTAGTGTACTCTGCCCAGGCATTTTACTTAATCTATTCAACAGATTGCTAAGATTTTCATCACCGGAAGCAATGGTCTCTTTACTCTCTTTTACTTGTGAATCTACTAGTACCTGCCAAAGAAGGATTACCATCCAGGGCTGAAGGAGATGGTGGTATTACCACTTTCCTGGTAGGGCTCCACTGAGAAGGAAGGGTGAACTCGCAGCTCGAAAACTCCTTCCCTGGCTACTGACTAATCCAAACCCCTTTGCTCCATCCTGTTTCCACATGGTCTTACCCATTTTCAAGTTACGACAACTTCTTTGAATTTAACTCCTTCTTCTGCAGTGGTAATAGGTACGTCACACGTCAGTTTTCCCCTCATCTTCCTGCCGCCTCCCTTTTGTGAGCAGGCTTTCTGCCTCTCCGTGTCTACAGCCTGGGATCCTGCCAACACAGCTGAGACAGCAAGTCTGGAAATAGCCTATAGAGCCTTGCTTTGCTAGACTGGAAACTTTTGTATAAAATAGTCTGGAAAGATTTATACAATGGATTGGCAGCTGATTAACAGAAAAACACACCCAGAAGCCAAAATGAATTTTGAGTACTGTGGAAGAATGCCAGCTTAACAGCTCTGCAATCCAAAGCTACCCACAGGACAAATACAGGACAGGGACCAACTACACCAGTTTCTGTCACACTCTTTGAGAAAGTCTGACGACTATGATAAGCAATAGTCAGTGTATCTCTTCATGAGATTTTTTGTTGTAGTAAGACCTGAGGATTAAACGGTAAAGGAAGCAGTCTCATAAACACTGTATATGTCTGTTTAGGGTAGATGTTTTTTCCTTCTCTGAAGTTCTGCTTCTCTGAAGCAGCATTTTGGATCACATCAGCATTTATAGTAGGTCAGACTCATACCACCAATCTGATGTTTTTAATTACTCAGCAGAACTTTTCAACCAAAGGAAAATAAATTCTTGTGGCAAAAATTTTCAAATCTGTCTGACTTCAGATAAGATGTCTGTTAAATAAGACTCTACTGAGATCAAAAGTATTATTGGCAAATGCTCCCTGGATAGCAGGTATATCAATGAAAAAAAAAGTGCTTCATGTCATGAAGATATTTTCTACTTTGTAATTTTAAAATACAGAAATAGACTTCTGTAAGTTCATTGTTAATCTTAACATATCACAAACTTTGTTGTTTTTTTAATTTTATTCTTTGTGAACTCCTTTACTTTCAGCAGTTGAAAATAAAACATTAGAAGCACTTTAATATCGCCAACAATATACCATCAACGGGTATTGTGTTTTGTGTTCCCCTGTATCCTCTAGTGCATATTTTACTCTACTGAACTACAGTGATTTTAAACCCGGCTTTTGGAATCACAGTAGGAATTGTTGTCCTAATCTATATTACTATAGCTCTGCTCTTTTCTCTTCTTATTTTCAAGCAAAAATCCATTTGAAGCATTGAATCAACATCACCTTTCTTGTTTCGTTGTTGGTTTTGAAGATACTGGTTTTGACTGAACTAAATGTGCATAGATTAAAAAAATATATTAACTGAGAACTAAGGTGAAACACACTGAAGTTTTTATTGCCTACGTGTAAGTGTCCACATTCTTGGAACTTTTGAAGGACCCAAAGACTCAAGCAGGTGTTTAAAAGGATTGACATTTTCAATCGGATTGTTTTTCAGTGGAGAACTGAAGTTTCAATAAACTCTGTTCTTGCAAAACACTGACTAGTTTCAGCTAATTTTATTTTTTTACAACTAACGTCTGAAAAATAAAACATTCCGGTTTTCGGGCAAAAACATGAAAACATTGACCCAAAGTAATCTAGGGTAAGTAAGCTATCACATTAGAAAAAAATATATATTTCTACTTATTCCCTGGTCTGATTTGGGGTTGTCTTCCAAATGATAAATAGACCATTTGCATACAAAGTCATTGTATTTCATTTCTACTGTGTATTTTGGGAAACATACCATCACTTCCAAAGTAAGCTGCCTAAAACTGGTCAGAATAGACCCATATATATGGACAATGTTGAATATCTGCCTACCACAAAGCCAAGTAGTGTATCAGATACATATCAAAACCTTGACACAGATAGTGGAACAAGTTATCAATAGCATTTTTCCATGAAATTATTATTAGAACTTATTAATGTTTCCCTACATAAAAATACCTTTCATTCCCTCTCATTTTCTATTCCCTTCTTTTGTCAACTTTAAATGTTCCAAGCCGTATGTTATTGTGTAAAATAATTACTGTGGATAATGTCTGACACTCCTGCTGGCCTTGAGATGTTCAGTACACCAACTTGGTCTATAATTTTTAGAGGCAAAGTTGTACTTATTACATTTATAATAGAGTGAAACCACTTTTAAGATCACTTTTCTTATTGTCCTCTCTACTATTTTAGGAACACAGGATAGGTCAGGTTGGATGCTTAATACAGTTGACCCAATGACATGTCCGTGACTTAATCTCCATTACGGATCCCTTCAGCTTTGCCTTTGGTACTGAGGTCAATAACTTATTTTTTGTTTTTATTACATAAAGTTCAACTACTTTTTTACAACAAATTCCAGTTAAAATAAAAAGTCACTGTGCAAATAATGACTGGTTTACTCTCTTTGTTGATTTATTCAATGTCTTTTTTTTTCATGGATTTATTATGTTTAAGGACGTAATGGTAACATTGACTGGAGCTGAAAGCCATGTCTTTGGCCAGTGTTGTAAATTCTGATAGGAACCAGGCTTTTTCAGAGTGTCATGTCATCAAATCACTGGATGTAAAGCAGGCAGTACATACAACAGGTACTAGCAGTATTATCTCCCTGCAAAAGATTTTCTCCCTTTCAAGTTGTGCTCTCTCTGGCACTCTCCAGCAGGAACGGCGCTAATTCCCTTAATTTCTCAAAGCATATTGATACAGCTTCAGTTGAGGGGATGAATCAACCTGCAGCTTCCCCATAGCCCAGTTGAACTGTTCTGTACAAAGGAAACTTCACCATATTTTGAAAGTCCTGGTAAATTTGAATTTTGAAATAGGTTCTGAGTTGTTCAATCATGTCAAGAAACGGTACACTTATCTTTTTTTTTACATGCCTAGCAAAGCTCAGGGTCACACACAGGAACATCTATGAATTTTAAGTGCAATTACATTTAAGTAGTTGAGAAGTAATGAATTCTCATAATGACAAGAAGAGCTCAAACCTGGCCCAAAACCTATTTAAGTAACTTCTGTGCTTTATAACCTTTGTCTATAACAAATATTCTGAAGCTATCCATATCCCTCAAAACAGCCTAGTTTCTGTTTTTATTGGCTCCTAACATCACAAAGTGTCTCCATGATTGGCCTAAAATACTACAGAGTGCTGTCTGTAGTTGTCCTTGCATGATAGCTCTGGGTGAATGGATGATGTTGTATCAAGTTTATGGAGGACAATTCCTGCAGTAAGTCACTGCAGATATCTGAAAATGTGGTTATATTCCTGATTACTACTACCATTGAAGTATTAGTGTAGTCATTCAAAATGTGAATATCTGAATTCAGGGTTACTGAAACTCACAGCTTTTCCAGGTATGACCTTTGATACTGAGTTTCTTCTAAGCCCACTATTGTTCCCCCGGCTAATTCTTTGTGCAGGCAGGGTCCTGTGAGTCACACTACGAGAAAGAACATTCACCCAGGAACTGTCTAGCTCTATTCTGGTGTCCAGGATATTCAGATGAGACAAAAGATGTAGAAGGTAGTAATATCTATGTTTATGACCATTCCTGTCACTTTATGTCCAATGTCAAAATAAATGTCAGGTAACTTGACTTCCTTTCTTTTAATTGGAGCTAAAAATCCCTTTTGCTTGTATTGTCTTGCACTCTTCACTGTAATGGATTTGCTGACAAGATTTTCCTGGAGACTGGTGGCTGGGTAGTCCCTAGAAAAAGAGAGCTAGACCCACTCATACTGAAAGGGACTTGGAATGGAGGTCTGAATCTTTGGGGTTTTTACTGCTAAAGGATTAAAGTGGAGCAGAGAAAAAGAAACACTAAGTTCTCCCAGGAAAAAAAAATCCTAACACTTCATCCCAGAAGGTATGTAAATAATATGCTGCTACTCCAAATTTGAAGACACTTCCTTCTCTTATATTAGAGGGTACAGCAATGTTCATTTTAGGAGTGCACATCATATTCCATAAGGAATATGAAGATAAGATCTACACACAGATATTTGTGTTTTTCAGGGTTGGGGAACATAGAGAAGTAGTATTTTAAAATTTAATTAAGAAAATATGTATTTTCCTGTCTATAAAACCCATGTTGTACTTTTTCTCATTTTAAAGGATAGTAAATTTTTGTAAATTTCTGGAAATAACAGAATCAGTCTTTGCTTTTACTGAGGCTTAATTAGATAATTCAACACAGCATTAACCTTATTATGAAGCTTTATAAAAATTTTCATCTCCATGTAGCTTTCCTGTTCAGACATAAAAAAGTGCATCTAAACCAATAAAGCCTGATTCAGGAATTGATGGACTCATTTGCATCCTGGCCAGAACATCAATCAATAGCTTTCATTTTGTTTAAAGGCCAGGGGCCAAATTAGAGTTTGAAAAGTCCTTGTAAAACCTTTGGGTAATTTTGAGATTGAATCTAATGAAAGATTAATGAATACAGGCATCCATTTCTAGCCCATCTATTTACATATGACTTCTACTTTAAGTCCTGCTGAGTGGCAATCCAAGTGAATCAGTCTGCTTCTGCAGATAGCGCTGACTAGCTAAGAATAGCTCATGCTATACCATAGCAGTCTCTTCATGTCATTCTTTTGTATGTCTGGATCATAAGTCTAGAAAGTCCGATACAGGAAGAAACAGTGGATGCAGTTTATGTGTTTATCACTCCTAAAAAAATTTACCACAATTTCTACTCTAAGTGTAGGAATCATAGTAAATACTAGCTGTGGTAAATATCACCATATAATAGCTCCTACAAGTTACAGACATGGAGAGAAATTTCCACTGGTGAATGAGAACAGAATGCTCTCTGAATCATAAATCATATTTCCAAAACAAAGACCTGAGTATGTTGGGACACACAATTCTTTTTTACAATGGTAATCACTAGATTGAGTAACCTGCAGTTTGTCATTTCATTAAAGAAACACGTCTAATTAATTTCACTTTTCCAGTATGATTTGATCTGCAGAGAAAAACACATATTTTCATTACTGTTACTTCATTTTCTTTTATGAAACACTTGATTTGTTTTCTCGTTAAGAGAAACTAAATATTCCTGGTCTGAAATTTTGTTACAAGAATAACTGTTCAAGTTTGTTGGTTTGGTTTGGTTGGTTTGTGTTTTTTTTTTTTTCATTTGAAATGAGTTATTTTGTTGAAAGGTTTTATGTACCTCACAAAAAGAATAAATTGTCTTTCTTGATGAAAGTTGATAGATGTTTCTCCTACTACTCAGTTTAACTAAAACTTCATAAGAACCCTCTCCTAAATTTCTTCTGAATGGTCTTTTTTCTGTGGAAATGTTACTTTGAAACTCGGAAATGTTAAGAAGCCTTTGTTTTCTAACCTATTTTCTTCAGTAGTGATGTAATTTTTTAACATGATGAAAATAATTTTTTTTAAGTAACCATTCTAACAAATGTTGCTTCTTTTTCTTGTACATTCATATTTTAAACATTATATATACATTCAACGAATGTTGAGAGCATAGTATGTTTTTCATGCCTTCTCCACACAATAAGATAATGCATATTTGCTTTGTCCTGATCTTCACCAAATACCTGAGTGCGTCCGAACCATTATTTTGTCATTCCCTCTCTTTCAAGCTAGCTTCCAGTCACTGTTATCATCTGTGGATCACTCAAAGACTGGGACCTTCTGCTAGCTTTGCATTCACAAGTCCTTTTATTGTTACTAGATGATAATCAGAGAAGTAACCGATATTGAATGATTTTACAGAGTTCTGCTCCATGTTACTGGAAGTGAATCCTATTAACAGACTTTGGAATTCAATGTAAAAAGAAACAAAATTTCTCCCAGATATCATCTTAAAAGTGATTAGAGATCTTGATGCAATAAATAGAAAGCTTTACACACATGCTATATGGACCAAAACGAAAAGGAATATTCTATTGCACCTGAGTAGAAATGGAAGAAGAATGGACTTGATTTATATATTTTCTTTGGTTGGAGAGGGGGTAGTAAAAAAGTTGTTTTTCCTTTGCTGTGAATTTTAATAGCTTATTTTTTAATGTGAGTTCTAGAAAATTTAAGGTGTTTTACACTAGGCTCAAGAAAAAGTACACTTCAATTGAGACGTAAAATACGGATGGTGGAAGGCTACAACAGCAATGTACCAGTCCTAAAAATAAGAAAACTTAGTAAAAAAGGCAGAACCACATTCAAGTTTAATATTGTGATTCAATTAGAATTTCAGAATTATGAGCACAAAGGTAGTAACCACCACGAAGACCTCACCATCCCAAGGGGGATCGGAATGTGGTTGGGTAAGACTGCACACAGGAACCCATATGTGGTGACTGAAGAGGTGAAACAACCATCAGGCAAATTTTTAATGAGATAATCAGAAGCCTGGAATCCTAACAGGTCTCTGGGATCTGCAGGAATGAGACACATCATTCTGTGACTATCCACAAGGGGCCGAAAACCTATGGACTGATTCTGAAGCTACTAAATTCTGTGCAGGACTAATCTGTGCAACAAAATAGACAGCTAAGTCCCCCTGGCTTCCGTGGAAAACCACTTCAGGATTTTTCTTTTGTGAAGAAAAAAAATTAAACATATACAAAAACATAGAAATAAAACTCAGTGTTCTTTGATAAAAACGGAGAAACTCTCAGTACAATTCTTCCTTCTGATAGCTCATTACAGCTACTCCCTTATTTTCTGAGGATAGATGTGGTTTCTCAATGTCATTCTGTAAAATTCCTTAAGCACTTGGTCATGCCGTGTATGCATTCGTATCAATAGGATACATATAAAACTGTGTGAGGGAGTCACAAGATCTAAAAAAGCATATTGTATGAGGAAGTTTTGAAATCTGTGATTCTGAGATCCCAATTATGTTTGTTAAATCATTAACTTGCTTTATGCCAAAGCTTAAAGAGACAGCTATTAATGTGTGAAACAAAACATGCACAAATACTCATCTCAAAAATACACAAATCCCCCAGATGCACAAATGAAGGGTGCCCTAAATATTGTTCATAACAAGAAAAGTTCTGCTTCCCTGTGATCACCATAGGTTTCTTTGTGTAAGCAATTTAAAGCAATTATATGCTCAATATCCCCAGCTCTTACTAGAGATCTTATCATCCAGCAGAGATGACATAACACAAACGAAAAAGTCAGGCATTTGACAAGATAATGTGCTGGAAACTTTTCTGTTCTTTCCAACTATATTAGATGATCTACTAAAGATATCACCCCATGACTCTGTATTCTTGTAACTCTCATTGCATTTTGAAACTCTGAAACTGCTCTGCTAGGATTACCGCCTCCACACTTAGAGCCCATTCACTTTATCCAAGCAATGAAACCTGGTAAATAAATAAATACTGTCAGAGAATTTTTGCATTTAATTTTGAATAAGAGTAGAAATATTTTAAATCTTCAAAGATTTTCTTGAAAAGAGAACAACAAACTCAATCAAAAGCTTTCCATGTCCTTATACGCTTTGCTTTCAGATATGCCATTTGCCTCCAGACAAGACATTTTTCACCTAATGAGTGATTCCAGTAACTGAAATAAATAAGGTTTATGAAGATTATATTATGTGTACCATAAATGAACTTACCCAAAGTCAGAGCTCCACAATGTAGACATAAATATCTGACCTTGTTCTCCCATAGATTTTTTTATAATCTGTGGAGAAAAAAATGTTCTTCTTGAGCGTTATGAATCTCATGTCAAAATAGGCAACCAAAATAAATCAAATTAATTGGACTCTAAATTGTCATTTTTATCAATGATAGAAAGAGATGGTAGGGAGACTACCTCAGACGTAGCATGCTACAAAGTAGATATTTAAAGTTTGGTGAAATGAATCTCATCTCATCAGAAGATGAATCCCATAAAAAGTGATTGTTTAAGAGTCAGTCTATAGAAGAGGTTGTGACACCTAATATTTTTCTGTCTGATTTAATTCAATGAACCAATTATAATTTTACAGACTTCTGCAGTTCCCATTTTAATTGTCAGTTCTAAAAGCTTTTGTATTATAATTTATTTGCTAATGCAATAAAAATTATTGCACTTTGATCCTTGTCCTCTTCTCCCAAGGAAAACTGTAACTGAAATCTTCTGCTCTTCATTTCTTTTGGTCCTGCTGACTATATTAGTTTTTATCTTACAGAATTGTGAAGTTCCTGCATCAACACATGTGAAAAGTCAAAAAAATTAGAGTGTCAAGGAAGAAAAAACCCAAATGTATTTGTTAATAGTTTTAAAAATGCTGCTAACTCTACAGTCTTATATACATATATATATATTTACATTAAATTAAATTTCCCTTTTTCTTCAATAAAAGTCCAAGAAGAAAAAAAAAGTCTTTCTGTCACTCAGGCCACAGTTCCTTCATTTCAGTTTTTTGTGGCACTGGTAAGTATCTCATTTTTTTCCAAGGCAACAGTGTCTTCTGCTGCTGCTGAGAGTAAAGAAACTCTTCCAGCTCTTGATTATGGGATCCAGTCCAGCTTTGACACTATATCGGGTCTCCCGTAGCCTCAACTGGGGGCTGGGGGCACTTGGCCCCCAGAGGGGCTCACTGGCCCTCTGCTTCCTCCTGGCTCAGATCATGGCTACCTACCTTCTAACTCATCTTCACCACCTTCTCTTCCGTTTCTGTGGGTATGTAATTTCTGTAGGGTGCATGTGAACCTTTGATTGGTCCAGTATTAAACACACTATCAGTGGGGCAAACCATTACTATCCCAGAGAAAAGGTTTTTCAAACCACCACACAGAGTCATTCTTTGTTAATTCAAGTGTTAACCCATAGTAGTTTTCTCAAATATTTCATGCTCCACACTTCTAACTTGAGTGCTCAAGGTTTGATCTGAGTAGAAAAAGATTGCAAGAACACCCACGAGTGTCCACAGCTTCAATATTCTGATTTCCAACAGAGTTCAGACCAAAAGAAATCAATTTCGTGTCCTTTCTGACTGGTCATACTGCCAGATGCTGTCTCTTATTCACCTCCAAAAAGTGTTCTCAATCCTAGATAATTTATCACAAATTTCCAAAATGTTATTTTAATACACTAAGTATTTGAAACCTACTATAGCAACTGTTAAAGCTTATAGATGAATAATATGGTCTTCACCTGTGTGCAAGAATGGCTATACAGCCTCCTGTGGGCGACTATGGGTCTCAATTGTATATGAGCAGTAATTGTTTTGTCCTCATTTTAACTTTTCTATATAGGTTGAAGGTTCAGGGCAGTGTTTCACAGTGATAAAAAACATCAGTTCCACATTGCTATGGGCAGTCTATTAGCCTGTTACTGTAAATTGGAAACACTTATATTAGAACTTGAAATGCATTTAAGTAATCAATGTCATTAAAAATACTGAAATTGTCTATATAATACTTTCAGAAAATTGTTACTCTTTCAGCTTTTCATTGAGAAACATGAGTTACTTCCCTAGAGAGACTTCAAAGATTAAAAAGAATTTTCAAAGTGTAAACTCCATGATAATAATTTCTAAGTGACAGTGCTGACTGCTGCAAGCTATGAGTCTGCATATGGATACTTGAAATTACATCCTACATCAAAGAAGCTTACATGATGCATAATGGTGTTTAATGTTAAAAAATTATCTCCTTTAGAGCCTTAGAGCTGTTGTAAAGGCACAAAAGCCCAAAGAAATTCACACATTTTGGGGAGAATAAAATGTAGTGTGATTTCTTAATGTAGAACATAAATAGCAGAGTCGCATTAGCTGTTTTCTGCAGCAGGACAACTTTTCACACTCTTTCTTGTAGTACTGGCTTTTCCAAACCTCTTGTAAGGGAAAACTAGCTTTTGTACATTCTTCTCGTGAAACTGAGAAGTACAGCCATCAGGAGTCACAATTTCTTATTATACTTTTGAAATACACTCTAACAATTCAAAATCAGAGCCTACCTGAAGAAACTTATGTTGAAGACTTATTTCACAGGAAACAGCTGAATTTTATTCATGGACTTGAACCTGACTGTTTTTATTTAGACAGCTTGTCCCATTTGTCTCATTTGAAGCAGGACAGATTGTTTTAAATAAAAGTAATGGAGAAAAAATTGAGTTAAAAGCTTCTAAGCAAAGCTTTGCCCTCAGAGAATTATTAGGTTAGTTCTCCTGAGGAACAAGGTTAAAGAAAAAAGGAAATTTGGCAGTTCCTCACAGAAACACTATTAAGATCACAATCGCAAACTATTCTTATGCAAGAGATCAGTTTGAGTAAATCTTCTGCTCTTCATTAACCTCAAACACAAAAAGGAAGCATGAAGAAACTGAAACTAGGTCAGTATATCAGGGACAAGGATAAAAGAACAGTGTAAGTATGTATGGACAAAATTAGAAAAGCCAAGCTGCGAAGTGTGGTACAAACTGAAAAGATCACAAGGAGGAAAAAGAAAACATCTGTATATACATTACTACTATGTGGAAAATCTGGTGGACAGCTGATTCAGTACTAAGTGGGAGGAAACTGTAGTCACAGATGTCACCAGAAGGGCAAGAATTGTCTTGTGTTGTTCCGTTTCATTGAGGCTCTAGCTGCAGAAAATTGCTAATGTGCAGCACTGGTTTAATGATACTTAGGGCTCATAACACTGAACTCAGATGAGCGTGGCAGGAACAGTGTAAAACAATCCCTTTGCTTGTCAGTCCCATCCTCTGTTCCAGGTCACTGTCCTTGCAGCAGGAACAGCAGAACAAGAAGAAAGCAGTTCCAGCTGCTTCAGTTAATGGTTTGACATCTTAATGCAAGTGCATCTTCACATGAAATTAACTGAGGTAGTTGGGGTGTGGAGGTAGAATAAATATTGGAATAACTCTGAGTTCTTACACCTCGGTGTTAATTCTTTTGGAGAGACTGAACATAATCTTATGAACCATCTTGGAAAATCGAGTTGTTTTTTGTTCTCTTTGGGAGCTCAGGGAGAATAAGAACTCAAAATACTAGAAAGGGTAAATATAACGCCTAGTTTAATAAATAGAAAGGCAATGGCAGAGTACAGGGAAAGAAAAAGACAGAGAAAGAGAAAGAAAAAGAGACTTACAGACCAACCAGCCTAACTTAAGTTCCTGAAAAAACACTGGGACAAAACAAATAGTCTGTAAGCACCTTGAAGATAATAAGGGACATGAACAATAGCCACCAGGGATTTGTAAAGTACAAATTGTGTCCAATCAATCTAATTTTCTTCTATGAGAGGGTAACATTTTGTAGAGAGAAGGAAAGCAGGAGATGTAATACAGTTTGACTCTAATGTAGCTTTTGATTCTCATGTGACATTCTCATTAACAAGTTAGGTAAATCAGACCTGGAGGAAAAATTCTATAGATTGGTGACAAAAAAGACTAGAAACACACAACTTTATTTTCCATTAATCTATAGTCTAACAGAAAAGATGTATTTACTGAACTGCGATCTTTGGAAGGGTCTCCTGTGTCCAGAAATGTTTGCTATCTTCAGCTACTTCAATTCTAATATAAGGTTTTGAATGTGGGTAGAATTATTAACTGCAAAATAACACACAGAGAACAGCTGGTGTAGTACTGATTCCTTAAGGAAAGATCCATGTAGGTGGATCATAAGCTGAACACAAATTAGTAATGGTGTGCTATTGTGAAAAACTCAGATTTCATGCTGGGATCTATAAACAGGAGTGCAGACTGCAAACCACCCTGATCACCCCTGGCTAGGAGTAGTTGAATTAATATATTTGATCTGAGGCACTTGAGATGGATTTGTAGCAAGTTCAGAGGTGAGCAACAAGTTCAGTACAAGGTACAACCTCCCAGCGAACACTGAAGGAAACAGTTTCTCAAAATACAGAAAAGGCTGAGGGGAAATATGATAATAATCTTCAAATATGAAATGATGTTGAAAAGAAAAAGAAAGCATTTTTTTCTCCTTGTGAAGTGAGTGAATCTTAGGTAATGGGTTTGCAACAGTACAGATCTAATACAGGCCTTGGGAACAGAGTTGGTCTCTGGGACACTTAACTGCTGTAGTAGATTATGAAGGAGGATGTTCTATTGCCCTTATTTCTAAGAATGTCAGCAGTGACGTAGTTTACTAGATCCCACCTTGGACTAGATGACCTGTGAATGTCCTTTCCACATCTTTGTCCTCATGAGGAGAGTACATCTGTAGTGGGGCTGAGAGCCAAAACAAATCAGGGGGAAATTGAACAAGAGATGCAGACTGGCTTCTTTATGTTACAATAAAATGTTTTCTATAAAAGAACAGAACAGAAAAATCAGACGATAGGCTGCGATAAATATGGGTAGTTTGCATTGACATTTACTGGGAATTACAGACCAAAAGTTTCAGTGACTATTTATATATCTATCTATCTATCTGTCTATTTATCTCTCTCTCTCTCTCTCTCTATATCTATCTATTATATGTATCTCTATAGACATATAGAAAATAACCCTAAGACCATACATTTTAGTCCTTCATTTCTATATGTTGATAAATTAGAAATAAAAATATTCTTTATATAATACATTTATGTATATTTATGTATATGTAATACATTTTATATTTTTTAAAATAATTTAATTTTTATAACAAGGGTGTATACTGGTGAAAAACATGAAGAGAGGAAAAATGTTTTTCTCAGATATACAAATGTAAGTTCTTCTGAGTTTAGTAGTACTTATTGTAAAATTTAGTTAGACCATTCTATAAAATAAAGCTTGTGTAATTGGTTTTTAGCACCATTTTTAATTTTGAATATTTTCTTTTTATTCTCAAAGAAATAAGAATGTTTCATTTTCAAAAATTAAGTTGTAAGTCTTTATAATGATTATTAAAAGTGATTAAATGACTGTCCAGTCTAGATACTTTAGTAGAACCTACTCCTTACATTTTTAATGATCAGTGGCAAGGTGCTGCTGTCTCCATGATATCTTACCTTAGACATTAAGACACTAACTTCAGATGTAAAACTCTGTTATAGAGGCTGTCCAAAGCCATCTTTTGATAAAATTTATTGCTGGTTTAGGAAACATCTCAGTCTTCAAGGTTAGAGTACTTTCCATCTGTAACAATTTGATATCTGGACAGAGTTAAAATAATTTTCTCTTGCTGACAATCCTCTCAACAGTAGCTTTTAACAACTAGTTAATTTAACAGAAATTTCACTAAACTTTTGCTGACAATGAAAATACCTCGTGATCTCCTGTATCCTTTCCTACCCAGAAAACTGATCAGTAACCAGCAAATATCACAATTTTCTACAATTTTAATTTTTTCTTACATGCCCTTTTTTTAATGTGAACAGTTAAGAGAAATCCCAGGATAGACTTGCTAAAACTGCTTATCCATAGTGGATGAAAAGTTCTTTAACTTTGCTTCAGAGGGACTGTCAATGTCCTCTGTAGTACAATTCTAAGTACTTATTTAATGAAATACCATGTATCTGTTTGAAACTATTAGGTTTATTTTTTTTGTAACTCATAAAAAAAGAACTACGGGAATCCATCATAACAAATATTGAATTCAGGATAGAGTTTGCATGATTTTTGGTGGTCCACACCACAGCTAGATTCAAAATTTCATGTTCCTGATCACCCTTAGCCATTTTATAAATCTGAGCTCTGACAAATCCTGGATTATATATAAAAAGATGAAAAAAACTGATTGGGGGTCACGCAAATTCCTGTGCTATACTGGTAAATCTATAATTTGGCCAGTAAAAGTGTTGTTCTCACTTTAGTGTTCATTCTTTAACCTTCCGTCTGGTGTGTTGTTTTCCAAACAGTGTAAGGAATAGAACCTCACCTCCCTAGAAAGAAAAGGACATTTGACTAAGCAGTTTTTAACCTATGACAAATCATATAAGATAGGCAAGATGGAGCCATAGGTTTTTCTTCTGTTATTTTGATTGGGTTTCATGTTTTGGTTTGAGGGGGTTTTTTTGGAGGGGGCTGAGGGAGATTGTTTTTTTGTTAATATGAGCCCTGCAATTCCTCTTCAGTCTCTCTCTTCCATCTGTGTGGAGATAACCACGAGTGATTCCATCATGAAGCAAACAGCATGTTTTTCGTTTTACACCTAGAGTTTGAGCAAGGTGCCAGGACAGCTGTTCACTGAGAGAAAAAACTAAACTGACATTAGCAAACATAAGAAAAACAATAGCACAGCATTTTTTCTGCTATTTTTAGGAAACAGGTGTTGCATTTAAACCTCCTAATCTCTCCAACGAAAGTAAATTTATAAATGACACTGCTTTAGGACTTCCCCTTCCCAGAAGCAAACCTTAAACTTTCCTATTCATCTACAACCCATATATTGAAATACTGGAAAGATGCACATTGCTTTAACATCAGCTAGTGCCAGGTTGTACAGGTTCAGTACACTGAGTATTTGGTTTGTCAACTGGGTGGAAAAAATTGACTTCTGTACTTTGCTACACAAGTCCGTTGAAGACACAAATGCAAGATATTTGCCATGTGTCTCAGGTGCTGTGTGTTGGAAAGGAGAACAGACACCAAATGAGGCATCGTAATATGTTATACAATATTGACCAGAGTACTAATGTTTTGTAGTAGACTATGTACTACCATGGAAACTTGAAAGGTCTCATTTTCCTGCTTGACAGTAATGCTGACTCACTGCGTTTGTCTAAACAAGTAATTTAAGATTGCTTGACTCTCAGTTTTGCAATCTGCAAGACAAAGATTGTGGTGTCTTGTAACAGAAATTGAGAGCTCCAGACTAATGAAAGCACTCTATCAGCAGAAATTGTGTTAGTATTAATTATCTAACTGAAATTATATATGAACATTGAGTATGCACCATCACCTGTTTTCTAGGACAACTGCAACACTTCTTTTTGATTTCTCTTCTTTTTGGTTTCTCTTCTCTCAAGACTGTATCTTTATAGCCTAAGAAAGCAAACATTTAAAGATACTGGTATCAAGCCAGGAGCACTTGACAGAGCTCTAAAATATATTGCAGTGAAGGATGGCAGAGCTACAAACTGATGTTGAAAGACTTCAAACACATGAACTATAAAATATATTGTTGACTTTTCTTGTAATGCTTCCCTGCATCAAATTTTTTTGCTCCCCTTACAAAATAAAATCCTTCATTTCTACATTCATTTCTCTCAAGGGAAGGCAATGAGGCTTGGTGTGAACAATACATTAAATCCAATGTAAGACGTTCTAATGCAAGATTGCAACCACTATAGCCACACTGCAGCTCTGATTTAGTTGTTCTGTCTGGCAGCTCAGACTACATCAGCCAGGCTGACTTTCTTTTGCATCAGGTGTTCTCCATTCTTTGGTATAAATGACATATTACGTATTTTACCTAATGTAACTGCAAGGCTGGCATGTGCTAGCCTTATTTTAGACTATTGTTATACTAGGAAGTGGTGTAGTAATACGTAAATCTGGTAATCAGATGGATCTGATAGGTGATTAGCCATGTCACACTAGAGAAAGGTAGTCAGGTGTTACTTGCCGCATGCATTTTGCCACTGTTTATAATTCACTCCAGGCAAAGGTCACTTCCAAGGTTTATGCTATTTAATTACTTATTTAGGATCTAATTTTATCTCTTTTGAAATCAAGTGAAACCTTTTTATGAATGAATCAGTGGATCAAGCATTTTACCTCAGCAGTCTTCTTTTGTGTCTGTTTAGTCACATGCACTTCAGCTGCTGTAATATGTTGAAAAATATGTCCAGAACAGAAGTCCTCGTAGCCCAGAGAGCCCTTGCTCAGTCACTTACCATAACAAGGGGCATCCCAGTTTGACCTGAACGTTCTCCAAATGCTTTTGTACTTGCCTGGGATGACCCTGTAGTAAGCAGCTGTGTTTCTATTTCTTGCCTCCATCTGATCAGGGTCAGAAATGGAGTGACATGTAGGTTCCTAGCTGGGGTCTTCTGAGTTCAAAGCAGCACTGGGACACTAACCAGAGGTAGGTGTGGCTGCACAACCTAGCATACCAGGAACACATCAACAGGATTGTCTGTTGGCTGACACAAAACTCACAAAATATTAAAGTATCAACTATTAAAGTATTAACTATTAAAGTATCACTCCTTCCACGTAGTGAAGGAGTGCCTCAGGAGTAGTACGATGACAAGTGGTATTAATGACAAGGCTTACAGCATCCACAGGTCTCCCAGGTAATTTGTGTTTTGCTGTCACGGGGAAGGTCCCCTGATACCCCAGTCTGATGTCTGACTAATCCACCTGTGACATGCTAGGGTAAGTCTTCATATTTTGGTATCTCTACAGGGAAACAATACAATTCCAGGTGAAGTTGATAAGAATCAGAATTAGGCTAAGGAGCCCATACATCATGAGTAAGTGGAAACAGATTAAAAAATGAGCTCTTAAGTGTACACAATGATCTTCCTTATTCTCATACATTCCAGTTATCTGGCCTGGAAGAGAGGGTGACATATGCAAGATATGTATCTTATTGCTTGAAAGTTTGTCTCCATATATCCTAAGAATTGAACCCTAGGGTAAAAAGTTACTGTGTTCTGCATATAAAGTGAAAAAAGAAGCAAGAGAAAAACTAGAAGCTTTCTTTGTGAACATAGATGAAAATATAAGAGACCAAGGGAATATAGTCTTTACTATTGACTGTTTAGGATACAACAAAAATTAAACTGGGAATTATTTAATAGCTGTGAGACATGCAATAAAATATTTGTCAAACCAAACTGTATGTCATTTTTATGAAGATATCAGTTGTTCCATGACATATATCATACCTCACTAGTTTATTATTTTGCTTTTATGAACACATCTTTCCAAAAGAAGTAGATTTTTTCATGGTTTTTTATCATTGTTTTATTACAAATCATCATGAAATACCTAGAAATGGAAACTTTGAAGATTAAAAGCATGTTTACTTTAAATCATGTTATATTGATTTTTATTTGTATAAAATTATTGAATAATTTTTCTGGTTTATGTATTTGAATCTTTTTGATATAGTGAAAGTCTGTTCAAAAGTGTTTTCCAGCAATAAAAGTCAAATATTTCAAAAGGGGAATATATTTTTTCTTTATTGATCTAACACACAACTGCAGTACATGCAGTACAGTGCATGGCTGTACTGTAGTATAATCTAGGCATTAACAAAGTAGATTAGCTGTCTGTGGTGATTCCTGGTAAGAATATAGCCATTTTTTGGGGTAGCTCATCCTACTTCTCAGTCAGTGTCACTTCTTCAGAGGTGGTTTAAGAAATCTTCCTAATTCATACCTCCTTCTCATGCAGATGGTTGTGCAATCACAGGATGTGCTGCATTTGGTTGGCTGAAAGTGCCCTGGAAAAGAAGGGGTGGGGTAAATATATTTTTTTCCTACTGTACCATATTCAATATCCTGTTCTTTGGTTGTGTCTTTGAATTGCAGGTGATAGTAATAGGGCAGGAATGAGAAGTGGGGTTGACATCTGCATGAGGCATCCCCACTGAGGAGGCAGACCTGAGTACCACTCTCTGTGATTGGACATGCAGAGTATTGTCTTTAACGGCACAGCTGAGATTGTGCTGAGAGCTGAAATGACCTCTGAAAAAGACCTTCCAAGCACCCCTCTTTTGGTGGGGTTATTTTGAAGTTGTTTTGTTTTAAATTATTTGGTTTATAATGAAGATATCACAAACAGAGCCTACCAACACAGACAGGAAAGGTAGAAATTAGCAGGTAGGGTCAGTTCTGAGCTGTGCTATTAAAGTTGTTTTGAGTTACGTCCAGAAATGTAGACTAGCATTTGTTCCTTCCAAACTAGTCTGGTTCTGTACTTTAAACCCTAAATTCTGGAATCAGGACTGCTTATGGAGAACAGGTGAGACTAGTTCTTTAGTTGCACAGGTATTTCACAGGTGACCACTGGTATATTCTAGCACCTGTGTAAAAAAAGATTCATTCCTGATTCCACAGTAGGGTGAATTTGTCCCTAATTATGTATGTTTCCCTACAGAAACTAAAGGAAGAAGGCCTATCTCCTAAAGTGATTTGATGCTGAGCTTTATTAAATACTAAGATATTCTGACTCTTTTTTTCGTCTCTCTTCATTTCATAGACATGTAAGAAACACAAATGCATACATACATGCTAGCACAGGAAAATGAAGACCCTGGAAAGAGAAGGAGACAGGAGAATGGGGTGAAAAAACCCAAATAATTGTTTACTGTAGATCTCCTAGGGAGATATTCAGATCATTTTATCTGTGTTGAGACACTAGTCTTAACAAAACTCTGGGTGAGCTCTGACTGTTTCGGAGATTGCTATTGCCAGCTGCTCTCCTGTCCCTCTGCTAGAGGAGCTTCTTGCCATACACAGTTGGCAGAAAGGAGTATATGCCCAGATTTCAGCCCATACCACTTTGAACTGATTCAAATTTAGCTTTGTGCTTGCACACCAGGCTGAGCTCTGCAGCAGCTAGTGCAGGGGAGCTGGTATGTGCTGGCTGCTGCCTGGTACACAGCCAGGGCAGTGAGGGAGGTGGATGGCAGGGTGTCACTAAGCACCCAAAGAGCCCTGGAAATACTCAGATGATCCCATCTGGAGGTACCCTTAATATAACTTAATTTTAGGCCTATTCGACCCTATTAAAGATATCTACACTAATTTAATGAAAACAGAAGATAAACTACATATCATTTTTCCATTGGTTTAATTTGCAGCCTCATATTCCTTTACTTGCTCCCATCAGTGCTTTGATTCCTCTACTACTGTCTTTCTTCCCGCTCACTCCTCCTTTTTTTTCCTTATATTTTAATACCTATTTGAGACATTTAGCAGACAATCCTTATGTTCACACGAGCTGGGTTTTTAGTACAAGCTCTGTGGATGTAAGGGGGACAAATACCACCCCAGTGTAGGTGGCAAAGAAAAAAAGCCAAAGGAAAATATCCATGTTTGCCATGCAAAGGTTCATAGCTACTTTAAGATGACTGGTTCAGTCAGCATATTTCAGCAGACTTGGGCTATTTCAGTCCACTGTTTGCATATTTTATATCAAGTGACCTGCCAAATGTCACAAAGAGGTGAACAGGGAATAGAGAAATCAGTCAAGGTGATGGATGAGATGCAGACTTGATTGTTTATTCAAATTATTCCCACAACAATTGAGTCTTACTGATTGCAGACAGGATTTTGTCACAGTCATTAGGAGGGGGCAAAGGTGACAGGAATTTAATGACCAAATTGGAGTTATTGAACGGTGCCGAGTATGACAATATTTTTAAACTCTGAAGTAGAAGCCTGTCTTTATCAGTGACCAGTAACATTGAGAATTCTTTTCTCTAAACTATTTGTTTCTCTGTTTTGTTTTCCCTTTTTTGTTGTTGTTGTTGGTTTTGTTTGTTTGTTTGTTTGGGGGTTTTGTTTTTGTTTTTGTTTTGGGTTTTTTGTTTGGTTTTGTTTGTTTGTTTGTTTTTTCCTTTTCCAAAGGTATTCCAGAGAATTTCTTCAGTAACTCCCAGTTTCCCTTTAGGCCCTTTCTCTTAAAAGAAATATGGATTCTCACTACTGTCTCCCATGCCCCTTGAAATATGTGAACAAATACTCAAATAAGTCTTTGCACTCTCCCCTCTTTCCTTGTTGTGTTAGTGATCATGCTGGTCTGAGGGAAGCAGCAAGGAGAAGGCAGTAGGGCAGGCTGGTACTGAAAGGTGGTGTGCTGCAGCCCAAGTCTGCACTGCCCCTGGCTTCAAAGGGGCTAAGTTTTCCTATAAAGACTCCAAAATGTTTATACAAAATTATACACCTTTATCTTTAAGAAGACTGTACTTGTGTTTGATTTGAAAAGAGGGGAGGGGGTGAAGAGTACAGAGACTTCACCCTTTTTTGTAAGTATGCTAAGTTTTGTCCTTTCTATTACCTCCAGAAATACTACCATTTAGGTCAGTAATATGTTAAGTGTGCTGATACTTTCTCTTGAAGGATGATAACAAGCTCACACTTGTATTCCTAATCCAAATGAAGTATATACTCCACTATACAGAAAAATACAAATACTTCTTGTTTGGTAAGAATGCACATGTTTAAAAAATATCTTTCCACCTTCTTTGAAAGAAAAATATCAGTCTGGTCCACAGACTCTTTCAACAGCATCAGCCTGCAAGCAGTTCAAAGGTATTGAAATATCATCATCTATTAGACATTGATTAATATAAAATGTTGCTGAGAATTAAAAAAATATTTTTGTCACATTATACAGTAATGGAATAGGTGCAGCCTTATTAATTTACTGGGTGTTAGTAAGATTTGGTCAAGAAGTTTAAAATGCTATACCATCAGAAACATATTAGTAATTTTCTTGCTTTCAGATCTTGTGGTGAAAAATTCAAAGGAAAAGAATATGCAGAATAAAAATACAGCAAGAAGAGAAATGGAACAATTTCTAGCCGTAGATTTGTTCAGTTCCATTGATAAACAAATGTAGGAGTGCATCAGATTAGATGGTAGACTGAAATACAATTAAAAAGTTTCTCTTGTAATAAACAATTTGTAGAGAATTTCCCCTTACCTCATCTTTCAAAATGGATCAAATTAATATTTATTTTTGATTAAATAAGGATAGTTCTCTTGAGTTCATTTGATGGCAGGTGTTTACCGTGTGACAGATTACCTTGAACTCTTGTCACTACTACCTGGAATTTCTACTATGATCCAAGAGTTCAAAATTTGGAAATGAATGTTTAAAAATACATAGTTGTGTATATTCATTGACTAGAGAGTCACTGGGAGTTGCTGGTATTGTGCAACTGAAAACCAGATGACATCAGGGTCCATAAGCTGGAACGTTTGCAGCACAGTTGAGAAGAACTGCTGACGTTATCAGGACTTGTCCGGCTTGAGGAGTACTACATAAAAATCTCACCACTCAGAAAAGACAAATTCAAAGTGAAAGATGCATTGAGAAATGTCCTTTATGATAATAAGAGCGGGAAGCCTTTCTTATGAGAACAGCCAAAACACTTTGGGTTTTTCATCTTAAACACAGCTAAGCTGTATTTCTTTCTATACACTTATGAAATTTACTGCATTTAGGTCAAAATTACTAACCAAACTCTTTGTGTAAGAACAACTGGAAAAAATCCAATTCAATATTTAGGCTTCAAAATAAAGATTTTTAATTCTCAGAGAAGTGAGATTCTATACCATTTTCCAAAGACCTCCTGAAGACAAAAAAACTTATTCTCTTAATAATACAATTTACAAAATACATTGCAAAATTTATTTGCTTAAGGTAATGAGGCACAAGATCTGGAAACCCACTCTTTAGTCTCCCAGTTTTCAAGATCCACCTTTGATGATGAATGCTGTGATGTTACAATTGACTAGATTAGATTTCAAAGACCAATTTGAAGTAGTGGAATTCCATACTGTCTCCAAAATTATCATAAGGACAAGTTTTCCATGGTGGGAAACTCATCTTTGAGATTTTCCCGAAGCTACTGAGCTTCAGGAGTAGGGCGATACATTGTCATCTTCCACTTGCATCTTTCTCTCCTCTATCCCTAGATCTTTGCTTGGAACTGACTTGCAAAAAGAAACTATAATTCAAACTAGTCCCTATACAGAATGTAAAATAATAACCATGCTCCTTATTTATTTCTCCTCAACGCAGTCTTGAAAGCCTCCAGCTCCTTACTTGGCTGGTCTTTAAATAGCATATGGTCATGACTGATAAATTGCCCTTTATGAGGACAGGAGTGGGCTCTACCAAGCACTAGTTAACATACTTTAGCTCTATGATATATAAATTTAACTCCACTTTCTACTCAAAAATAGCATTAACATTTTACAGAAAAGTGCATGTTATTTTCAGGTTTGTTTCTAAAATTTTATTTCAATCCCAATATTAAAAGGTATTGGAGGGATTGAAAAGGCTCCTGCAGAGTTCTTAGTGTTTACTCTCTTTGTAAGGTGTGGAAGCAAAAAAGGTAAAATGAATACTTAGGGTGGGGAGACTTCAGCTTTCAGGCTGTTTTATGAGCTTTGCATTCTCACAGTCTTAGTAACATGACAAAGACAGCTCACAAAATATTGATTTGCATTGTGTTCGTAGGGCTGACTGGAAGTCAAGTCAATGCAGAGTCAGGTTTGGCAAGCTAAATCTTAATGAGGTCTGAAGTAAAACACTAGCTCTTCATTCCTTGCCTTTTTTTTTGGCTAACCAAAAGTGGAGAAATATTACTCTACTATGAAGTTTTATTTTGTAAGCCATAGGTGAACATCTAAACATGACAGCATGTAGCAATAATTGTCTAAATTATGCACCAACTTGTAAATACCACAGGTCCTCGCACTGCATTTATGGAATTCAACATATTTTCACCATTGATTATTAACTACTATACTGAGTGAGAAACAAAGTAAAACTCACATATGTTGCTGAATTCTTACTGTGTCAGATTCCACCGTGAGAGTCTAAATTCAACTTCATGCACAATTTCAGGAAAATTCAAAGTCAGATAACTAGAATGATAAAAGTAAAATAAACAGAGGAGTAACAATTAAATTAAAATATTACCTTCACTAAAACTGACAACCGTTATTTTGTAAAGGCAAATATTTGAGTATCTGTATATTATATATCATATGAATGAGAATGAGTTCCTGTGTTCCAGCACAGTATAGAAAACATTCACTGCAGCCAGTTGTTGGTTTGTATTGCAAAGATCACTAAAATAGAAACACAAAACTAAACAAAGAAGATTCTCTTGAACTACCAGTAAGCTGGTTTTGCCTTTTCATGCTCTTACCAGAAGACATAGAGAGCTTACTTGCATTGTACCTGTTCAGCTGTATTTCAGCAACAGGGTCGTATTACAATGTAATAATTACCACCATAAAAGAAGATTAAAGCCTGCTAAGATATTTATGGTAATCATGCTTTTATTCTGAGTAATGAACTGTTTCCCTTTCCTGTTCCACCTTTCTTATCTCTTGCAAAATGTATTGTACTGTTGATAGGAATGTTTCTACAAGAAAATAAAGAAGTTGTTAATTTAGTCCATTTTAAACATTCTCTAAAGTATGAGTTTAAAACACATGGTTCACATTTTTATGTATTGTACTTAGCGATCAAAGAAAACTCATCCAAGATCCATGAAGAATCTTGGGACTTATTTTATTAAAAATATGTGTCTCAGGTTTTCCCAGATGATTTACCGCAGCTGATAAGTTTGCCAACCACTTAATCTCCTAATTTTTATTTGTCCATTTCAGTCTAGTGGCCACATCATTTGGAGCTTTTTTCTCAGTTCTAAAAAATATGTCAGGAGAACAAGAACAAATACTAATTTAGAAGTTTGGTAATAAAAAGATAATGCCTGTCACATTTTAGAAAGCCATTATCAATTGCACTGGAAAGAACAGGAAAAGAATTTGCAATGATGAGTGTTTAATCTTGTTGGGGGACTTTGTTTGGCTTTTTTCTAATGCATATGTTCAAAAATCAGTTCTGAATCCCTTCTGAATTGGCAGCAATTAATACATATAACTTATCTCTCACACATTTGATTAACAGTGAATTGTTTATTTTGAACATCTCTCATTTGTGGTACATGACTGGTACTTGTAAATTCATAATCTGCAAATATTTATAGGTCATGAGCATCTTGGGAAAAAAACCAAATAACAAATATTCTACACATATATGTTATCGCATTTATGTTAAAATTCATTTTAATTTCTGGATGCATAAGGAAATATCTGAGGAATCCATTAGTTCTCCTAGTTTTCAAAACTTCTAACACTTGCTGTTAACCAACATATTTATATCAAAGATTGTATTTTTAATTTACTATATTTCTCAACCTGTTCTACTTACTATGTAGTAACACAGAACTGTATATGAGAAAAAGTGTGAATTTACACTGCAGTGTCCAAAGAGCTGGTGAAGGGTCTGGAGCACAAGTTTTATGAGGAGTGGCTGAGGGAGATTAGATTGTTTGGCCTGGAGAAGAGGAGGCTCAGGGTGGATGTTATCAGTCTCTGCAACTGCCTGAAATGAGGTTGTAGTCAGGTGGGGATCAGCCTCTTCTCCCAAGTAACAAGTGACAGGATGAGAAAAAACAGCCTCAAGTTACACTAGGATAGATTTATATTGGATACCAAAAAAAATTTCTTCACAGAAAGGGTTCACAAACATTAGAACAGGCTGCCCAGGGAAGCAGTGGAATCACCAGCCCTGGAGGTATTTTAAAGATATGCGGACGTGGCACCAAGGGACATGGTTTAGTGACGGACTTGGCAGAGTTAAGTTAATGGTTGGAGTTGATGGTAAAGGTATTTTCCACCCCAAATGATTCTATGATTCCATAATTATATGGTCAGATGATAGAGAGAAGACAGAACTAGACTCTTCTTGGAGGTGCACAGTAATGGGAGAAGAGGCAAAGGACACTGGTTAGAGAACTGGGAATTTCAGTTGTTATATTAAGATTATTTTTTTTTTAATCATTGGGATAGTCAAATACAGGGACAGAACATGCGGAGACATTATGGTATCTCTATCTTTGGAATTGTTCAAGGTTCAACTAGACAAGTTGATATGGTTAGATCTACTCTGAGCAGGGGATTAGACTAGTTGACTTCATGAGCTCTGGTCCAGTCTGGACTATTCTGTGATCTTATGTTCACTTCAAACACTTTCAGGACCCGTTTCCTTTACGCAAGTGGCTATTTGAACAAAACTTATAAAAAGGCGGTTATCTTTAAATGGTTTTCCCCTATCAAACTGTGTTGAAATTAACCAAGAGGCTGAGTGCAGACTTTCAGAGAGTGACTGCATAAATCATATTCCATAAAAAAAACAAGCAAAAAATGTAGTTAATCAAATGTTGGCGGGTAGTTCTTTAGAATAGCCCCATCCAGGTTATATTTAACTTTCTTACATCTGAAAAAGTAGAAGATTCAGAGAACAAAGTATCATTGTTGAGAACATTAATTTTGGACTCTCTTAGCCGGGCCCCAATCAAAGCTTTCTTTGTTAGGTAGTACAACCTTCTCATTCTCTTACAAAGCCAAAGCACTGTAGAAACAAAGGCTGCACATAAGGGGATAAGGAGACCAAAAACCAGCTGACTTTCTTAGTGCAGCTTCAGAACAAACTACATATCAGATTCACAGCTGGTGTCAACCAGACCAAATCATGTAACCATCAGGTGAGCATCTGGTCCCATACACAAAGTTAAACAGCAAAACCTATTTACAGAAGAAAAGAATTAAAATTACAGGTTGGAAACACAGTACTACACACATTTTGCAAAACTTCTCTGTGGGTCACATCTATATGTATATAATCGTAACCTGGAAGTCCTTGTACATTAGAGCCTAGAATTTTGGCTGTGGTGGGTCACATAATCCTTTCATATAGGTATTCCAGGGCTTTACGCCTCAGCTTCTGCCTCACCATGCTTTGAAGTCATCATACATCATCAACAGGGGTGTCAGCACAAATCCATTTCAGTCTGACTCCTACAGCAGAGAACACAGGAGGAATTTAAGCTGTGCAGCAAAAGGTCTGTTATCAGAGCAGAGAGACACACACTCCATCATCATGACAGAGCAGCTCTAGGTCACACAACCGGTACCCTCCCAGTGGTTTGGTGGTGTTCTGTAGATGCATTTCATTACCCTGGCATCCCAGATCTGCTGAATGCCTGGGATTGGTCACCTTAGCTTCATATACAGAAGAGTGTTACTGTCAGTGTCAGGGTCCTGGTAAGACAAGAAGTATTCAAGAGGAGGCACAGGACAAATCTATCTTTTTTTGGTTGGTTGGTTGGTTGTTTGTTTGGTTTTTTTTGAGATTGTTTTTGGTTTTGTTACCAGTCAGACTGCACTGTTTAATAGTAATTTTATATTACTAACACTGCCAGACTCCTTACCTGATAAGATAAACCACAGAGGGCAATTAGGTTTGCACTTCAAAACCAAATTTCATTCAGTATTAGAAGAGCCTGAATAAAACAAAGCCACGTAAATGTTATCTTTAATTCACTCTTGAAAATCTAATATCCATTTTGGATGAAAGACAAGCAGATCTGGAGTAGAAACTATCCAAGTTTAAGAACCTGTTCTACAAAACATATAGAAGGTCTCATAACCTAATGTAAATTAAGCAAAGTAGAACATGAACACACACATCCCCACTAGCTGTCAAGTACAGAGCTCAAGTGAGAGCTTATGATTCTCTCCTAATTTCTTACTTTCTGACCCTTGTACCTTCAATGCTCTGCCCCAGAAACTTCACGCAACTTAAAACCTTTCATTAAAAATATTTGAGAATATCTTTGCCAAAACTAGGAAGGCTAGAAATTAAATTTGAAAATACAAAGAAAGGACTGATCTTAGTGCAATAAAATGTCTCCAGAAGGTATATCTTTAGCTAATCAAAGGTGAGATCCATGATGAAAGTGAGAGACTTAGAAAAAGTGCAGATATATCCCTCTTACCAAAACCAGCCTTCGTTCATCATGGTGTAAGGAGAAATCTTTCAACAGAAAATTTCACATAAGAAATCTGTACATGCTTTATGTTTTAAAGGCTGATCAAGAAGCCTGATGATAAAGCAATCAATAAACTTACATATCATAAACATAAACCCAAAATGGAGAATTCAAGTCAAAGAACCATTTCTGTGTATTTTGAGTCACATAATTGGCAAGTGAAACTCTCGTATAAAGCACTTAAAGGCTGCTTTTGCTAACCCCAAGCTGCACTAAGGTTCTTTACTAAGTGTCTGTTTACAAAACAATATACTTGCTACTGCTATCAGGACAGTTTTGTTGTGCACTTTGTCACCGTTATATGCATGAAGTAATTGAAGGTTTAATTTTAGGTTTTCTGAAAAAGTCAGAATTCTTTCACTTCAAAATAGAACACCTGAGGGAAAAAAATCACTCAATATGTTTATTAACATGCAAGTTTCAGTAGCTATTAGTGTTTTACTGACACCAACAGCACTGTTACATATTTTGCCCCTTACTCTGCGTGTGGCTAGACACATGGAAAACCTCTTGAGTAAAGTCTATCAACAAGATTTCTGTTAGCAAGCAGGAAATAGAATTGACTCCAAATGCATGAAGATTATTTTTTACTTAAACAAGAGCAGAGACTGATTATTCAAGTCATTGTTATGGGAAAGCTGATATTCACTGCCAACTAGGTGCTATGAGTTGTACCAGAGGATTGAAGGGAACAGGAGCATTTACTGAGTTTCATTGTTTCCAGAAGGAAATTTAGAAAATGCACTGACTGAGGCCAGTTGCATACAAATACTAGTTACTGACTTCAGGACCTTATGTGGAACACGAGAAATCAACCTTCAAGTTCCAACTCAGACATAAATTGCTGAGTTTGGGAGTCTTTTAAACAATTTGGTTTCACTTGCCATCTTGCTACTGCAGTTAGCATAGCATTGAAGTGTGCACATATATGTGTCTACCCGTGATGAGAGGGAGAAAGTAACTTTATTTTCAAAATTTAAAAGGGTACATTTTTAACTGCATCGTTATCAATTTTGTTCACTATGGAACAAGAAAGGTGTGAGGAAAGAAATATTAGCTTTGCCATGTCCTAAAGCAGGCAATGCGTGCGGTTCATCATCACCACAGTAGCTCTCACTCTAACGAGGAAGAGCAAAACTTGTTGAATGCACTTGGGCATGCAGTCCCACTGCTGAAATAGTGGCTGCCTCCTCCAGGAGGCACTTGGAGGCCTCCAGGGCTTAAAGTCTGCAGTGATCATCTAAGAAGCTGCCATGGCAGCCTAGACAGCTTAAGGTTGGGGAAGAACTATGCCAAGTCTGTTACTATTTTAGACTGGCTGTTTCCTGTTCACTCTAACCTCAGTAAAGAATCACTAGTAGATTGCATGGCAAGAACTCCATTTATGCATTAGATTTTGTGTGGTTGTCAAAATAACATTCAAGGTTTGAAAAAACTACATGAGAATTACTTGAGAATTACTTGATGTTCTTAGAAGAAAGAAGTGAAGGCAGCACTGAAGATCTTTGAACCTGTTGGATTATATGGGAGGCGATAGTGGGATGTTAGCTTTTGCACTGAGGCATTCTGATTTCTAAATTGTTGGTTATTGTAACTAAAGAGAAGACAAGAAAAAGATTTATATTTCTTCTGAAAAAGAGGACTGATAACTTTTCATAGGAGAGGAAAATATAGTATTTGAGTCAAATCTACAGGTGAATCTGCAGAAGATGGAAAATACATACTAACATTCACGCTCCTAAAATGGAGTCTGGTAATTGGAGCATCCACAATCTATCTGTTGGACACATAGAAGGAAAGAGTTCAGTAAAGATCATTTTATTTCTGTCACACGTCAGGTTTTCTAAACCTTTGCAAGTGCTATTTCAGATTTCACAGATAAGTATTGCTTATTCTTGCTGTAATGTGGGTTGAATGAAAGGGGATTTCAGGGTAAAGGACAAATTCAGGGTAAACAACTAACATCAAGACATCATTTCTATGCAGTAGAAATTCTTGTAATGACAGATCTGCATTACTCCTGTGACACCTGTCACTTCAGCTCTCGGAGAACGGATTGGCACGAGGAGACAACTTGCAGGTTGACATATTAAAAATCCTACATGGAGAGCCAAATCAGCTCATCTAAAACAAATATCTATAACTGGTCAGCTGAATATTTCCTTGTACTGCCCAGACCATATTTCCATTGACTACAACGAGAGCTTGGGTGCTTTGCAGACAGAGAAACAAAATTGCATCCTAATGTGCATTGCATAGACACTCTGAGGAGCTGACATAACAAGCAAGGTTCAAGAGGAAGAGCTTTCTTTCCGAGCCAGCATTTGCTAAAAAATCTTTCAGGCACTGGTAAAGTGCTTTGTGATGAATATCAGTGAAGTCCAAGTGCCCTAAGTGACTGTAAAACTGCAAACAAGCACAAGCCTACGTAAATTAAATATAGCACAAAAAGCCTGGAGCTGGTGGTGACCAAGTCTCTTAAAGAAACCAAAGAAGTTTACTGGCTTCAGCATTGCTGGGTCTGAGCCAGCCAGCCTTTCATTCTAGAAGGGTGCACTAGTGTGACTACAGTGCCACCGTAACACTACACTGCTTCTCTGAGCTTAAGTTTTGTATTTCTGCCTGGCACTGCACTACACTGCACAGGCACATCAGTTTGGAGACCTTTAGCTCCACCGTGATTTATGAGCATGTTCTGTGTCTCTGTCAGAAAGTGGGCAGCAAAAAGTTGAAAGTTTGAAAGTTCTGAGCAGCCAATTCAGCCATAGCCAAGCTAGGAGATGCTTTTCCTGTGTCAGGAGGAGCATGTCTAATGTGCTGAAGAATGCAGGCCAGGAGAAGCCAATATTAATCTAATCAGCCTACTGTAGCCAACAGCCATAGTTAGAAACCAAGACAGAATGTACTGATCTATCTGAATAAGAAAACTCCCTCTTAAGAGAATAGACTTAATTTACTGCTACTTGAATTTTACTGCATTGTTGAAGAACTTAAATATCCATTTAAATAAAGATGGAACTTCATCTCCCCTCTTTAAACCAACTGACTGTTGAATAAAAGAGGAACATTTCCTTCTCTTTCCTCTGGGAGTGATATCTAGGCCAAGTATCTCTTGGCACTGTAGAGGTTCCTCAGCATGAGCATCAATTCCCCTCAGTCTCCACTGTGCAACCTTTTTGACTGGATGAGTCACTGCATGCATACATGCATCCAGACTGCAAATGACTCTCTTTGCAAATCTTGGGAGAGGGCTGTACACAGCAACCTCTCTGTTTCTGACCCTGTGCAATATGTCACGCAGCCTGTAGGTATTCCAGATCTACTGATCAGATACAGAAAGATTCTTATTGTAAAAGAATCAGGAGTTACCACATAAACACAGAAGATTAGTTTTGTATATGTACATATCTGGTAGTTGTAAAAAATTCTGCATTTAAAGCACATATGCTACAGTTTCCCAGAAAGTGCAAGCACCACAGCATACATGGCTACTTGACATACAGTACATTCCTTCCATTCTTGTGCCAGATGATGGAGTATGGGTAGAGCAGAGAAACCCCAAGGGAAATGATTTCTGTAAATAAGCTAGTCTTGTCACTAGGACAGATTTTCTGCAGTACTTTCCCTCTAAAGAATGAACATCTCATATTCCAAGTGGGAGGTTACTTAGAATTTAGGTTATCTATACCTGTCTCCTGACCTTATGGTTCTAGCCTGAAGTCTCTGGTTTATATTGCACAGACATTACTGTAGGATATGTTGCATAAATTTCCAGGTACACATCTTTCTAGCCTAAATTCCGAGGCTAACAGTAGTCACTCCATCACCACTTGTGTCTCCCAAGCATGTCTTCCAATATGCTCTTGAACATATTGTCAAATTTCAGCTTAGCTTGGTTTTGAGGAGCAGTGGCCACAGAGCTAAAGTTCCTATAAATTTTGAAAAATGTTGTAGATGATAAGATTTAGGAAAAAGTTTAATCACAAGCAAATTTTTTAGGAGAAAAACAGTGTCTTTAAATGCAGCAAACTCAGAGTATGCAGCCAGGTGGAAGACAAATCCAAAGGAAATGAAACTCTTTTCGCTCTAATGGTATGCTAAGATAATCAGCTAATGACATGACACTGTTGAGGACAGAGATGGCAGGAGTCTGCAAACATCATCTAGCAAGTAACAAGATTCTGTGATGGAGGAGTCGGTTGTTTGATGAGTTTGAACGTTGCAGTTCATTTCAATTCACCACAGTACGTAGCAATTTTTTTAATATAAAAGGCACAGTTAAATGCTGCATTCCAGTTCCAGCCAAACTCCTATTTACTTTGACAACTGAAACAGAGAAGACTTAGTTCTTGTGTGGTCTAGTGCTATTTAAGTAGGATGTTGTGCCACTTTCTCACAAACCAGAATGATCATTTGAACACAAAAGTAAAAATAATGGTCAGCTTACCTGCAGAGGCCAGGGAAAGAATTTGGGGAAAAAAAAAAAAAAAAGAGAAAAATGAGGAAGTCATTGCAAACATTAATTCAGGGAAGAATTTTCTGACAAACCAAATGCTGGTACATTTTTATTTTAAGCACAATGAAAACACCTCACCTCTATGCTTGATCCCTCTCATATTAACTCCAGTATCTGCCAGACTAGGACGTGAATGCAGTATATGGGAAAATCTGCAGTCATGATGCATTTTTGTTTTACACTGTCACATAATGGTGCTGACCCGGAGTAGGTCATTACTTTGAGATTTAGGCAACATGTTTTCTGTTTAACTTGGGATCCCAAAGCAGCAGGGCTACTGAGGGACAGCAGATCCCAGTGCTGCCTGCTAATTAGGAGCCCTACAAATGTAGGTCACAAAAACAAAAGCAAAGCTTTTCCGGGAGAAGACAAACGTGTGATTTGTGAATGAAAAGCCAGGAAGTTTTAAAAGTGAAATAGAAGTAAATTCAATCAGGCTCTTCTTACAAATGAAAGCAATGAAAACTCTTGGCTTTTAGCACTTGAAGAGCGAAGAATATTTTGTTAACCCTTTGTTTTTTCAGATAAACTGAAACTGCAGTCAGTTAACATTATAGGTATCTTTTCCAGTACTTATGAGAGTGAGGAATTTGTTTTAGAAATATCAAACCATCACATGGCCAACTATTATATAGAAGTAACAGGAAAAAAGTGTTATAATAGCCTCCTGTTCTCATAGTTGACATTAAACTAAACTAAGTACAGCTGTAGTCTTTCTCCCTTAGTACCAGACACACTTCCAACCTGTTGCTTCTTCATTATGTAGGTTCTTCAAATTTACTTTAATTTTGGAATATGTTTTTTGGTTAGTTAAGCATTTTCACATTTGAAGATCCTTCATTGGGGGAAACATGGGGGTTTGTTTTTAATCAAAATATAATGTCTCCACTATGTGACTTCTGAAGATGCAATTATTCTTCCCTTTAGAGAGACTGATTATACAGCCTCACAGACAATAAAAACGATTATGGAAAAGAGTGTACAGGAGTACGGATCAAAAACACACAGGCTGAATAACTGTTTGTTATTAAAAATCTGACATTCTATCTTTCCTCTTACTGAAGTCAATGTAAGGGTCTTTTCTCTTACTTAATTTATATGTAGACTGGTTTACCAAGCCTTCCCAGTAAATAACATTTCTGACCATGATGAATGTCATGACTAAAAATCAAGGCACAGTAGGATTTGCATTTGTTCTGCAATAACAACGCACTTGAATGAGAATTTAGGGTATCTAAGTCAGAGACACCTCCTGCTCGAGCTCTTTCTTTTTGCTGATCAGAATTTTTCTGTAAATATCCATTAAGTACAATTCTTTTCCACCTTCCTAAATTTAATGAATTCTTGCTTTTTGTCATCTTAGCAAAGTGGTATAGAATAGAATTCTAAAAATACTCTTACTGTCATCACTCTTTACCACAACCCTAGATTTAAGAAATTGTTTTTCTGAATTCCTTTCCCTCATCTGTTTAGTTGCAAAATATAATTTTAAATTATAACCATGAAAAACCACTGATAGGTCTATCACAGAGACTGAAGTAAGCCTCCCTCTCACATTAGTTTCCCCAATAGCTTAAAATATTCAGTCAGAATATCATCTATTTTGTCAGTATATAAAAAGAAAAACTTGGCAACTAGACGCTTAAATACCTAAAAATCCCATCCCTTAACCTTTATTTCCTATTAAGACAGTAATTTAGCATCCAAATTACTTCATAGTCTTTTCTAGAGCCCAGTATTTATGGTTTGCAACACAAGACAACTGGATTTCATTCTGTGCTACACCACAGCTTCTGATCTTGGGAAAACTTCCAAATTCCACAAATTAGTACTTAAATTCTGCCTAAGTCCAGAATTGTGACTTTCAAACCCCACTGCTCAACTGCTGCCAACTCTGGGGGCATATGTTCAGCCTCAACTCCCAAGACCTAAATTATAACCATGGAATTGGGCTCTGTACAAAATGGAATAGAAGACATATTGTTGTTTGTTTTGGTTTGGGTTTTTTTTTAACTGATCTAAAGGAGATAATTTACTTTATTCAATGTCCCCTTAGATTAAAGCTTTCATACTGCAGAAAAGTACCTTATTCCTTAAAAATGCCCAAGTACAATACTCTTACAAGAATGGTATCTTGTCAAATGACCCGAGAAATTCCTCTGAACCATAGGGAGGAACATGCTTAGTTCTTATTAATTATGCATCTATAGCATATTCCACGCTCCACCCACAGAATTTGCCTTTATAAAGAGCTTTTATCATGCTAATGAGATATATGCAATACTTTCCTTCATGTTTAGAGAATTAGACATATAATATTGCCTTGAAGTCTGATTCTGACCTGTAATATATCGATAAATTATTTGAGACACTGTGAGATCACAAACAGCTGTACTGACAGACACAGCAGAGGTGGCAATTTTTTTTCTGAAGAAAGTAGCAAACAATTACCATGTGTAGGTCAGGAGCATCATCAACAGAAGAAACTGGGGATGTAAATAAAAGTCCACTAGACAAAAGAGAAGGATGGAATTAGGCTAAGACTCTAATGTTTCAGAGGGTGTTTACTGTAGTACAAAAATATATATATTCTCTAATCCCAAAACCAAAGTTGTTTTGCCAAGATTTGGGATACACAGAACAAGAAATTTATTTGAATTATGAAATTTGCTTAGCACAAATTTTTAGTAGTAAATAATGCTATAGACCTGTAGATAAATTTATATGGTAAACTACAAGGAATATTTTTGCCTTCTGACTTTAAAATGGAAGCAAAATTATTTTCAAGTGTTAAGAAAAATGGTAACTATATATCCTTATGTTATAGGAATGCTATGCAAACAGACACCTAATGTTATAAGGCTAATACAGAAGATACTTTCATTTGCAGAGGAAAAATTGCTGGGGGCGGAAGGAACAAAAAAAATCTCTTTTTAATATAGTGCAATATGCAACACTCAACACAGCAGAGCACTAAGGGGAAAAAATAATTCAGGCTTGGAGTTTTGGGGCATTTTAATTGTGTAATGTATTTTGAAACAAAGTAACAGATTTCAAATGAGCAAGTAGTAACAGAAAGCATTTTGAAGAATTAAAGTACAGGGGTAACATCTTTCAAGTTTTTCTCTGGAAATTTTTACCGTTCATTCTGTGCGAAAATATTTCTCCTGAGAAGTCTGACCTTATTTTTCCTCCCCTTTCTCTCCCCCACATTCTCATTTTTTCTCAGACCAGACCAAGGAAAATGTTATCCATTTTCCCTCCCAGATGCTCACCCATCTCTCTCTTGTCCTTTGCTTTGATCTGTTACTAACCTCTTCAATCATTGCTTAACCACAAAGCTGCTACTTCTTTTGAACTCTAAGTTGAAAATAAACTGATGTACAGATTGGACTTTGGTGAATCACTTGCTTTGTTGGAGATTAATTTTGGATCTTCTGGTAGTCTAATTGGGTTTTTGTTTTCCCTTCTTAGATTTCAATCTTATGAGAGAACTCCTTAAAAATGTAAACTTGTAATTGATCTAAACTGAGGTAAATGATGAAAAGACATTTTTGCTGTATTGCTGTATTTCACCATGATTCAAAGCTTCATTTCTACGTGAAGAAATATTTTAAATTCTGTAATATAATTACACAAGTTAGCATCCTCTGTATGAGGTAAAAGATGCCTATCAATATCTCTTAAATGTCCTCATAGCCTCTAAACCATGAGTACCTGTCCCAAAACCTTCCTCATTCCTCTGTTCAAAAATCCTCTAGAGGCTGAGTATAGTTTTCAGAAGTGAGGTATTCAAGTCTTTTCACCTTCAACAGAAGACAAACTAGACTTACATCTGTCATTGGCTTTGAATTGTCATCAGAATACATAGGAGAAAAAAATTGCCACAAAAAGATAATTTCTTTTCCATCTTGCTTTATTCTTCTTCCTCACTGACTAATGCAGTATTTTGGCAGTTTATTTCTGTCATAGGCATATAAGAGTTTGTTTCTCAATATCTTTTTATTTGTTTCTTGTCTCATTCAGTTGTCCCTTGGTCCCCAATTCAGGAAGTATCTCTTTCAGGGAACTTATCTAACCACTGAAGTTACACATGAACTAATTAAAGTCCATTAGAAGTGTGTACCAAATAACTCCCCCAGACACTCTGGTATTCTATCATGGAGTGTCGTGCTAAACTTGAACATTTCTTCCTGTATCACAGGGATATACCATTTTCATTTTTTAATTTGGTGTCCATATTTAAATATGTCATCCAGACAGAGACCATAAGATTTCTAGAAAACAAAAAATTACAAGTATTACAAATTTACTTAAACAAACAAGTATAAAAATAAAAATTGAATAAAAAAAATTACTAAAACTCAACAGAAAGTTTTCAAATATCAAATAGTATAATTGTTTGTGATTTCAGTGTTAAAACATGACGATAATTGTCTCAACTAGATATGTAAAATGACTGCAACCTCACCTTCTAGTCTGCTCATATATTTTCTCTTACAATTGAGATTTTGTAAATATACTGTCCGAATAACTCAAACTTTTAGTCAGCTCTTAAACTTGTAAAGAGATGATTCCATTTAACTCAGTTAGAATGTCTTTCCTAGTGTCAGTTGAAGATGATATTGCTAAAATTTCTTGACTGTGATGTCCATATTGACAACTTCTCAAGAAGAGATTAGGTAGCTTAAAGGATCATTCCTTAGGAGTTCCTACCATTGACCTAACCTTGCTCACACTATTGATTATATTTTTTTATATATTTTTTTACCCAATTAAATATATTTCATTTAAGGTGCATTTGTATAGAAATGATTACTGTGAGGGTGCCTTTTGATGCAAGCTCTTTAAAGACATCCTATTTAGTTTTACTACAGAAGGCCAAAGGAAAGCTCTTTGATACATCAAATTCATTTATTTCATCACTGTTTTTGCTTACCACTGGTTAAGAGAGTACTTTTAATAAAGTTTTTCCACACTCTAGCATCGTGTAGAACAGTTCTTTTAGCTGTAAACATTTACAGGTACCTCCTCACAGAAGCATAAAGTCTCTTCTAACTGAATGCTAATTGATGGCCTGGCCTCACAGGTTGATGAGCTGTTATGCCAGACATTTAGTAATTCTGTTCTTAACAAAATAAATAGCTCTGAATTCCCATGAACTCTTAAGTATGACTAGGTGTCTGCATCTCTAGGAATTATACTACTTTCTCTACATAAAAATTTCTCATGAGCAGCATTTTGCCTCTGCAAAGGGTCCCTTGGGTCCTGTATTGGTAAATAATTAAGAAATAAGGACTGTGATAATTTAGTTTCGTTTGCTGGATATGTGCCTTTGATATCACAATGGAATTAGACTGTCATTTCATTGGTCATATATATATTAGCCTTCAACCTTCTGTGAAAGAAAAAAAGGCAGACATGAATGGCTATGTTTGTCAAAGTCTGAAAAATTACTAGATCCTCCTGGGAAAAGTGTGTCAGTTCCTATACAGTTATATGTCACCATATATATGGTAGACTTTTAGGTGAGAAAAGAAAGGAGGATTCCTCTGCTGACAGTTATTAACCATTAAATCTCCAAGTAGAGGAGCTTAAGTGCTAAAATATCTTACAAACAGAAAACAAATTATCTCAGGTCAGAAAATGAGTCAATCTCAATTCTAGCTAGCGAGGTAGTTTAGAAATTGTCTCTATCACCTCACGTTCCTTCCCTATGGTCCATTCGGATGTTTCCTCTCACAAAGATTTCAAACGAAATGAAAGTATAGAGGGAATTTACATCCATCCATTCAGGCCATCCATCTCTTACTCCAGAGATCCTGAATTAGGTAGCTACAGAATCCTACTGCGTCTTTGGTCTGTTCTTTACTTAGAGCCTCCGTTTTAGCTATAAACCTTTTATTTTCCTATGAAGCTTTTCCCACTCCACTACTAAGCTTGCTTTTTCAGAAGTGGTCTGTCTTTTCTTCAGTGTTTTACCCTGGTATTTGATACTTGACTCCTTAATTACATCTGCCAGAGTAGCCGATGGGTTTTTTAACCACTTCTGTGTTGCTATAGTATTGGATCTCATCAAGTCAAGGTTCAGTGCCAGTAAAAGTTCTCCTTGATTTGATATCAAGTAGAAATTGAGTACATAAATTTACAATAACATACAATAAGTTTGTTATGCCTCCACACAGCTCTGTAAACTTGGTGTATGAAACCCGTGTTGCTAAACCAGTATACTAAAGGGGATGAAGACTGCTCGTACATAAGCTACTATTCTCAGAGTCATCTCTGTAGAGTCAAGGCACCTCCCATTAGGTGAAGGTGTTGTGACCCTGATTCCAGAATGACTGAAATAATAAAAAATTACTGATTCTTAGAATCTCTGTGCTTTGGGATAGACTTTCTATTGCATTGGGCCAACATTATATTGATATGAAGACAGAGGAGTCTTTGCTGACATGGCACTAATATAATGGAGTAAAAAAATAAGAAACACAAAAGAAGAGACCATGCAAATCTTAATACTGTCACAGACACAGGAGAAGTGAGAGCGTATTGCAAACCAGAGCCCTCATAGGCAGACACCAAAAAAAATCCCCAACAAGTACTGAAACCAGCCAACCTAACTACCAAAATTGTACCTTAATATTAGTAAAGAATATAGACAACTCAGCTGTTCAAAATAAGTCATGCAGTAAATCCGCCTAGACTGTATCACTATTTGAACCCCATGCCATTTTTCCTACATAGTAAGAAAGGTACAGCACTACAGTGGGGCATGAGATAACTGTCACAGGAATGGATCAGGAGTACATTCAGACAGCTAATAGAAGGAAAATAACAAGTTGCTCTCCCTAATTTTACTGCAGTCCACAGGACTGCAGGTAGATTACCTCCCCTTAATCATTTCAGAGGTGATAACTTTGTGCTGGCATAATCCCAAAGGAATATATATCAATACAATTCCTGCTAAATTTCCTGACCATAATTTGCTAAACTAGCTAATCAGAAAATATCTTGTAACTTGTGGCTATTTATAACTAACAAAACTCTTAATTAAAATAAAGAAATACAGAAAAGAATGGAAAGGTTTTCAAGCATCTCATGAATGAAAACAATTATTACTGAAATGTTTAGCAAAATTATTTTCATTTTTTAGAGGTTTCATAAAAAAGGAGTGATAATTTTAACCAAAAATAAAAAACTGTGCATCCAGCTGAAGTAAACAGAAAATCAGGACTCATTGCATGCTTAAGTGTCAAATGTAAATCTGAGAAATCAAATAGCCACTTCTGAATACCTTGATAAATCTCTTGATAGAGAGGGATTGGTGCATTTAAGTAGCCTAAATAAATAGTAGGATTCAATGTGAAACTGGAAATGCCATGGTTAACATGATAGTTTTTCACAGATTGGTAAGATCCATCTTGTAAAATGATTCTTATCTCCTGCTACACCAAATACTTTAAACTACCACTGAGGTTAGTGAATTAAAGTCAGTCAATATACTGTGAGGTGTCCAGCATGTTAAGGATATAAAAGCCTGTAATATATATCTGTTACAATCAGCCTTTCTGTTTGAAGCTCGCATGATTTCAGTGCAGTATCAGTTCTCTCCCATCTCTTTTCCCAGATTTTTTTTTCAGAGAATAAAAATAAATCTTTAAGATAACTACAGAGCTCATATTTACTTGTAAAGAAATAGCTTAGATGAGGCCATATTTTAAATTTGGCATTAGCTCTAGACTTGACTCAGAGTTACTGCAAGAACCTTGCTTACAGGGATGACAGCAAATGATTCACACAGTGCTGTTTTGTTGATCCAGCTGTAGGGCTGAATTAGACAACAGACTTCTAGAAAGACAGAAAAATATAATTTTACAGACAGAGACTGACATGCCTTGGATCCACCAAGATGACTCACATTCTTGCAGTGAGAAGTAACCCTCGTCTTAGTCAGTTCACAAATTAACAATGATTAATCAAGCATAAAAAAGGCTGGAATGACTATGGCAAAGTATATCCCAAATTAAACATAAATTCTCCCAAAAATACTTGTGAGTTTTTTAATATATTCATATCTGTTATGGTTCATTCAACCTGCATCCTACCACTATTGTACTTGCTTGTCACAGAATGCTACTACAATAAATGATAGCAGAAATTTAGTTTAAAAGTAATATTTGTAAGGCCTTGAACATATTTGACTCCAAATTTCCATGTCAGCTTTAGGTTTAGAAATTACTCAGAAAAATGCTTATTCTTTTAACCACTCTTTTTCAATTTTATTTTATGTTACACCCGGTTTTGTATCTTCCCCTGCTCTTATGTTTAACAGATTAGAAATGTGTAAATTTGTTCGTTATAAATCTTGAGACCATCCATCAAAACTTAAATCAATTTATTAAACAATAACCAATAGCAACATATATGAGTTTTCTGTACCTCTGGCTGAAGTACAGAAAACACCACCCTGATGATTTCTGTGACCAGAAAACATAGTTCAGAGATCACATCAGGATCAACCCATAGAGATAATAAGACTGGGAGGAAGGGGGAAGTGAAAATCATTGCATTTTTGCAGGCAGATAAACACAAGGAAACTACAATCTTAGCTACAGGGAGATGGTTTCATAGATTCATGTTCAACAGGAGAAAAATTAGCTGTTTGTCAGGGAAGATATATACTGTGAATTATTCAATTAGCTCAAGTAAAAAGCGGGGTCATGGTATAACAAAATAATACATTGATTTTTCCTTACAAAAAGGCAAGAATGTGAACTGCTAGTGCAGGTATTCATTTGAACTGCTACACCAAGCCCAGGGACCAGCTGCCTGCCTCTCCGATTAGGTTTCATTCTCACTCCCCAAGTGCCTGATACCAGGTCCACAGTTCTGAGTCTGCTGACACTCAAGCCCTGTCTAAGCCTTAGAGGTGCTTAAAATCAATTTGTTCCTCCGTTTCAGTGCAGAAAGTTCCTGAGGACTGGCATATCACTTACTCAGAGATGCGTTGGCTGAGTGGATAAAGCTTCTACACTCCAGTGCAAGCTGATAAAAGGTACGAGGCAACTAAACCTACCCTTACTCCTCAGAGAAGCCTGATGCGTTAGACATGCTCAGGTCATAAACTGATTTCCACACAATAGCCTAACAGAATAGACTAATATTTGTGAGAAAGCCACATTTTTTACTTTTTTTGCCCTGTGGTAGTTTTGAATCTGCAGATCCCATTTTTAAGAAGGTATTCTTACTGCAGGGCTATGGAATAGATCAAGATGAAGACTAGTCCCTACCCCTGGAGTTACTGAAGGTGTGATACTGAGTAGAAGAGAAAGTGAGACTCAGGGCACTGGAGCAAGACTGGTCCAGATGGGGATTTACCCAGGACAGGTACAATGTCTTTATTTTTAGTAGCATAGATTTAGGTTCACAGAGTGGGTTATATTAAAAGACTCTAGTTCCTGATAATGGGAAATCAGCACTTTCTGAACACTTTTCTCATTCACATTCCCTGCAAAATCGTAAATACCTTGGCCACTGTTGCTGCTATTCTCTCAGGCCTTGATTTTCAATCTATGAAGCCTTATATGGTTTTTGACACTTTGTATACCTGTTATCTATGGTAGGCAGGTGCCATTATCATAATTCATTATCTGGTTCCTGATTAAACCATTTACTCTTACAAGCATAGATAAAAAGCAGTTTTGCCCCAGAGATGCTCAGAAGAAATAAAAAGCATGAAGAGAAATGGTGGAGCCGGGTTCAGTGGCTTGCTGTGGGCTCAGCAGGAAAGCCAGCGTGAGAATCCCAAGACTGTGCCTTGCAATCTGGTATTTCGGTGTCTAGTATACATTTCTTCCTTTTTGCTTCCTTTGTTATGAACACTGTACAAAGATGTGCATTTACAGACTTTACAAGCAATAATTTCTAAGTTTTTCTTCATCTGTTGTCCTGGTAGACCTGTTTAAAATTTCAAAAATGGGAATAGTGAACTGTTTTAGTTTGGGTTGGTGCTTTGTTGGGGGGGTTTTTTGCATTATTTTTACTAAAGAGAGTTGCATGATGTATTATATATTGTGTCACAAGCTGGACAAAATACTTGCAACACTGCATGAATGAGGAGGGGGGGCTGTATAAAGACTTTATACTACTTTGCATTATATTCCCACATAGACTTAAACTCTGGACTTCAAAGTATCTTTTCTGAGATGGTGATTAGAATTAGTACAGTGACAGTTGGCAGGAATTAAACTACATAACTTGAATTTTGGACATCGAAATTACATTTCTGACCACGTCCCAAAGGCCTGAAGACAGAAATGGTGGACTTGGGGCATAGTTAATTTCCAGCATATTTCAAAAGAAAAATCTATTCATGGCTAATATACGTTTATCCTTTTATGATCTTTAAGGTACATCAAAATACCATCTATTCTCATTTAAGATATACGAGACTCTAGTGAACCAGACATTTGGAACCTATACAAACAGGCTACTGTTTGACCTAGTTTCATTACAGTCCTGAAACTGCCCATTACCCACTTAATGATGAGTAAGATGAAAAATTGAATCCAATCTACCTCGCAGGACTTGAAAAACCATCTAGACAAATCTTGTCCAAGAAAAACAATTCAAATTAATATGCCAGACTGTGAACTCCAGTGGCTGAGGGAGGAGTCGGCACATTCATTTCTTCTGCCCCTTCCACAGGTGTCACTTCTCACTGTGTCCCAGATGTGGGGTAGATACTGGTGAGTTTGTACCTGGGCTCACCTCTGCTAAACTCATCAACACCTTTCTGCCAGAGTAGCTTTTCAGTCACATTTCAAAGAGCAGCAGCAGCAGCAGTGGGGCTGTCATGCCCGGGTTAACAAGCTTTGCTTTCTCAGCAGTGTCTATTGACTTGGGCTTAATATTTCACTCACCATGATTGCTGTTTTCAAGAATAGCTCAGACTTTTATTAGTTAGTATAGTCTATGATATACATAGCTATACACTTAGGTATGAAATGGTACATTTAACTATGCTAAATCAAACTCTCTTCCTTTCACCAACATAAAGAAATAAAAACCCAGTACTTCAGATCCTCCTTAACTATCACTGTGTGATGGAAATGTGCTTTAAGTCTTGTTTAAAACACCAGAAAAACCAAGACTTAACACTGATGATAAAAGATAGCTGATCCTAGATTTAGACTAGTATGATTGAGAGTAAAATTTGTTCCAGAGTGTCAAAAGAAAAATGCTCATTAGTGTGCATACAAAAACCATCACAGCAGAAAAATGCCAGCACTTACTGCAATACATCAGCTATTGACATTAACATAGTAACTAACCATTTCTGGATAGTATGATGCATGGCTGAACAGAATACTGCAAAATGTTAGCTTCCATCCACATGACTAAATTACAGTTCTTCCCTCTCTTTATCAGCCTATCTCTCCTGATGTTTTATTGAATAATTTTAACATGGACAGTGAAATAATAAAGAAATAAAGGCAAAGTTGTTTTGTATACAATACATACATACATGAGTTGTACCAATCCTATATATAAATAAATGAAATAAAAATTAGCAACCAAACTGTTAGTTTCAGAGATATTCTCCAAAAGAAGTAACCTCTAACACTGCCCATTTTTGAGCAGAGTGATTCCAGACCGACTGAAAATCCCAGTCAAAGCACATAGTTTTGCAGTAGACTCATCTGGATAGTTTCTTAGCCAAAACAATTTCAACAAAAAGGCTGGTTCCAGACATACCGTATTAAATAACCTCTGAATTGGCAAAGAGTGATGCATACATTCCATCTGAGAGTCTGCTATGGGTCCGGTCAGTTGAGGTAATGTAAGGTCAGTTTCGCAGCTAGAAATTATAACAATATTTTCAGCAAATAATTATCAAAACAGTAATTTTGTTCATTCAGTGTTGAAATATATGTAAAAATCTGACAAGATAAAGAAAGAGTAATGCACTATTTCAGACTCTTTAAACTTTTAGAAACAAAACAGCAGAAAAGTGGGATGAGTGGTTACAGTGAAAGCACAAATAAATGTGAGTGTATAATTTTATTGGCAGACAGGAGTATATGGTCATCATCAAACAAGATCCTGTTTTTTTCCTCAATTATGTCATAGTTCACTGTAATTCCACTTTCTCTGTGGGAGTTACCGACAAGAATTAAAGCAGTCTGCAAACTATAAAATGAGAGAAGTCCTCATCTCCTCAGCCTAAATTAGTTTTTACCTTCTCCTGGTCTTTTCCCTCACAACCATGGCACATTTTTTCTTACCTCTAGTTTGAGAGCCATTTCTGCAGGCAAAGCAGAGATGGATGGAGAAGTGCAAAGAGGGATTCTTCCCTGTGGCAGGGTGTGAAGCTGTGGGCAAAACAGGAGCAGAGGGATGGCCATGTCTCCTGGGAGCCCCCTGCACAGTTAGCAGGAGGGAGGGCAGAGGCTGAAAGGCAGGGATCTGGTCCAGCATCCTCTTCCTCTCACTTCATGATCCTTCTCTACATATTACTCTTCGCAAATACTCCACAACTCTGTCTTTCCCACCTCCATATTGTAATATTTTAAAATCTTAACCCATCCAGTGATCTGCTGCATTCAGTGTGGTCACAAAGTTGGGCTTAATGGTAATGGTATATAAAACTTCTGAAACAAAGGAACTGCTGAAACTTGCAATGCTTACAGTGACTTCCAGTGAATATGTGCCAAAGCTTGTGTTAACATCTCCTACCACATATCCCTTTTCCCAGCATGATTCAAGATGAAGATAGTTTTAATTAATGGTCTGTTGTATATAAGTTTTCCTGGGTATTTGAAGAATTAGAAGGCTTGAGTACAAATACAATGCAATATTCCATATGCAAACATGCAAAATTTGCCCTGGCAGCCAAGAAAGTAAACCCATCCTTGGGTGCATCAAACGCAGCACAACCAGTTGGTCAAAAGGAGTGATTATCCCACCATACTCAGTGTTGGTGCAGCCTCACTCAGAACCCTGCGTGCAGTTTTGGACCCCACAAGTTAAAAAGGATGTGAAGTCCTTGAATGCATTCAGAGGAGAGTAACAAAGCTTGTGAAAGGGCTGAAAGGAATGCCCTCTGAGGAGCAGCTGGGGAATCTGGACATGGGTAGTCTGGAGAAAGAGATGCTGAGGTATGACCTCGTTGTTCTCTACAGCTTCCTGAGAAGGGTAAGTGGAGGAGATGCTGATCTCTTCTGCCTGGTATCCATTGATAGGCCGCATGGGAATGGTTCAAAGCTACGTCAGGGAAGGTTTAGGCTGGACATAAGGAAGTGTTTCTTTTCCAGAGGGTAATCAAACACTGGAACAGGCTTTCTGGAGAAGTGGTCAATGCCCCAAGCCTGTCAGTGTTTGTCATTTGGACAATGCCCTTAACAACACACTTTAATTGTTAGTCAGCCCTGAATTTGTCAGGCAGTTGGACTTATTCTTGGTCCCTTTCAACTGAAATAATCAATTCTGTTCTATTACAGTAGTTCCCATCTACTTTGAATATTTTAACTATAAAATCAGCAGTATAACATTATCCAGAGGGTAATATTGCAACAGTACACAATCACAGTCATGAATTAAATTATGCTGTAAATATAAATGTGTGCGTATATATATATTTAATTTTCAAAGATTAAATCTATAGCCTACCACTTCCTACATCCACCAGAGAACACATAACACTTTTCCTGCAGTTCACCCAGAAAGAACTTCAGTTGAACTAGTGACTTTCTTTAATCAACTCTTAAAAAAAAACTCTATAGAGATTTTTTTAGACAACGTACTAATAGAAAGAATCTCTGCATCGCTGAAGCAAAATTTCACCCTCTTCTGATAATTCTTGCAGGTGGGTCCGGAGAGGTGCAACCAAAGGAACAGATTACCTACTTGTCATAAGAATTTTCCTCAGGGTCTGAAGTATGCACAAAGAATGAATGAAGAGAATGAGGAAGAGCTCTGGTGCACAGATTGGCATAGACTTTTTATTCCAAGTGAATCTCAAGGGCAGCAAGTGCAACACACTGCTTTGGTTAATGTAGTTGAGTGAATTCAAACTAGCATAGTTTGCATGGCATAGGTAGCATGTCTACTCATGTGAAAACATGTCCCTGTGCCTCTAGAAGCAGAACCGAGGTCTTTGCGCCTTGCCTACTGTGACCCCCCCTTCCAAGGTTAATAGGTCATTGCTTCAGCATTGATTTTATTTCTACAAACTATCAAAATCAACTCTTCTTGTTACAAAGTCTTACACAAAAAAAAAAAAAAAAAAAAAAAGTCTAGGCCTAACCCAGACAAATCTAGAAGGATTATTGAAAAGATAGAGCAGAAAAAGATGCGGTTGTAAATTACAAGTGATGAATGCTGGTTCTTCAGTGGCTCATGCTTTGTTTATGGTCAAAATCTGAAAAACAAATGTCTACAGCAATTGATATCTGTAATCAAAGTTAATCTTCCAGAAATGTTAGTGTTTTCAGTTTGGAGGTATATATTTTACTGCTTTTTGCAGATTTAGGATTGCTTCTGTCTAGAAACCTGTAAATCTTTCAAATGCAAAATGTAACATGGTTCAGTTTATGCACCTCATCTGGTCTGATTTTATTGATATAAAGGATAGTTTCAGTATGTCATAAGTGCCATCCTAATGCCCTTCAGAAATAATACCTGCATCATGATGGTAGATATTAGAAACATTTTGGATGCTTTGGTGTGTACAGAGCCCTTCAGTTCACCATGAAAATGGGGGCGACAAAACCACAGAAATTTAAGTGAAATTTGCATGGGGGAAAAAGGGTCCATAATGGCCTAAACTCATACATATCATAAAACCTCCATCCTTTCCTGACTGCTGTGTTTTATTTGTTAAATCGCAAACCAATAGGGACCGTCCCTCAACAGATGAATACCTTGACTAGAACATTAGAGATTGATCTCATTATGGACTACAGATGTTAACATAATACAATTTATGTAAAATAAGTATGACTTTTTTTTGCAGCCCTTTATTTAGGAATGTTGCATTAAAAAGTTAATCACTGAATAAATCTACAAGCAACTGTGGAAGCAAAGCAGAGTCTAAGACTTAACTTCCTTTATGGATAATCACCCTTTGTGTTGGTAGATAGAGGTGCAACTTTCTCATTTGCTTTTCCCTTCACTCTTCTCAGTGAAGTAGCCCAGCTGCTGTGAAAAGCAGCTGCACGGCTGGCGTCCATCAAAGTGATTACAGCAGTTTCCTTGTCAGTAGGAGCTACAGACTCACCCCCTTCAGGTTGCAGGGTTTCTAGGACAGTAATCAAACTGGTTGGCTCCCACAAGGATGGCAAATAATCGTTTCTGAATGAAAATAATAATAACTTTTAGGTTTTGCTAGTCCAGCATGTCAGACACACTCTGAACACACCTGATAGTGTCTCTGAACTTCTTAATCAGAAGGTAGGTGCCAAAATGTACCAACTGTGAAATGCCCAGGCGGGCAGAGGGCAGACTTGGAGCTCTACAGTGGACTGATTTCAGGTGCTTCTAGAGAAGCCACCCAGGCTACTCTCGCAGTCTTAGCTCCATCATGCTGTCCTGTTACCAGCCTTGACGCAGTCAGTAACCTGAACCTCAGTGTGGACCCCCAGTTTCTTTGCTTTTCTTACTGTCAATACACTGTAGTAAAACTAGATCTCAGTTGAGCCGGAATAATTTAAAAGATCCACATGCTAACGCAAGCTAATAGTAAGGGTTGTCTGAGTAATGGAAACATTGAGTAAATGCTTGCAGAGTGCTTTACCACTTCTCAGTCCATATAAGCCATAAACACCATGTGTCTAGCATACAGTTTTCAGAATAGAGCAATTTATTCCCATTGTCCTTGAAAATAGTTGCATTTAAGAGAGCTTTCTTCAACTATCCTTGTGTTGAACTGGATGTCAAGGCTTCTGGCACTCCATCAAACCAGATAATCTATTTCCAAAGTAACAGTTCATTTAGCATTAAAATTGGCACTTAAGGATTGATATAAAATGTAAATTAAATGTAGGATATGAGTAAATGAAGTTACTCTTATACTTCAATTTTTGTATTTGTCCCAAAGTTGATATTTTTATCCAAATCATAAGTACTCTTTCTCCTTTTAAATGTATGGTTTTCAATTTCATTTGTGGCATTGCTTTCATAAGAGAGAAACATCACCTTCACTACCAATTCACATGAGAGTAATACGACTATCAATCACAGTGGCTTGGAAAGAGCTAGTAAGATTTCAAAGCTAAGGATAAAGATAAAAGAAATTAAATTAAGTAATGCTAGAATGAAGCAATCAAGATTAAATGTGTTCTCAGCTGTTGGATTAACCAGTTCTAAGTTTTTATCGAACAAAAGGTTAAAGAAATGAACTCTTAACAGCAATTTACTTCAGTTTAATGTTTTTTTAAGCTCAAGCTCACAGCAGCTGAATTTCTTCTGTCATTAAAAAAAAAAAAAGTGAAACACCTGACAGTATCATGTCTAGCTAATGGCTCTCAAGAAGTTAGTTTAACACTCATGATGATCATGTCCAAACAGGGTTTGTGGTTTAATTAGAACCCTAAGAGTTTTGAAAATCCCATATACAGTAAGCAAATTTATGAGCTAATGATTTAAAAACTGCTCAAAAGTCTTGAGCCTGAATTGAATTAATTATTTCAATGAATTAAATTAGATGTAACTAAATTAAACTGAAAAGAACAAAAATAATTCTTAAAACATGAAAAAAGTAAAAAATATCTTATCTGCTAAATGCTATCTTGGGGAAAAAAAATTCGGTGGATGATGAGTGAATATTCTCAATGAAACTAGTGTAAATTCAAACCACGGTTTTCGTATCTAACAAGAATTTCCAATAGAAATGTGAGAGTACATGGCTCAATTCTTGTAAAAAATGAGTAACATATTTTCCTGGGTAACTGTTAATTGTTTGGATTCCTTCACCCACGAGTACCACCACAGCACTAAAGTTCTTGCTGGTGTGTTTTTGCCCTGCATTGTGAAACCAGAGATGGAGGGCCAGAGAAGGGGACACTTGGGTGATGGGCCTCATGATGAATGTGCCTTGGTGACATCCAGAACAGGTTGTCACCTCCATGCCTTAGGGCTGCAGCAGGGCATCATGGTCGACTCCCCAGCAGGCAACACACAGCCCAGTGATACCTGATGACCATGGTCTCTCTCCTGCTTCTCAACACATTTGTGTGGGCAGCTAATTTACTGACAGTGGAGCAGGGCTGCCAGTGGTCTGCCAAAAGGGAGAAGAGCAGTGCATAAGTTAAGACTGCCAGTATAAGCCTGGTATTGAAGCCATGTGGCGTGCGCAAGACTCAAGTACACAGTTTTTCCTGGGATTTTCTTTAATGGTCTCTCTCAAGAAAAGTAAAATAATTAACTGAAACCCATGAGATTTGAGTAGGGCAGTTAAACTGCAGTAAGCTTCAGTGTAGACATTCGTCCTAGAATTATGTGCCTTAACCTGATTTCAGGCTTTTGTATATAGAGTGGACAGCTCAAAATTCAAGAGAGATTCAAAATAATAAGTTGATGTTTCTTTCTTTGCCATCTATGCCAGGCTGGGCCATCCCCATCCATGACTTCTCTTTTCCATCCTCACTGCCAGTTCCCACACTGTCCCATAGGTGGAAGATCTCTAGGTGTTTCTTCACCTGTAGCAGCACTGCTTATCCAGCTCATGCATTGGGCTCTAACATAGAAGATACTGCCTCATCCCCCAAACATAGTCCCACACGCTGTCCCATCTCAGACTCCAGCTGCAACATTATGAAACAGACTGAAGAATAGATCAAATTAAAGACATAGCTCTTTGGAAGGGTAAAAAGGAAAAGGTACATGTTTGGCACACATGGGGAGAGGGGAGGAAGAGCAGGCAGCAATTTCACAGTGCCAACTGCACTGACAGGCACCTGGTGTGTTTCTTCTACCACCTCACATCCATATCACACTAGGACTCATGTGATCATCTGGATCAGGAGTTGACCTGGCTAAAGAATAACCCTGTAAATGAGTAAATGTGAAAGATTTATGTTTAACTCATGTCACTTATCTAATCAAATTCTCTGCAATGCCCTGCAAATGGTTGTACTGAAAAAATGAGGGAGTGATGGAAGAGTGGAAATGAGTAACCTGAGGTATGAAGTAGTACAGGTTGCTTGTGCTGTATAACAGCTGAAATAAATGTAGGTCAAATGACACAGTAGCTTTTTCTTCTAAACTTTCACAAAGGAACATCTCACGCTTTAAAAATATTAGGGAATTCAAAGAAATTGGAAAGTTTGTCTTGTTCACAAGAATTCACAAATAGACTGCAAAGAGAATCAAAAATTTTGTATCCTCAGTTTCCCTTTTTTACTCTCAAACTTGCCAGCACCACATTCTCGAATGCCTAAATCACATAGTTTTCCTCTGAGCACCAAAAAAAGGTCTCCATTTGGTGCCTAAGTGTACGAGGCATGCTTGAGGAATGAGACCCCTGAGGATAGTGAGTGTCTGGTTGCTAATGTGTTTCTTCAGTTTTCAGCATATACCAAGACAAGAAGGGAAGGAATGAGACAACAATCTCAAATGCTATTTCTCCATGCTGTAAGAATAATGCTGAGCTTGCCTTCAGAATTCAAAGACCTTTCAATTTTCTTTCTATGACTGATTTCATTGCTTTCTGGGCTTATTTTCAATACAAATCAGTGACAGACCCAATTTGCTTACTAGTTCCAAAAATGGATTTCAGAGTCAATTGTTGTAATAAGTGCCTTTCACAGCAAAATTCTTGGTGGCAAGGAAAAGGGGGAGGAAAGGTGAATCCACATAAATGTTGTTGCATTAAAGAAAGGAGTAAAATTCAAACAAAATTTTATGACTGATCAGCCAAAATATAATCTAGAACCATTAAACATTTGTCTAATAAAGACAAGATTTGGAGCTTCTGAAAAAAGTAGCACGAGAGTGTAAAATTCCTTAAATCAATAAATTGAAGATTGTAAGTGCAGGAATGAGAATCAACTCTAAGAACCCAAAATTATGTCCCAGAAAACTAAAGAATGAATGGATATGGAAAATGTTACCCAACAAGTGAAGGTAAACCATGCCTGGGTGTGGAGGTTCTGGAGAGCAGTCCACGACATCCACATCTTGGAGGCAATGTGTAAGGCTGCAACCAAGTGGTGGCAGTGATGGTGGTTGTAGAGATAGTTCAGATTTCAGAAGAATTTGTAACGTTTTTTTTTGCTTAGGAAGACAGTAAAATGCCTTCTTACAAGGGTTGTTATTTTTCCCTTCTACAGTCAGAGGGAGTTGCAGAGAGAGAGTCAGAGAGACATAACTGGGCCTCAGCAGCTTGAGAGAAGGCAGGAAGGACAGGGAAGAGAAGACAAAAAGCCCTGGAGAGGGCGAGGCCTTGCCTTTTTCTCCCTGGGGCTTGATGCTTCTACAGCACTGTGAGGTTTTTGTAAGTCTTTCATGTTCTGACCTTCTAAATAAGCTTTTTGAATTCTTTCCACTGCCACAGCATTTCTGGAGATGTCTGTGTATCTTACTTTACAGTGGTAATTTCCTCTTCGTCTTCAGCCCCAGCCCTAACATCTCAGTCTTCCCTCACCACTAACCCTTTTCCCATGACATGTCACCTGCCTCATCACACCACTATGGTTCCTTGAGGCCTATACTGTAAATGAGATCCTTGAAATATTCTTTTTAGAAAATAGTCTATTTTGGTGTTGCCTATTGGTCAGCTTGACTGTGTAGGGTAAGTTAACTCAGTGGAACTTAGGGATGTGGTTTACTGGTGAACTTAGCAAAGCTGGATTAATGATTGGACTTTTCCAACCTAAATGATTCTGTGTTTCCATGACTTTTTGTGCTAATATTGTTCTTCAATATTCTAATCTGCTTCCTTCACAGCCATAGGCTCTAATTTTGGAAAGGATACTATTGAATATGTTTACGTCCTACTTAACCCAGACATATGGTTAAGTACTTTCCTGATCAGACATGTGCCTGTGTGCTTTCTCAGACTGATGTCTTAGATCATAATTATTTGCAAAATATATAATTAATGTTTTGGCATGTTTTGTGAGAACATGAATAGATAAAACCAAATATTTTTTCTGGTTTTGGGTAAAGAGAATTTTTGGGGCTAGTTTTGAATTGCTAGGTTCTGAATACCCGAGTAATGTAAACTTTTTGGGCTAATTTTTTGTTACTAGGTTCTGAGTACAGTTTAAGTGTGTCTTTTAACCCACTTTTTGGGATTAAAAAATAAATAAAATAGAAAAAAGTTAAAATTATCTTGCATATTTTTAAAGGCTATTAACTGCTGTTTGGTAACTAATGGTAAAATATTGTCTCTGGTAATATGTTTGTAGGAAGCACATGGCTGTTTTAGTATAACTGAAGGCCCTAGAGTTATGAAGTCTAAATAAATTCAATAGATTTGACATATTCCTCTTTTTTAGATTATTCAAATAATGCAGATCCCATTTACATTCTGTCAGAGACCTTATCAGAAGGCTGTCAATTGTGACAAATTTTACAAAGCAATTCTTGATCTGCATTTATGTCTTTTTTGTGCTTATAGCTGTCATGGAGTGACTAATTCACAATAAAAGTTTTATTTGACAAATTTAGTATCTTTACTGTTTGTGGAATGTCTATGCAGTGAATTCAGTTTCAAGAAAACAATCAATTATCCACCTTTTCCAGTAATCACTTTTATGAACCATTTAACTCTATAATCACTCGTGGACACTTGAAAATCAGGTGTGTTCTGTAGACATGGTTACTCATATAAGTCAAGTGGGATCATTTCTCTCATATTTTTTGGGACATGGGAACATGTCTGGTGACAACTCTCCCACACACACACGTAAAATACATTCCAGTGTCCTATGGACATGCGGTTTTGAAATTTGCTTTTCATAAGCACTTATTTCAACTAAAAAAGTCTATTGAAACTTCCATAGGAAATTAATTTGGGGGGGGGGGGGAAGTATATATAATCCACCAAAAGGCTTGATAAAATTCATTATCAAATATTTGTTAAAATGTTTAACATTACTTATCTTTCAACTATCTAGCCTGGACTTATCCAAATTCAGGCACCTGAACAAGATGTCTCCACAATCGGAATATCTGACCTGACTAGTTAATACAGACAGCTTTGCCCCTTAGAAGTGACTCATGTCACCTAAGGTCTGAGCTGCAATCATGGGTTGCCCTTCCCTTCAAACCGAACGTATCGAGAGCCTGGGGCAATTAGGCCTCAAGATGAAATGGTTCAGACAGGTGCATGAAGTGCAGTGTCCAGGCTTTAAAGCAGCATCAAAATAGCTGTGAGGGTTTAGTTTTCTACTGCTTTTTTCCTTGGCTAACTAGCTTTTTGATACCTGTCAAAAATGAAGCAACAGAAAAGGTTAGCATTTGGAGGCTCTTGTATAAGGAGGAGCTAGCCTATAAGCTAGCTGATTGTCTAGAATAAGTGTTTTTGAAGACGAGTCTAGATCAAAATATCTTAGAAAGGTCACCAGGCCAAAGGTGACTTTGTCTTATACTTCTTTTTCATGTGATCTGGCAATCTGCCATGTATTCATAATACATCAAAAATGTGTACACTCATTCTGAAGTACAGAAAGAGGGAAAAGGTAAAAATTATTGAATTTTTTTTGGGGAAAAAAATAAGACAACAGAGCTATATTCAAAGTAAGAAATGTAAGAGGAAGCAAATTTTTGAATGACTAAGAGAAGCATGGTGCCTCAAGTGCCTCATCTACCTTCAATATCCACTGGAAAAAGCCAAATCACAGAACACAAGAAGCATAAGAACTTCTTCAAACAGGTAGGTTGAGTGAATATTATATATATCTACCCTCTCTTATGCTTAATTAAGTATCCTTTTTCAGTCATGGTCAGAGAGAAGACATTGGTTAGACCATCTTTTCATCTGGCCTGACATTTGTTTCTTATTAAAAAATTACTTTTAAAAAATCTGATAGAGTTTAGGTCGAAAAAATATTACAAGATTGCACCAAGGCCAACTCTCTTCTCACTAGAAGAATTTTCCTCATTTATCTAATGCAATTTTAGATATATTGTGCTGATCAGTGTAGTTGTTCATTGCCTAAATGATCTACTTCATTGAACCGTAAAGTTCATACAGGAAGATTACTAATTCATATATGTATTGTTTATACTGCCTTTACTAAAGAAAGTATTCCAATTATCATTTAAATAATGATATTTGATTTTAAAATGTACCAAATATGCAAATAGTGCTGTTCTGAGCTGAGCTATTATACTCCAAAGATCAAAAAATGGTAGGCCAATTGTACTCCAATTTATAGCTGTATGATGACAGCTGATTCACTTGTGTAAGGAAAATTACTTTGTATTTACCCCAGTGCAACAGATAATCAGATGTGACCCACTGTAATGAATATCTCTGGGAAACTTTGACATGTTATCTTTGAAAATATGATACTCACTTACTGCTAGGAATGAATTATTTAAATCACAAATTTGGGATATTATTTTCCTTGGGCTGTTGCACCTTCAGGACATAAACCTAGCTTTGAGAGAATTGCCAGCTATCTCAATTTTCAATAATGAGAGGAACTTCAATCTAGAAATCCATACAAAACATTGCAAATAAGCCATTAAGTAGAGAAAATGTGCTTTCATGCAACACCCATTAAAAGAAAACTCTACTCCTCATGAGAAAATTTACAACACCCCAAATCAAAGCAACCCCCACCCTGCAGGAAAACTGTGAGGTCAGCAATTTAATACTTTGTTTTTCTTGATCTGTATGGCCACATATTAATAATGTCTGGGGGTAGGGGCATGTTAACTATGAAGGAATTTGGGATGTTTTCATTATTGCTGGGTAAATAACTCTTGAAAAGTAAGCATCTCTTTTATGCATAGATCAAGTGAACTTGGCAGCAGCAATGTCATTGATGCTAACAGTGTGTGACAGGAAACAAACCCATGTGACTGCTGTGTTTTGTAAGTCGAGCTCTTGTGTAAGATTCCGGTACATTCTTTTCCAGCTATTCTTTCAGAAATTTGAACTTTTAATTAAAAGGCAACATTGAAGCATGTCCAGCACTGACAGTCTTAATGCTGTTTCTTCTCCACATTAACATGCAAACCAGCTTCAGGCAGCATGCAAGGAGATACTGTATAATTAGCTTCATTGTCCATTATGAAGAAATATGTGTTTTGGTGAGGGAGAGAATGTACTAGTGTTTTCTAATCAAACGATCAGGATTTTCAGCTCTTAATAGTCATGTAATTTTCTCATAGACGCTCTAATGACGATTTCATTTTATCAGTTGGACAAAACAGATGTCTCAAATTCAGGTTGCTTGTAAAGATATACAAGCTAGCAGAAAACCAAATCAATGCATTTAAAAAAATAATTTGAAATACAACATTTATTAAAGTAAATATATATAGCCAAAAGCAAAATCCAAATAAATAGCTACATGCTGATCTCTGGAAAGATGAACTGTAATATGTGTCATATAATATGCATCACCCTAGAATCCATTTCAGTAATGAGCACAGAGCTTGATAATGTATGTGTATCAAAGATCTTCGATAGTATGTAATGCTGATTTTTAATAGTAAAAACCTAAGGACTGATATGACATGACATGATATGTTTAATATTCCAACTGGTTACTTCAGTGTTGGGTTTGAATTCTGAATTTAATTTTGACTGATAAATTAAAAACACATTATCTGTCATGAAGCAGAAATGGAAAACTAAAAGACATGTTTTTTAAGGAAGCTTAATTTTTATTTCCCCTGAGATTTAGAGATATATTTCATATGTTTCATAAATAGTAAAACTCCTACTGAAAAAAAACCAAGACCACTATCAGTTTAATTTCTGAATTAAACATCCTGTAATGGCAACATAAGACTATAGGATTAGATCTTGAGTTCCAGGCTCACAATATCCAGATTCTTCGTTTCTATGGAACTAATAATAAAGGATTAAAATAGAATCTGTTCCTTCTCAGATTACTGAGTAATGTTACAGAACTGAATTTTCATAGTGCATTTCATAAGAAGCAACATGTGAAAACTATCCAATATTTGTACAGTTAAATCCTCAAGAAATAACCAATCACTTAAATATTATGTTTTCACCTCCAAAGACTACAACTAATCTTGTGGAAATCAGTCTGGACATACACAAATTAATGTATCAAGGAAGTAGTAACTCAAAGCTATCACCATAACCATGGAAGTTTTCAATTTTGCAGATAGTTTAATAAAAAACAATAGAAACAACCTAAAAGAGAATATTTGACAGGTGCAAATTATCTGTCTGTTTTATATGTTTGCATCACTAAGTCACCAGCCAAACACTTTTTGTTAGATGTTCCCTCATGGACACAAAATTCATACTCATTAGATATTTCTTCACCATCCAAACTTGCTCAAGTGGTTGTTTCCCATAGAAAGGAAACCTGTTACCTGGTTTAGTTCAATCTCTTCCTGAGTAAGATGGTGGATCAATTCCCTATTTTTCTTTTTGGGTTTCACCATTTAGCATTACTCCTCCCTCCAACCATCTGAAGGCTTTCTGAAAATTCAACTCTAGGCACTGCAGATGACAGCAAAGACTTAATCAGAAGTGAAATTCTACTACATAAAAATGGTGTATCCAAAGCTTTTTCAGGTAAATGGTAGTCTTTGCAATGCTTTTGGCTGACATGTAATGAAGGCTTACTGATTAACTACATGAAATGGAAGTTTGCTTCAGATGTACCTACAGATGTATTTCTTTCCTATATTACAGAATAAAGAGCATCTTTGAACATCCGTTCTGTTATTACACCACCACTTCAGTAGATTCTGAGATTATTAATAAAATATGCAATCTGCATTATAATACAATTAATTCATCAGTCAGTTATTGTCAGATGTATGACAGTATATTTAACAGGAAGACTTTTCCCTGATTCCTATTGGTGTGGCTTCAGTTGGCTTGATTTTACGGAAGATGAATACCTGATATTTCTATGAATCTGACTCACTATAGACTGAAATCAGGGAGGAAACCACATCTTGATAGATCATGAATTTAGAGCTACATAAAAAGTAGTCCTGATTTCTTTTGTCTCATAACATTTTTCAGTACTTTTCTTAGTGCTGAGAAACAGAGGTTTTCCTCAGTTGATCTTGTCATTCACTCAAGAAATTATATATTTTTAGAAAACAGGTCTTTTTTCCCCAACACAAGGGAGACCCAACTACAATGCAGTTCTGAGAGTAACATTTCATCATGAACTGAAATATTTCAAGTTCTTTATAATTTTCCCATCAGAACTGATATCATGGCTACTGCTTTCTCCAAAACTGCAAATAACCTTCACTGCTGTTAAGAACAAAGCCAATTTCATATTCTTGATCTTCAGGTAAAATAGATCACTAAAATTTGCATTATATGGGTATATGCATTTTAGAAAGTTTTAATTGTCTACTGACTGTCATGAAGTAGTTTTTAATAATAATTCTATTATCTCTGAAAAGCTGAGCAGCTTGGTAACTGCTGTTAAATGCTCTTTCAAATGTCTGACACGTGAGGCAAACCATATTCTACCCTCTGGGATCTTGACCAGTAGGGTGGAACAGTTGGCTTCGTTACTGACGGGATAGCCTCAGAGAATTTAGGGATCCACTGAGTCCTTTGGTTTTAAACCTGTACTCTCTCTGTGCCTAATGAAAAATAGTATATTTTCTCATAATCACACATTTAATTTATGAGTAACTCAATATTAGCCTGATAAATGCTTAACTGAAATGCATATTTACAGCATCTCTTGAGAACCATTCCAAAATCAATTAAGATATTAAAAAGCAGCATTTTTTACCATATCAGTTTTGGAGGACCTGCTTTACAGAATGTAGCTACAGAAGCCTCTTATTGATATGTATAAGCAGTGACTGTCCAATTGCCCAACGGGTATTTTACATTAGACTTCACAAAAATTCAGGTGTTTCTGAAAAGTGAACGTTCTACAAGACACATTTTTCTTCTCATAAAATCAATATTAGTTTGTTTCAGCATAATTTTGAATTATTCTCGTAAGTAACCACCACAATCAGTGTTTTTGCCAGTGGAGTTATACAAACTTGTTCAATGAATGCATAAAATCATGAATTCTGCTATTCAGGTCCGAAGGCTTTGCACACACTGAGAATCCTGAGGTGTTTGTGCATGACACAGGATCAGGCACAGGGTGCCAGAGCAATTCTCCAATGTTAAAGTTCCAGTTGTATTTCTGAAGATGTATTTCTGTTTTACTGTTGGAGTTACCATTTTCATTTACCTATGGAACACATATGTTATAATAGCTGTTAAAATGAAAGATCACAGAATCTGTAAAATCTCGTTTTCACAGAATCAATGAGATATGAGAAAGAGCTGGTTTCCCTATATTGTGGAAGAGAAACTGGCATGTGCACATCTACACTGCAGCTCCCAGAGCACCAGGCAGACATAAGCAAGGACCTCTGTCAGAAGAAGTCATCTCACAGGGGCCTTATTCCCCACCTGTCACTGCCACATTTAGTGCTGTGAGGCCACACAGTCAGCTCTGTCAAGGATTTAATTCAGGTTTAAATTAACCCCTTTACCGGCAAGTTAGTTTTATGCTAATGATTTTCCTGCTCCAGTTCACTATACAGTTGTAGAAAGTCTTACCTTAAAAAAAAAGGGAAGAGAGGGCTTTTGGGCAGGAGGAGAAGGAGCAGATCAGTGAGTGGAGTGCACTCAGGTGCTGGAGTACATCATGCACCAAAGGAGCTTTATGTCAGTTCATGGTGTTGGTGATAGTACAGCAGAGGCTTATGCTTAAAGTAATTCTGCATCTGACCTCCCCTGAAATCAATGCTCTGAACCTATTTGACTTTCCAAAAGGTCATGTAAAACATTCCTAAAAGTGCACATAATTAACATAATTATGCTGGCTAGAATAGGTGAAAGAAGCCATTTCAATCCTGAGGGTCAAGGAAGTTTTTCATATACATCCACATCAATATTCAATAATATCTTGAAAAAAAAAAAAGGAAGTGTGGCTACAGATTACCTAGAATCAAGGAATAACCCCATTTCAGAATGTTTCTAGGACTCCTTGTTGATACAATAGAATTTTAGCTGAGAAAATTTAGGTGTTAAGCAGAAGAAACAGGCCCATATAATTTTTCTTGCTATTGCTGAATTAGCCATTGAATTACACTCCCAAGGCAGACCTACCTTTTGAATCTTTGCAGACGTAACTAAGTCTATTAAGAGTAGAAAAATCTCAGGGTTTTAACCAACATAAATATGCAAAAAAACCCCAAACAGATTCTATTTAAAAAGTAAACAGTTTCTTTGTGCAGCTTATCCTGAGAATGGTCCTGGCAAAGTAGCTCCTGCTCCTGTATGAGTTGTTTCCTCACTCGAGGGAGGAGGGATGGCATTTGCTCTAACAGTACAGCTATCCCTTTTGCACACAGACAAGCCCTAAGGATACAAGATGCTGGCAGAAGGGCCAAAACAAAAGATACTGTTGGGCTACTGTCTGTGAAAAGAATTCCCAACTGCTCCCTGGCACATTTTGAAAACACCAAAATCTAAAACCGCCCCAAGCTGCCTGATGTCACACCTTCCTAATGCCTATTCACACCGTAATTCTAATAAGGAAGGGTGTAGGAGTCAGTTCAACTTCTTCAGTTGAATCCTTTTTTCTGGATAACTTCAGCTGTCCTGCTTTCTCTGTAGTACAGCACATCCTGTGGATGCTGAGGGTCCTGCATGGCAGAAGCAGGACGGCAGAACATTTTACTGAGAAATACAGACCAGTTATCTTCAAGCACCACACGTCAAGCCAGTTATGAGACAGGTACTTTAAATACATTTATTTCTGATTCATTGTAATTAGACCCTTCATTTCACTAGCTTTGTAGTAACATTTTCCATTTTTCTAAGAAAAGAAGGAGAAGGAAAACGAAGAACATCTTGAATTTATGTGTCACATGCAGACGAGAAACCGGTTTCATCCACTCAGAGACAGCGTTCTATCCCATGTCTGAAGAAATGAGTCTATTATGACTGAAGCAGACCTGAGATATTTCTCAAAATACTGATGGAAACTTCCCTGATTCTCACAAGTTCATCATGACAGGTCCAGTGAAGTTAATTAGCAACCAATGTTTTTGTTCTGTGATCATCCATGTTTTATATCATTCCTCAGTTCCACTTGCTGTTGGAAAAATATTGTCAATCTTAACATTGAGAATGAATTGTATTCCTGTATGGAAGTTTTTTAAGCTTAAAATACAATGTGACAAATCTTTTTTAAGGCCTTGTCAGTCACATTCCTTATCCATCCAGCATCCCTAACATCAGATGCATTGCATGCACTAAACCAGGGGTGTGTTTAGCTTTGTATGCAGACACAGATGAAGATCAAGTACAGAATTTTTTTCCCATTATGTGTTATTCTACATGGAAGACACCCATGATAGAAAGTCTGCTTTGAGTATTAAAAAGTACAGAGTCACAGCTTGGAGTCAACAGTAGTTTCAGGAAAGGCAAGGTTAGACTCAAAGACTCTGATAATAAGCAATATCTCTGTATGATGGTATTGTTTCTATGAATGAAACTATTGCCTGTAATGAAAGCTTTCCTGAAGTATATTCCCTCCCATATGGCCAAAATCCCTCCCCTGTACTGATTTTGTATGACTTAAAAGATGTGAAGGCTTTTAGTGTTTTTTGCTTCTGGACAGAGGTACTAGGTCATAAGGAATAAATTTGTGTTTGCTACTACTCAAAACAATTCAAGGATATTTTATGTTCCTCTCTAGGCAATTATATTTGTCAGATCATTTATTTCATTAGGTAAAGTAATTTTTTCCAAACTTCTCTTGTTTTATTATATCTCATTCAAAGGAGGTAGGAATTGATGGGGTTTTTTCTACATGCCAAAAATTAAGTCCAAACAAATTAAATGCTATTACTTTATTCATACCTCTGTAGTGATTAAATGGGGCACTAACATCCGCAATAAAAAAGCAAAAGCAAAAACAAAAACAAACTAAAACTCAGAAGAGCAGGCCTTTTTTTGTACTCTCTAATTAGAGGTATATGCCACATTATCAACTATAGCCTTTAAAATAAAAAGTATTTACTGAGGCTAGACACAGTTTGTTGGGGTTTTTTAGGTATAGCTTCTAAAAAATTTGTAAGAGCAGTTTATCTTGTATGATAGTAATTCCACAAAAGTACACTGTATTCTTCATTATCAGTAAAGGCCAGCTACCTTGTTGTATATCCTCTGCCATTCTTGGCACTGCTCCCTGCACCACTGACATCTCTGTACAGAAACAAAAAGGGGCTTGGGTAGAAGTGGGGTTTAGTGAGACTGCCCACAGTGTTACTCACTAAATGTTGAAGTGAGGGCAGAAGTCAGAGGAGATGCAGAGTGGCAGAGTTTGGCAGCAATCAGTGAAATCAACAGATCCAGCCCTTCCATCCGCAATGGGGGCAGAGGAGCAGCTCCAGCCCTCCCATCCATACTGAGGGCAAAGGAGCAAAGATTAATGGGGAAGATATTTCAGGGTATTTTTATCTTGATTCCATTTGCATTTTGACATAAAGCTCTGACTTCTTTGCATGAACATTACTTCCACTGATGTTGGGCAGGGTTTGAGATGTATGCTGACCATGTTGCTTTTGATGACTGAGTACACCTTCAGCATGTATTTATGGAATTCCCTGTGGAGGGGGTTGGATAGGCCACAAGGGACAGTCCTCAAGACAGAAGCATCTGAACTGTCTCATTCATAAGAAATGTCTTTTGAACCTGTTTTGAAAGAACTTCAGTCCCAGAGTCTTCATTTTCTTGCCCAGCAATCAATTCCTGCATTTCTTGATCCTTTTCATTAAAGCTCCTTCCCTGTGATTTCTGTACTTTGAAATGCAAGCCACCATTTCTTGTCCTCTAATGGACACTACAGGGAGCACACTTTGCAGTAAATGAACTGGAAAACTGTTTTCACATTCCATTTTCTTTGCTCTGTGCAATAAACAGTGCTAACTCTTCCATCATTTATTGCAGCTTTCAGATCTTTAGTAACTTTTCCTCAATTAGTTTCCATTGTTTCGGAGCTGTTGCACCCAAACCCATATACTGTATTCCAGTTGAGATCTTATAAATATTCAATGGAGTAGAAAGATTATTTTACATGACTGGATGATTACCTAACCTAGAACAATTTTCACTTTTTTTGCAAAAGTAGGGCAACATTGACTTAAGATCACATTTAATGGCCAGAAATCTTTCCGAAGATCCAATATCTTTTTCTATGAACTGATATCTTTTACAATACTCATTCAGATATTTTTTTTATCCTTATATATGGCACTTTACCTCTTTCCATAGAAAGTAATCTTATAATTTTGTCTAGGGACTCCCTGGATTTACAGCTACTCAGCAATTCAGGCTTCTAGACTTTCAAAAATATGGAAAAATGTTCTTAGTACTGCAAAGTAAGGATGATTTGTACACCAGCCTGGTGCCTCTACATTGTATTATCCTTGCTGTGCTTACCTAGCTCCACTGGACACATTTAGCCCTCCCAACAGGTGCTATACAGCAAGTTCGTCAAGGCTGGGACTACCAGTGTTACATCTACCTGGTTGGATCTACAGGAATAAGGAACTTTTGCCTTTTTTAGCTGACTGCTGAAAAATAGCTTCAGACTATAATGGAAATTATTACTATTACATATAAAACATAGGTATTTAAACCTGACTTAACACCTTTTCTTTGTAAATAAGCATGTCCATCACTGGGACTGGTATATTTATAAAGTACTGAAAATACTGTATGAAATTAAACAAATGAAAAAATTACATCCAATTTCACTACATTAAAAAAGTAGAAGTACAGAAGGTTGGATTCAGGAAAAGAATAAAATTCAACCAATGTCAATCAGTTTTAACTCAATAATATCAGCTCGTGTTTTCCACTGCCTATGGAGTTACAAATAAATTCAATTTTTAGATGGGATTTGAGTGGGATCATGAAGTGCCTGGGATGAGGCTGTGCTTCATTCACTGGGAAACTGAAAAAATAAACAGAAGTCAGGCCATTAAAATGAAAGAACCATTCAATGAAATGGTTAATAGATGGACAGTAATAATAATTCCTGTAATTTTCAGGTGCATATATATTAACATGTCTGTACCCATGAAAATGTATTACACATCTGTGGATTGCATAAACATCCTATTTATAATTTGTGTTGTTTCCTTTTTACTCTTAAAATACTTGACTCTGCACTACAACTACAGCCCTCCTGTACTATAAAAGATGCAGCCACAAATTGTGAGAACATTCTCACTCAGTATCAGCTATTTATAGTCTTAATGTGCAAGCTTATCTAGCTTCTGTGTGTAAACTGTGGAAATAGATATGGAAGAGCTAAGTACCTTTGGGTGGAATGAAGCTCTTCACATCAGCCTTGGAGGGGATGTGACCAGTTAGCTTAAAAGAGATGCTTAACTGTTAGAAGGCTAAAGCAAAGTGAGATAGAACCCCTGATATATTTGTTTGTAAGAGACAGGGAAGCAGAGCTAAGAAGGTGGTGAAAATTAAAGGTACAATTTTGGATTCCTGTATAAGAATTAAAACATACTCTATACACGATTTCAAGAAAGTAAATGAGGTGGTGATCCAACAGCACAAATACATGTGGATTTATGTACATAGCTGCTCAGCAGAATAACTTCTCCATGCCTCTTTCTTGATAGATTCCTCAGCCCTGAATTATTATTCTTGTATAACTACTCTGTCAGCACAAGATCTTTTCTGTCAGCATAAGAGCATTTCTCTACATGTCGGTGACAAACATTTTGGCCCCATCTACACTGCAGAAGAATGACACTTCAGTGCACAGGTGTGAAATAGATCTATTGCCATGCTCCTTTATTGTGTGACAATTCATTTTATAGATTTGTTGATGTTATATGCCTCCTAGAAAATGCAAAGAACACAACCAAAAAAGGGTAATGTTTTCTGGAGATATTTCAGCTGTGGTGAATTAGTGCATTGCCTTTAAGTCAACAGAACTGTACCAGTTAATGCAAGTTGAGGGTTTGATTAACAGGACTCTTGGGAAGGAAGGAAAACAGGTTGTCACTCTGTGGTAACTCTCTCTGATTCAATATCAGCTAAATATCTGCATAAGTAGAAGCATTTTCAAGAAAAGATACTCCCTCTTTTTTTTTCTTTTAATTTATATGTATGGATTAAATCTACATTTTTTAATCTGTTTTGAAGCTGAAGTGAGAATGAGTAGAAAGAAACAAGAAAGAAAAACACAGAAGATAAAAATGAAAAGCAGAAAGCCTTGGTTGACCCTGCTGAAGACCGTATTCAAATAGATCTTCTGCAAACTCAAAAAGAAAGAAATCTTTTTAAAAAGGTGATTTTTTAAAAATGTTATGACTATTTTTAACCTTTCAGCATATCTATATTGAGAAAGAAGCAAAACAAAACAAAATTCCAAAACAAACAAGCAAAAAAACCAACCCACAAACAAACAAACAAACTAATTAAAAACCCAGCCCACTGTCAGGGAAACATGAAAAAGCAGGTTTAAGATAAAGTATAGAACCAGTGGAAAAGAAACTGTCCTTTGAAAGAAGGGGGCATGAGAGAAAAAGTAGAAATGTAAGCAAAAGCTGAACACAAGTGCTACAGCAGTGCAAAGATGAAGAAGCTTGATGAGCAGCTTGGAAAGAACAGAGCCAGGAACTGTGCCAGTGAGTGATAAAGATTAGTTTACTGTCTCTGATGCTGAGGAAAGGACAAAATCAAAAAGATGATTTAAACTGTGTAAGAAGGTAGATCCAGGATTTTTTGGGCCCTAGATATTCTGCTGGATATTACTTAATCAAATATATTTGAATAAAGAAAATATTCCTTCAAGGCTAACCATTTCAGACTCTTCTTTTTAAGTAATTTTTTGTCATAAAATTACTCATTCATGGAACCAACCCTCAAAATTCATGGGTCCAACTTTCAGAAAGAGTTGTCTTGTGGAGAAGAGGAAAGCTGGGTGAGGAACCACACCATCTCCCTCTGCCCAGGCTATTCTTGGTTCATTCACTTCCCTGAGCACTGAATTCATTCATAAACTGGGAACATCTCCTGCTGCTACTTTCTAGCACATTTGGTAAAATGCTGAATCCCAAATTAGTAGTGTGGTGTTGCTAGGTTTTGACAAATGTGCCCATAAATTTACTGCAGTGTTTCCTGATTTATTCAGAAAGGCTGCTACTGTCAAAGACAGAAATAGAACTTGAATTTAAATATTTTTAAGAAAATATTTTTTTAAGATATAATTTTCTTCATACACAGCTACAAGAAGACCCAGTTATTTTTACAGAACTCTGGCATTAGCCCTTAGACACAGTTAATATGTAGGTGTTTAGTTAACCTAGCAATATTTTGCTGTGTGGCTGATGCATGGCATTAACATGTCTATTAGTGAGCACTTGTCCACAAAGAAATTTGTTAGACTGTCAGCAGAGACTAAGACAGGCAGACTAGGCTCTAGGTAAAAACACCTGGGGATCACAGCAATCACTGACAGGAATTAAAGCAATAGATTAATTGACCATAAGAGGAATTTTTTTTGTTCATGAATCTGGACTTCCCTTGGCTGCCAGAGTTCTGGATTAAAGTCGAAAAACATCCTTGACCTTGTCTGTCAGATAAAATGCTTCTCCCTTTCTCTGATGTTGGGTTTGGGGTTTTTTTGTTTGTTTGTTTTGTTTTATTTCGTTTTGTTTTTTATTTTGTTCTTTTTTTTCGAGGGGGGGGGGTGTCATGAGCGATTTACAGGGTCTGAGAATCGCAAAGAAAAGGCATCAATAAAATAGTATACAGGTTTAGAGAATGTTTCAGAAGTTGTCAGCTTGTATCCTTGTAGTCTAGCACACTTCCTGACTTCAAAGTCTGTGGTACAACAGTTAGCCTGTGAAAGCAGTATAAATGCTTGATATAAGACTGCATGGACTTTTAGGAAAACAGTATTGTCTGGAGAGAGGCAATAGGTGCTCAAATCTTTGCTCTGCCTGTAACTCTCTGTGCAGTTTTGGCAAGAAAACTTATCTGGCTTTCATTTTTCCATCTGAAAAATAACCCTTCACAGGAAAGTCAGAAGGTTTCAGTAATTAACCTCTAATTAGGAAGGCACTTAAACAAGTGTTCAGCTAAGCCTTTTTCTAAAGAACAGTTTAAAAGTACTTAAATGACATCCTGGATTAAAGCTTACTGCTTACAAAATGCTTCATATCTAAAGACAAAAGATGGTATATGAGTTATATAGAGAAATTAGCGCTTATTTATATACTGTTCAGTAAAGGAATAAAGTGATCATTTGACAGAGCAGTAATATTGCTTGCCTTTTTACTGATAGTGCTTTCTGGCTCTTTCTATGTGTATTATTCTGGATGAATTATATTAATGGACAAAGCTTGAATAAGACACAGGCACAACATCACTAATCTAAGAGTGAACTGTCTGACCGGTGAAATATTTTGACATGACAAAAATGTTCCATTTTCATATCACTAGGAAACCAAAACTTTTCAAAGCATTTCAGCAGGGGAAGTACGTCTATGGTAAGAGCATTTCTCTGGGTTGCTAAACAGCTGATAAACAGTCAAGCCTGTGTTTTCCCACTCTCCCGCTGATCAGACAGATACGCCCAAGCACAACTCTGGAGTGGGTCTTCCCAGTTTGACCAGAAACTCTGTCTTCATCTTCCCTCTCCTCTTTTTCTCCAAAACTGTATTTTCCCGTGATGTGATTGGATTTTGGGAAATCTGCATATTCTGACCAAATCTAGTGTCTGTGACGGATCTGTTCTCTCAGCTAACCAGACCTCCACACCACTTTGAAAAGTGGTTAAGTTCAAAGTAGGGTTCAGACACTCAAGCAGCATTTGAGGATCAGAATAGTTAGGGAGGTTTTCCCTCTCAAAGGCTCTTAGTTATAGGTCTTCATCTAATTAAATATTGCCTTACTGATAAAGCCTGAGCCATGAGCACCAACCATTTAATAATAAATGGCTCTGAATACAGAAATAACATTTGCTATTTCAGTTACAGGTCTTTAACTTAGGAAGCAGTGGACCAGCTCACAGTTTCAATAAGGTTATTCTTTTTATGACTATTGTAATAGTATTTACTTCCCTATTAAGTTCCATTATTCCTCAACAAATAAATACTGAACTGTATAGCCCTTTTATTTTGGAGTAATGTTTTATATGCAAGGTACAGCTTTGTGAATTTGGGGTCAAAGTTAGCCTTAGTGAACATAAAAGTCTACCACATTTTAAGGAAGATACACCTGTCTCTGATGAGGTTGGTGAATATGACATTATAAGATTTGTTCTTCTGGGAGTTCACTAAGAATTATGTCTTTTTCTTCTCTTTTTTTTCCCTCCTTGTTTCTCACATGCATACATGAATACTTCCTAATCTGCGGGAGTATTGTGAGCATTAATTTGTTAAGGCTCATGAAATGATAAATGCTACAGAAGTTATTCTGAGTGGCTCTCCTCTGCACAAATGCTCACACCCTCTTAGATGTTTTCCTCTGATTTTGGTTACCACTCCCATCTTAACATGTCCTATGTTTGAAGTTGCTTTTGTGACTATAAGATCAAATATTTCTGTCAGAAGGAAGATAATCACAAATCCAAATGCTAAGGCCTTTTTATTTGTTTCTGGGACCCCATTCCTGTGTCATTGTGGAGTGCAGGAAGAGAGGGGAAAAGATAATATTGGTGTTTATAGTGGCAGGTACTCTACTTGAGAGGGATTAGTATCATTAGCAAGGCCAGGTGAGGTCTGCCACAGCCACATAATAAAAGCTTGGTGGGCAGGTATTCCACTAGGATGGATTAGCCCAGCACAGAATGACTTTCAAGTGTTTACTGAACATTTACACGTGTTCTTTTCTTTTAGTTACAACAAATGGACAAATGAAATACTCGAAGTGTTTTGAAGTATTGAAATGAAGACTACACAGAGCTCCAACCAGTGCAGAACACAACAGCCCATCTGCTCAGCAACAGATGTGAAAGTATCACCCTTTATCTCTGCCTTCTACACCAAAACCTACTGGATAGTCATTCCAGAGTCTTCTCACCCATGAGCCAGATACAAGTTCAATGCAAGGTCACCAACAGAAGGAATTCCTGAGCTCCAGGGAATACAAGAAGTCCCTGCGGTATAGGCAGTGGGACTTTTGGGAGATCTTGCTTATGAGTACCCCAGATGGCACATGTGTGCACGGTAGTAAGCACTTTGCTTCACTACAGGCACAACATGACTGGGAATATCAGCTTTGACAGGCACTGGAAAACCATCCTGGAAGTTGCTTCACCTGACCCTCCACAGTGAAAAGGACTAATGGGAAATCACTGCCATCTTCTGCCTCATCAATAGATCAGGTACAACTTTCTGTTAAGGGAAATCTTCAGTATGTGGCTTGTTGGGTGCAGAAGTTTGCCCACTTCCTTGGCCAAGACAGGAACATCCACAGCAAAAACAAAAATCAATTTCTACTAGCCAGTTTAACTTCAGTGAGATCTTCATACTGTAAAAAGTCATTTTAAGTGTTCTACAAATGCTAAAACCATTTTTGTTAAAAATTTGAAAAAAATACATATAAATAAATATGTTTGTGTATGTGTGAATGTGCCTGTTTGAAAGAAGAATGGAATGGGACACCATTGTTGTGATTTTTAGTAATCAAAATCCCACTATATATACTGCAATACAAACCATCTTATTGAAATCATACACTGCCTGGATCCTAGTCATCCCAGTGGAAAAGAGATTTTTTTCTCTAGTAAATTCCTTGTAGGAGCATAAAGAAAAAACTATAAATCCACAAAAGATTTGAAAATGTCTTATGGTGAAGTAATCAAAATGTTTCCTGTTCACTAAAATATTTCATTGGTTGCTAGAAATACTTTAGAATATATAAAGTTAAATCATAACACTATTGAAGTAAATCACTCTAACAACAAATATTCCTGTTCAATTCAATGTGGAATAGGTATTCATCTATAGCTTTCTCATCATATTCTTTAGGTATTTTGAGGGATCATTATCTCTGATTCCACAGAAAGTGTTCCCAAGGTTACTAAAATTAGTGCATTCTTGTCATCCGTGATTTCTTGTCATCCCAGTGCTTCTGGGATCAGGTCCAGAATGAGTAAGGAATGGCTCTCTGGAGAAAAGATAAAGTGTATGGAATTGGGGCAAAGGAGAAGTCTCAGGACAAACACAGGGAAAAGACATTGCACAACGCAGGCTTAATCTTTCCTGGAGCAGCTGGGTCAGCAGGGCCTGGGGAAGCCGCTCCCAACACGACAGACCCCCTCTTTCCATCAGTGAGAGACAACATGAGAAACTGGAGAAGGCTTAAATCCCCAGGCTCCCTGACCCCTCCTCACAGAGCTTCCCAGGAAAAGGCATGAGGTGCCTGTAGGATTTCACATCATCAGCTGCTCACTTTCATGCACCATTGGAGGGCACTTAATCATGTATATCAGCAGAGGCAACACTCAAAGTTTTCCAGAATCTTTCTGTTCCCCAGTCAGGTATTTTAAGTAACAAGAGCATTTCCATTTCTTTATTATCTGTATTTTCTTTAATTACTCTATTTTATGCTTTTAACATAGTCCAAGTAATTTAGTGGAGGAAAGACAACATACATGTGGGTATTCAGAGATTTTTGGAATGTGTAACACACAAATGTCAGGCTTATTTTATTAATATCAGTAAAAGTTTTTTGACAAAAAAAAACCCTTTATAAGAGAATATAAGAGGATATAAAAGACACTTGTGGTCAGAAATTATGTTAGTGATGTCAGAAAATATGTTAGTGATGTCAATAACTGTTTTTTCTTTAAGGAAAATAACCTCACTATGTCTCAGTTGTATGTATTACTGGAAAACTGTTTGTGTTTGTTCAGTAGAAACAGTTTAAAAGAGCTCATTTCAACACTAATTTGAACTGTATCAGTGTCCATGTAAATAAACTGTATGACTGTCTTTCATTTAAATGCATGCCTTTTTGGCTTAATGGACAGTGTACTAGTTGCTAGTTGATGATAGAAACGTATCTCACCAATATTTAATTATAACCCTGGAAAGGTTGTTTCTTTTGCAAATCAGAAATGTTTTGGCATAATGCGCTCTCTCGGGTGCTGTTAGTTTGTAACGTGGCTAAGGGTTTCAGTTAACTGGTCATAATTAGAAGACATACAAGTACATGGTTAATTAAAGTTACTAGTACTCAAAGCTTTTTCATGTAACTGGCAGCTACCTGGATACTCGGTACATGTGTAGTCTGCACCTGTAACTGTGATGCAGATGTCACGTGATGCAGAAGACCATCTGGTGAGGGGAAAAACTGACCTTCCCCAACACAAACATAATAGAGAGAACTGAGGGGAAAACAATGGCCAGGACTGGAAAGGAGACTCTCCTTCAGTCTTGCTTTTTCCAAGTGCTAAGACTTGCCCTGAAAACAAGTACTAAGGAAGGTTTGCTAGCACACTAAACAACAAATAAAAACACAGATGAATGAGAAATACAAAACCCCCCATGAAATGCAGCATCTATAGAATTGCAAATCTGAGGAAAAAGCAAACTTAAGAAGACCAGAAAGAATTCATTAAATGAAAAATTTTAATCCTAAGTAGAATTGGTAATTTCAATAATATTCAGTGGTTTACTGTATAATTTGAGAGTTAATTAGCAAGGATAAATCTTTCATTTATTATAACTCAGATTTGACTGTAGTGGGAATTCAGGCTGTATAAGACAAACGAAACTAAAGAAACATGAAAAGATTAAAAATCCTTTTGTTTAAGGTGGACATTATAGTGTACTTTCATACATAATAAAGCTGCTCATGGAAAATGTATACAACGAGCTGAGTATTGAAAAACTAGTAAGTGGGAAAACATCAAAGAGAAAGAACAACCAATGCCAGTTCCTAACAATTATGTAAAGTTTGACTATGTGTTTAAAGCTAAGTAGTAAGTAGCAGTGACTAGAAGATAGTCCATCATCTCATGTAGTTCAGTGAAGGTAGAACAAAAAATCTGCCTACTAAATCTGAATGGTCCTGCAATACTATCTTCCATAAAGAAATAAAGTTGAGCTTTAGAACTGATCCGTTGAGAGTGGTAATTAGGTCAGTAATTCTGAGAAAAAAGATAAAGGCAAACACAGAGAGTTACTAGATGAAGAAACCCCTGTCTTTCTTCCTTCTGCTTCTGATACAGGAGAGAGAATATCCAACACTCACCCATTTCTTACTGCAGTAGAGTGTTTATTCAGAGAACCCTAAACCTCTGCCCCATATCTGAATTTTCTGTTAGTGCCTCTGGCAGACATTAATGTTGCACTGCTTTCATCTAGATGTACACTTTGAAAATGTCTGAGCCAAACAAATGCTTCTCTTTGCTAATGCATTAGAGTCTGCTTCTGGGAAAGCAGACAGTCACTACCATGATTTGCTCCGTAAAAGCAAAGCCTGTATTTTGTTACCTTCTGAAGAGGTCTACTCAATGCATATGTTATACCATCTCAGGAAACAATAAAAAGTTCATTTGCCCATTGAATTCTCCTTTAATTGAATGATTAAGTGATATTTTTTTATTGCCTGGATTTCAATTTACCTTCTCTTTCTCTAGATTTATGCATTGCTTTTCCCTTTTATTGTTTCTCCTAATGGCTTATTTCCTTCTGGTAGCTATTTAATCATTCTCTCAGTACAGCTGTGTTAGTATATATATGGAGATATATGGACAGCCATACTGGATTCCTGAAAGATTCTGTTTGGATTCTTTGGAGATAGTGTCTTTTTCACAGTGAGGTATCTACCGACAGGAATGAATGAGATGGTATGAAAACACTAACATATAACATAATTTCAACAGAAATTAAGTGCTTGACAGCTTCACTCATCTCAGAAATCATATATTGGATAGGTGGTAGAGTGCTGATGTTAACGCTCTTGAGATGACCAAGTCACCATCTCACCAGAAAAAACATTTTGTTCCAGTGAGGGTAGCAGAGATTATTCACTGTGGTTCTCCTTTGAGCTAATTACTGGGAGGAGGCAACCAGAGCCATGCTTCTCTCTGGTCAGCACTGGCATTGGAGGACAGGAGAGCTCTCACACTGTTGCACTGCTGTTGTCTTGCTCCCTTCTGACACCGGAAAACCTCCTGGGCACCTCGACCCTGCAGTTCTGACCACTGCCTGAATCTGATTTGGCAGATGAGTATCAATTGGCAAAAGAATACCAATAAGCAAATAACAGTACAGACTAGCAGTTAAGATTTCAATAGAAGCTAAATCCCTCAACAAATTCCAAAGATAATAAAAAACCACTATGTTTTTCTACAATATAGTATCTGAGAAGCAATAACAAGAAAGCAGAAAACAGCTAACTGTGTATGATTGACTGAGGTAAATCAAGATTGCTTTTTTGAGGCAGAGTTACAATAATTTATAATAGGAATTTCCCCCCACATTGAATAAACTTACTGAGACATTTTAATTTCCTCTTGCTTCCTGATTACAGAAAAGGATGACCAGAACAATTGTGCAAAAGACTTGAAAACTCCATCCCCCCATAAGTAATAGACCTCATGATAAAATCCCCTATGGCCCTTTGCTGCAGAGAAGGAAAATGTTTCAGCATCTTCAGGCAGCCTCCTAATTGTACATGCTTGAGGAAATCCTTTCTGACCAGCAAAATATTGATTCTGAAAAATGCTATATTTGATCATAAATCTTGAGTAAGCTCAACACAGGTCAGTGGAGACAAAATATTAAGCACTCTTAAGTGCTTTTAAAGATTCTCAGAGTGGAATAAAGAAAGATGTGACACGTACACTTATCTGTAATATAGATTTTTCTTTTTTGCATTTGCATAACTCCCATTTTTTTCTTTCAGAGAATTACATTCCATGGTAGCACATAAAAACCTTCTATCTGCACTCACATCTGTAGGCTGCACATAAAAGTGACTTGAGGTTAGGAACTTGTCTGTCAGAAAAAGTAGATTTATTATTTTTTTAAATTACTTCTGTGTTGTCAGTTGAATTATCCAGTTCAAACACTGTGCTTCTTCCATGAATACCTCTTGAGTTATCACTTATAAGTAGGTAATAATTCTAACTAACAATACATTGATAATTTAGCAGAAACCAAAGTTTGGGGCATTTCTAGTTTGTCAATGGCCCCAAACATTTAAATACTTTATATATGGGATTTTCCATCAATTCTAAATTGACACTGCCTGGATTATTGATCACTCTTTCTTGTGCTCAGGTGTCATGCGTTTGAAGTGCCATCAATGCCATGACAGTCCCACAGCTGGTGTGTTGTGTATCTGAAAGATCCTTTCCCCTGGGATTTGCTTGTGAGGGTAGACTTTAAGTGAATTTCAAATATCTGTCAGCCATGCTTTCCTCATGTCCTGCACTGCTCCTCAGGAGATACTAACACATAAAACATCACTCTAGTCTGCTTTTCACAGAGGGCTGAAGAGACAATGAGGAGAAAAAGTCATCTGATGGATTTTGATTTGTACTTTTAATACCTATAAGGTCTGACAATAGCATGGCAAAAAGTGCTTTAGGTTTCCTCAGTTCAAACATACACTATCTGAGAAGATGGTTTCCTCTACTAAATCTGGAATTATTTTCAGATGGAACTATTTAATCCACCAAAACGAATCTCTTAAAATCAGACTTTTTCACAATCTCTCACATGTACTTACTGTGCTTACTTACTCACTTTCTAACTTACAGAAAATTGCAATCTTACTTAATTGTAGCTAAGAAACATACAACCTAAAGGGAAAGTTCACAGAGTGGACAACTTAGCTCCAATCTTACATGATCTTCTCACCCACCTATGATATTACAGGGAATTCATTAGTACTGTAGGTTCATATTCTGATTGCTTATATTTAACAAAGTCATCCATAGTTTTCTTCGTCTAGACCAACTTAGACCATGAGAGAATGGATTAGTATGAAAAATTTACAATGTGGTTAGAAGTTTTTACGTTTTTTTTCAAATGACCTAATGAACAAACACTATGCATAAACTAGAGTTGTCTGGTTAGTACCGTCAGAGGCAGAAATTTGTATCTCTATTCATTCTGCAATCATTTTTTTGAGGACAGGAGTCTCACAAAAGAATCTAAATCAACTCAGAAATTTTTTAATTTTTTTACTCCTTGTAAATTTGCCCCCATTTCTCTGCAAGGCCAGTTTGAAATCCCGGTATGTCAAATCATCTCTGATATTAACACTCCAACTGTAAGTAAGATGGTCTTCAGATATGTAAAAATACAAGGATATTGTTCAGAGGAAAATTTTTCTGAAAGAGTTAACACAACAATCTAATTATTATAGATGATGGTAGGCAGAGAAGAACAGGAACTCTACAAATAAACAGCAGAGACACAAACTGATAGCAGACAGCTGCTTACAGGCAGATCTATACACTATTCTGTTTGTGTTCGTTAAGGTTATTATTTTTTTCTGAAGAAGGTTAGGTAGCTGAAAAAAAACCAGCAAAGGACAAATAGCTTTGTAGCAGAGATCAGTAACAGAAAGGTTGCTGAGTTCTGAGCAGGGATTGAAGGTTTGTTCTGAAAAGTCACATGCAGCTTTTGTCCTTGAAAAGTAATTACAACTTGTCAGAAATACCTGCTGTTGCTAGACGAACATAGAAGTTCAGCATTATTTATGGATCAACACTTCTCAAGTAAATAGACTTCCCCTAATTTGCAATTCTAAAAATACCTTTAAACCTATTTTTAAATGGCCTCTCTAAACACAGGGCAGAGTTGGTCAGGCAGTTTTTGACAAAATGTATTTTTCTTGAAAGGTGTTGTTTTACTTAACCTGAATCATTTATGGAGCTGAACAGTTTGAAGATGCTTTCAGTGAGATTTTTGAATAATAAAATTTTGACCTAAGTTTTGGTACAACTGCATTTTGAGAATGTGTTCCAAATATCTTGTTTCAATACTGAAAATTCCATATCTCAAAGTTTGCTGTGAAGCAGAACTTTCATCTTCTCTCTCCAACACAGAATTGATGAGATACACCAGAGAGCATCCCACTCTGTGCCCTATTCCTCAGCTGCCTGCAGTTTTCTAGACAGTTTCCCTATAGACTTAAATGAGTAGCATTTTATTTACTTTCTAGGTTAATACATCCAAAACCAAACTTTGTGGTATCCTGGTTAAGGTTTACAGAAATTCTTGTTGAGAATTGTGCTTAGCAGAATAGAAATAGGACAAAAAGAATCAGAAAAATTTCCCTCTAGATAATGCAATATTTTCACCTGGATTTCTATTGATCCTGATGTTTTATAGGTAGTTTTGGCATGATAGTCATAATTTTCTATTGTTGCAGTTTAATTTTCTTTTTTGTCTTCCTTTCTGTTTGTTTTCCCAGTGTAGCGTTCAGACAGGTTAGGACAATTCAGCTCAGAAAAACACTAAAATTAGTGTCATTAACAAATCTTACAGTAACACATGCGATACAGAGATGTGATGAGTTATACAGTTCAAACATATAATACATACAATATGTTTCATATATAGTAAATTAACATAATTGCTAAAAAGCAAACATGGTAAAACTCAAGACTGCTATTTACATTTCTGACCATGCATTTTGGGCTTTTATATTAAGGTAGCAGTAACAACAGAGGGAAAAATATGCTTGATGAATTTACTTGTGCTGTACTGCTTTGTTTTGCTTTGATTTGTAAAATAAGGATGGAAGTCAGGCAGACTGGTAAGTGCTGTTTGTGGGAAAAGAGAATAGAAAAAAAGAAAAGAAACAAGAAAGCGAAAGTCCTGACAGTGATGGTTAAATAGTTTTAAGAAATTTCTTCTACAATAATCTGTGGAAGCAATTTGGTACTACTAAGGATCAGGGTAAATCACATAACTTCTGATCTGCCATGCTGTGGAACCAATTTCAAAGACAGGTTGAGAAAATTTTACTGCTGAGACAGAGTAAATACAGAAGAATATAAAATTAAATAAATATTAGAAGGAAAATAGATAAAGTATAAGATTTAGTCCATGATAACTTACACATCTAAAATGTAAACATCTAACTCTAAGTTATTCACCTTAAGCTTTTTATAGTCAATGAGGAAAAATAGGTAGAGATGGATTTGTCTCATATTTAGATAGTGATGGAAATACGGCTCACATGAATCATCCTATTGCTAGCTTCTGACCATACAGAAAAGCTAAAATTACTATCTCAGACTCCAAAGTCCATCTTTTAGACATTTATAGTTAGATTAGATGACTCTTCACCTAGCTAACAACAGGCCTTTTTTAATGAAACAGACTTTACTTTAATGTAACAGCTTGAAGTTTGTCAAAGCAACAGTGGTTTATAAGGGAATAGCACAGTTCCTTCTGCCAAGCTTTTTTCTTTTGAGACTGCTCTTTTCTTTAGATACTGCAATTTTACTCTCATTTTAGGTGGTATTCTGGGATGAATTAGTATTCCTGTCATTACTAATTAAAGTTTTCATGTATGATACCCACTCACAGAGCTGAAGAGTTAACTTGACTTAGTACACTTGTGTTACATCATTAGTTTGCATGACTGTAGCTGTACAGTGAGGCTTTCAAACTATCTGGAGCTGTTTGGTTACCAAGGAGGTCAAAGTAGCAGGATGACTCCATATAGTTAATGAACTTTCTTGCTTAAGTTGCTGTGCCACCCTTTCATTACTATTTGACTAAAACCTTTCTGTAACCTCTGCTGAAGTCCCAAAGCTATATACCATCATGCAAAAATACAAGTTGCACTGGGGCAAAGCTAATATTTGAAGCTCAAAAAAACTGTCACATGTACATTGCCCCATCTCTGCCATAGTCAAACTGCCACTGGACAGTTCACTGAGTCAATGGTATCTCCTATATAATTCTCGTCAGTCTGCAACAGTTTTCAGAGAAATTTCTCTGTATTCTATCATCTGCTGTGTCAGAGTTCAGCAAATACATCCCAGTATAAAAAAATCCAGAAAGTTCCTCTGTCTGGAAAGGTGTTTTGAAGTCTAAAAGTTTGTCTATACTTTCTAAATATTTCAGCTTTCTGTACACCTTGCCCTTATGTTTTCACAGGTTCTATTTCATGACTACTATTGCAACTCTGGATGCATATCTCATAATTCATCTTAGTTCTAATTAAGGTACAGGAAAAATTAAAACTTCCATTTGCTTTAAGAAAACTTCACAGGGCAAAATTAATCTCACTTTAGGAAGCCTGAATTTGTTTCCTAACTGAAACTTTCATTCTTGCTTACTGAAAACAAAATTGTTCTGTAAGCACAATTCTGTCTGTGTTGATTTGCGTGAGAGTGAACATATCCCCAATTCTCCACAGCAAAACAGCTCACAGCAGCAGGCTGACATGTTGTGTGTCTCCAGGCAAAATAAGAAAAGTCTTATGACAGATCTAAAAGTTCAGTACATAGTCCAAAACATTATTGCAAGTATAGCAAATAAGCCACTAAAGGAAATTCCAAACTTATCATTTACTTAAACTCTTAATACAGCTTAGCAATTAATACATTCATTCTTTTCTATTGCTCAGTGGTTACAGCTACAGCACACTTCACTGAAAACAGAATGAGCAGAGATGGCAATCAAGCTGACCCAATGGGACCAACTTGGTTTTTATTGTTTGTGTTTTTTTTTACCCCCAACACATTATAGTCTCTTAAGAAGAGGAAAGAGCTTCACAATGTCTTTTAGGACAAATCCTGAAAGATTTGGTCTTTCCCTTGACTAATGGGTCACAGATTAACACAGTAAGCATTTTCCTAGTTTTCTACGATTTTCAGTTTTGTTGATGGCTGAGGGTATCTTCTCAGGATTGCTTCACTTCTGTGGATCAGCTTATTCTGAGAAACTGTGCAGGATACACTGTTTTTCTGTGCTCAGTTGACAGCTGCAGAACTCTGGGTGAGGTTGGAGGCGTTCCAGCACCCTGCACTCCCTACACCCCTCACACCAACCAGTACTGCATGAGGTCCTGAATTACAGTGCTAACCTGAGCATGTTCCCTTTACAACGTGAAAGGTCCGTATTTCCTAAGCGTGAGGCTATTTGTTTAATAATATATATTTGGTTTATCTCTGTTTTCGCACGTGTCCTGATAGCTGCCTGCCCAGTTTCTAAGGGAAATGAAGCCTGGGCTGGTTACAAAGGTTGTGAACTACAAGGAATTATTAACAACAGACAACTGAGTCTGGTGCCCGTGATTGCCTGACTTTTGGCCTGCAGCACGTTCCTATGAGACAAATAGTGCTCCATGGGAGTACAGTGAGTGACCCTCTGCCTGGGATGTGAGGAGGTATGACAGATGCTTAGGTGCCATGTGCTATTTGTGACACGTGGCAGCTCTCACTGCCCTTCACCTGCCAGCAAGACGAGTGAGATCTGGAAAAGCAAGCAGCCTCACTGGTTTTGGGCCCGGTGCCAATTGTAGAGCTGAGTTTGAAGGAATAACTTTTTCACTTTCACCAGCTTGTCTCCTGACTCTAATTTTCTTTCACCCTCTACGGCTGGAGAAATTACAGAGGAACAGACATTCCTCCCCTTTCCTTCACATTGCCAAGCTTTTCTAAGGTTCATTTCTCTGTACATGGATCCAATTTTTTCAACACTTACCATAACTCACCCCATGTCTGCTTTTCACTTCTTCAGTCTTGTAGCTCTGTTTAGTGTGCAATGTTTCTCTGTGCTAAGATGAATTTTATGCTATTCAGCATAAACCCATTAGCAACCTGCAGCTGCAGGGACAGGCAGCTGATACCTCTGTTTTTCCTGGGGGACAAGGGGAAGTGCTACTCAAGCACCTAGCACAGCCCCAGAAATGTGCACAGGAAGTCCAGAGTCCTGGACCAGTGTGAGGCATATTTCTTCTTGATGCATGAGCCTTAGAACCTAATAATAACTTTGCTTCTGTGAGGGAAAGCAGAAAACAGAAGCAGCCAGGCAAAGCTCCAAATTGCTGCTACCACTGTTGAAGTGGGAGGGGATATGGAGGAAAACCCGGGCCCTTGGTGCTGCCAAAGTCAGATCTCCTTATCTCGCTCAATAGAACCACTAAATGTGGTTAAAAATGTTGTTGCTTTTTTTTCTGAGATGTTGAGGAGGAAATTCAACTGAATGAAATCCATCCCATCTTGTTGATTATTGTTCATTACACTATCATTGTGTGTGTTCCACCAGTCCACCAGATTCCACTGCCTTTTTTCACATTTTTAGAGAAATTTTTGTAGTTGTGTCTGGAACTCAGCAAATGTTTAATTTAAACACATGTGACATAGTGTCACTAAAGCAGGCATCTACAGTACAGGTGTTTTCAGATGTTGCTGCGGTGGCCCAGAGTACCCTAGTCATGGAAAACCCTCAGAGAAACTTCTCACATGTTTTTTATAAAAGAAATAAACTTTTTCTTGTGTACATAAATCAAATTCAAATATAAACCACTGAGAGCTTTGCTGGCCTTGAAATAATACATCCAGGGTTCGTACACTCCAGTACTATATAAATAACAAGATTTGAATGTCCTATTTTGACTGTAATGGCCTTCAAACATGCAAGCAGTACTTGTGAAGAATGTTTCTGACATTTGAGTCCGTTAAGATTCTTGGGTAAAGCTTCCCTTTATTTTCTTTTACCAAATTCTTCTCCTCATCAACTTTTAGAGGAATCAACTTTTCCCCATTCTCTTCTGAAGTTGCAGAATAGTGTTTGTGACATGCTTGGGAGATTTGAAGTGCAATGCATCACTGTTCAAGTCTATGGAGAGTGAAGAAATATTAAATCAATCTTGGAAGGTAGTGCAATTGGAAAGCAGAAACAGTTAAGGAGAAAACATTGTAAAAATGAATTTTACTTAGGAAAATACAGTAATATAATTTACTTTCCAGGGAAAGGGGGGAGTTTCTCACTAGAGGAAAAAGGACAGCATCCTTGCTTGATGGGTAGTATTTATAATCTTTGCTGAGATAAACTACACATCTGTTTATATGAGAGAGGCACCATACAAAAGTAGTAAGTTAGTTTGTAGTTATTCATGCTTGATTTACTGCAGGTCACAGATCATGCTGGGTTCAGAAACATGTTCTTGAAAGAGTAAATAAATTCAGTCAGTTTTCTGATTTCATTCTGGCATAGCAAACTCTTAGAGAGTGAGAGATTTTGAGTGCATCTGTATTTCCATAGGGAGAAATCTGAATTTCTCTTTATCTGCTTCACGGTGATCAATTGAGGAGTTACAAAAAGTGGTTTTCAATATCTCTCTGGTTTTCATATATTGCCAAGTTTAAGAAAAAATTCCAAATCATAGTGTACTTTAATTTTTTCACATAAAATATGAATCACTTGAGGATGGTACCTAGAATTTAAAATTCACAAGAAGTCAAAAATGTCTGCTCATTCATAATGTAGAAAATAGTGTTTTCCACCAATATATTTAGAATTTTGGGCAAATAAAAATAGGCATTAGAGTAAAATTCTAACCATGTGATGTAACTTTTGTCACCACATCTGTTTTTGCATTTCTTATTCCTCTATACATGAAAGAAATAATGAAAAGTTGAGATGGTTTTCCCCACTGTGAGAGCAAGGTAAGCACAGTATTCAAATAATGGTTAAAATCAAAACCCTTTCCAGACCGCGAGTTTTTCAGGTGCTGAATTTTTCTTCACACACCTTGAAACCTAAAACTAGATTGGAAATTCCACTAAGTAGCAAGTACTGAAGAGTACTTGACCCTGAAACCTCAAAACTAAATGATCTTTGAGAAAATATAGACCATGCCTAGGACTCGGGAAATTACAGTGATTAAATAATTATGTTTATTGACTTTCATTTCTTGTTCATCCCGAGTGTGCTCTTTTGGCCAAGGAGAATTCCATATTTGGGTCCAGAAGAGGAAACACTTTTTACTGCACATTAAATAAAAGCCCTACAGGAGAACTATGTTAACCTGTTGTAAGTCTGGAGTATTCTCCAGCTTAGAGAGATAAATTGGCATGCAAAAAGCTAATGCACAGGCAAAGATGCAGTAGATTAAATCATATATACCTTTACCTGTCATGTCTTGCAATTTCTACAGGGGAATTACTGGGGAAAACATGTGGTATGATTCTTGGGGTGCCTGGCACAGGGCCAGGAGTTGGACTTGATGATCCTGGTAGGTCCCTTCCAACTCAGAATATTCTATGATTCTATGATTTTATTGCCATCATTAAAAAAAATAAGCAACAAGTTCATGTATTTATCTTCTAAGGGGTATCAGGTCATGTTCAACGTCACTCTGCAGGAAGTGTTCAGTGGGACCACATTGATTTTTTCTAGTTGGAAGACAACTGTTGTTGAAGTCTTTTACTTCATATATGGACTGTAGTCTGGGCTTAACTGATGCTTCCGTTAAGGGTTTCTTCAGCAAATATTTTGTTTCCTCTCTGTGAAATGGGGATTTCTCACTTAGCCCGAACTATTGAGAATGGAAAAGAGGACGTTTTTTCCCTAAGAGTACATAAAATCCCTAGAACAGGACTGAACTGCACTGTACTTTTTGAAGGAATTTGAAGTTTTGGTGACTATATAACACGAAGAATACTAGCCTAATACAAACCTTAAGGTGGGACTTAGCCCTCAAATCAAGACACCAAAATAGAGTTGTGCAGGCATTAAATATGAGTCTAAACTGACCTTGTAGATATTTGAGATTTGCTCACTACTGCCAATGAAAATTTAAGACTGATTAACCAAACTTATGTGTCCAGGTGATATAGATACCAAAATACAGTTTTCCTCTGTGTTCTGAATTATAGCTTAGGGTGCAATTCAGTTACCAGAGCATGAACACATGGTGTTGCAGTTCATTGGTGACACAAAGCTGGGAGGAGTGGCCAATAACCCAGAGTGCTGTGCAGCCCTTGGGATCTCGACTGGTTGGAGAAATGGGCAGGGAAGAACCATCTGAAATTCAACAAAGGCAAGTATAAAGTCCTGCACCTGAGGAAGAATAACCCCAGGCACCAGCACAGGTTGGGGGCTGACCTGCTGGAAAGCAGCTCTGTGGAGAAGGACCTAGGGGTCCTGGGGAACAAGCTGTCCATGAGCCAGTCTTGTGGCCTAATAGGCCAGTGATATCCTGGGGTGCATTAGGAAGAGCATTGCCAGTAAGTCGAGGCAGCTGATCCTGGCCTTAAATGGATCCTAGTTCTAAAAGCAATTTTAGTAGCTTTGCTCCATGTTGTATCAATATCTTATATAGCTGAAGTTGGGACTAGCTCCAGGCTATGGGGTTAGACTGTACTGCTTAGTGTGATAGTTCTGTCAACCTTGTGTAACAAACCCATCTGTGCCCTGATAGATTTTTGCACTGAGGTTTAGGATTTATTCAGCTTTTGTTTTCCTCACACAGACAAGTTTTTGCCAGCTTGGGACAGCTGAAACTGACGCAATGATCACAGTAACCTGTTTTGATTAATATTTAAATTTTTCCATAGCTCTGTTTATGATTTTATCACTGTTTTCAGACATATTATAAGCTACTATGCAAAATCCCTGGTTTGTTTTGTTTTGCTTTGCTTTGTTTTGTTCTTTCCCTAGACATTTATTTGCTGTTTTGTTAGAATACAGTGTTTAGTCTCCCACTGGCATTTAGTCTTTAATGACACTGTGAATAAAACATAGCAAATGTTTAGAATCCACTGTACAATAATTCATCTGAAAATAGCTGTCATACACTGCAGATATAACCAGCTAGGTCAGTGACCATCTACTGGCCCTCATTTGTTTTCTGATGGTCACCAGAGGTCAATTCAACAAAGTCCCCATTGATGCCTTTCTATCCGTTTAACTTTCACTACTACAGGAACAAAACTCCAAGCATACACACAAAAAAGAGAAGGAAGAATGTGTTCATTGTGGTTCAACCGGAATTCACAAATACAGAAAAGATCCTCTCTACTGGCTGTTTCCTCCTGCAACTTGACTTCCGAAATAGGGCTACCTTTTTGTATAAGACACAACAACAAAAATGCAAAAAAATCTCACCAGAAAGCATGTGACTTCCAGAATTGCCTGTAGCTTTCCTGGCACTGGGTTGAGAAATATTTCTTCATCTCATGTTACATAATCATCCTTGACGCACTGTTTGTTCCAGCTCAGTGCTGTTTTCATCAGATAGGAACCACAAATGTAGTGGAATATGAGGAGTGCACCCCTGATGGTGTATGGGGGATTTTTGTGGCTCTTTTTTTTTTTTTAAGTTTCAAAATTATGAAAGGTATTTAAAAATATGTGCTGAAACAGAAAACTTTTGAAACCATAATTTTTATTAGCTAATGTTCTTCTTCATAACACATATTTCCTGTCTTTTTCCAGTAAGCCCACTGATTACATCACAGTGAGATCTCATTTGAATGAATAAAAGGAAGAACTATGTAATGAAAGAATGAATGTATATTTGACATAACAGACCCTAGGATAAATTCAATTTACTTTAATAAAATTACTCCAGGGAATAATTTATCCCGTAATGCTTCAATGACACACTCTAAGAGATTTACTACAAACCCCATGAAGTTCATGCAACTTTTCCATTGATTTCAGTGGGTCTGGATCAAGTTTCATAAGGACTAAGTAACTGTTTATTACTTCTTTTTTTTATTTTTTTATTCACAAAGTAAATAATTTTGTGCAGGTAAACGCCTTCACTGGATAATCACTCCTTGAACCTTGTCACTGCTGTCTCTTCTGACTTCTTGGAAAGTACCTCTCCGATCATCCTATCAAATTCTGACTTCTGTCTGTCCACTTTTCTGTAATGTTCCGTTGCTCAGGCATATTCTCACTGTTGAACCTTTTCTTCCTTAGACTAAAACTAAATGAATCCTTTTTTCCTTCTGCTTTGTGGAAGAGAACATCACAATGCCCTTCACAGTTAATTTTCTGGTCCTTATGATTTCCCTACTGTCTCTGATGCTGTCCAACATTGAGTCAGACCTCTGTCCAGCAAATATTCCAACTGCAGTGAGGATTGCTCCAGATTTCATATAGGAAGCTTTCTCTTACACATGCTCAAGGAGTCTTACAATATCCTTCATGTTCTTTCATTTAATTTTCTAATGATTGATTTCTTCATCTTTTTTGTCACCATATCACAACCTGTACTTAATATTCCACTGCCTATGTTTTGTTTCGTCCATGGAAAGTCTTAGACTGGATGCCATTACATACCTAGAGTAGCAGCTGATCACAGTGCCTCAAAAGAACATGAAAAGCCAAGTTTAACCTGACTCATAGCCTGGTCACTGGTTGTCCTCTTGTTTCCATGTGGAGAGAATAAATTGGGTCAATTTATGAATTATCACAGATTGTTCTCTTATCTTCACATTCCCCTTTAAACATAAGGATGTATTTAGTGAAGTTTATAGGATGTGTGTCTTGTGCCTGATACTTAATATTTTCCCTAAAATATCGTTAAAGATAGATAAAAAAGGAAGTTTACCGGATTTTCAGATAAAATCAGATTTTAAAGCCTGAAAACACTTTTCGAGATAGGGCCAGAATTCAAAATAATTTTGATTACTTGAAGAAATGACTTGGAGAAAAACATGGAATCTCTGTAAGAACTAGACCAAATTACATCGTTGGAAAGAATAATCTAGGTAAGACAGGAAGGGGTAAACAAGTGGAACTTTACAAGAGATGACAAAAATTGAGTTAAGGTCTGCCTGCCCAGACAACATACTCCACATGCAAGCTGTTACAACCAAAGGCAATGGTTTTGAATTTCAACAAGGGAATTTCATTTAAGATGTCAAGAAGAGGTTCCTAACAATAAAGGTAGTGAAACACTGAAATAGATTATGTGGGATGATCATGAAATCTCCAGTTTTGAAGGTCTTTCAGAATAAATTAGACAAACTGTCAGGAGTACCATAGATAGAGCTTATCCTTTCTTGGTCAGGGAGGCAGACTGAGTGATCTTTTGAGGTGTTTTCTAGCTCAGTCACTTCAGTTATGTCTAGGAATATTCTGGCCTATTTATGTAGACTTTGAGCTACTGAATCTAAGGCTTCATTTACGTCTTCTTGCTGTTCTGTCATACCCCATGTACCACCATGAGACAGGTAAAAGAACTATGCAAAACAGGATATTCAGACCTCCAATTTCTGCAGGAGGGAACATCAATCAGAAAAGAAGTTTAAAAGACACTCTTAAAAATGCCATTAATATTTACATAAATATTTAACAATATAACACATAAAGGCAGAATATGTTTACCTGACGCAAGCCCACTGCAGTAAGAGAAATAATGTGATTACCAGTCTGTTTAATTGCTAACCTCTGTGAAGTACTCCATTGCTTATTATATGAGTACATGGGATACAATTTGACGCTTTGAAATGGCAGTGTTGCATTGTTTCTTTGGGAAATCTAAGACTATATCAAGGAAAACTGATAAAACCTAGAGAAGTGCAAGTAATCTTTGAGGGGAAAAAAGAATAAAAATGGAAGACTACGCAAGCAGACTGACAAGCAAGTATTTTGACTTACATCACCAGTGCTAACAGCTAGCAATTAAAGCCAAACTCTACTTGAAAAATACCATGAAGTTATTAAAGTGTTTTACCATGTTCTTCCATGTAGTGGAATCACAAAGGCACAGATTTGAGTAGGTCAGTGCTTCTTTTTTTGTTCCTTGAAATATTTTATTTTTATCCAAGATGGCATAGATATTTTGAGTAAAAGAAACTTTCCCTTTTTATTATAACTATTTTCTTTATGTAGCAGAATACCTGAAAGAAGAAGAGCTTCTGGTTTATAGGCAATTCCTGTGGCTGTATTCAGATTAGGAGAATACTTCTATAAGAGATATTTAGGTCTTACTAGAGAATTACTTTTCTGAACTTCTCTTTCAATCTTGCTCTTGCATAATCACTGTTCAAGGACAAGTTTTCTGCCAAAGATTCAAGTAAACTGAAGAGAGTGGTGGTTGCAAAGGGAATCATATTGCAGCTGGTGTCATCAGAAGGAATTCTGGCTGAGTCATCCTTCTGCTTTCCAGGGTAGATGCACCAAAAACAATAGCTTCATCACCCTTGGAGAGGGTCCTCACCAGTTCACACCATCAGGGCATCATGCAATCCAGCTATCCACCAGGGACTATTGCACTGTTTTTAAACAGTTAACCAAGGAGTCAACCTGAAGCCCTAAGTTCTCAAAACCTCTATGTTTGCTTTTTACAGAAACTGAAGTCCCTGGGCCTCAGACTGTGTCTACATGGTGCCATGCAATGGCATATGATGGCTCTAAGTGAATTCACTCAGTTGCCAGTGGTTTTATGAACCAAAAATGTAATTCAATCAGAACTCTCTACTAACTTGAATTGCTTCCAGTATCCTAGACGAATTGCTTAAGGTTGGCTCAGATAGTTGTGCACAACACTGCGTTATTTCTGCCACTAGCAAAAAGTCACATACACTACCCTTTTCTAAAAGGATGGGGGCATGTATTCTCTGAACTGTGTATTACCTAGAACAACGCATGGGAAAATAATAATAAAATTCACTGTTGGCACTATTATTTTCGAAGCAGGCAAATAAAATTATGATTAATAATAGACTGATTCTGATTTACATGCACTGAACACCTGAGCAATACGTTCCTAGACAGGGCAAAAATTCATTTCCAAACCCCATTAAAATCACATAGCAAGGTGATTTCTACATAAATAAATGAATTAAAGAAATGTAAGCAAATAAATATAGCAGTATACCAGGGCAAGACATGCACGAATCAGTAGCTTTCCTTGGATTTTAAGCCAGGCTTCAACTGTTAAAGTCACGTTGGTGAATTTAGATGCTAGAAAATTGATTGCAGTGACTATTAACAATATTAATTAAAGTGCTTCAATTTGCATGCTCTGTTCTTGTCTTGGCAACTACACACTGACAGTAAGGATATGTCAGTGTTGTCCCTACTGCCCATGGAAGGCATTTAATAGTGTCATACATGTAAATTATAATAGTTGTATGCCATGAGGTTCAGTTTCTATAGGCTGCTCTATTCACTTCTTTTGCTGCACCAGTGCAGAACTGCACAACACAGAGAGGCACAGAGGAGAGATTACAGAGATAGATGAATAACCAAGGGTTAACAGTTCTCATTTCTAAACTTTATTTGCACTGAACACGAAGAGTAGGATGCTTGCACTGTAAGCAGGTGTCTGTAATGCTGTCCTTCACTTCTTTGAGAAGGAGGTCTCTATGATATCTGTGGGGCAACAATTCTCCTGGTCAACAGATCCCTTTTTCCTCTGGGAAAAGTCATGTGCCGCCTTCAAGTAGAGCCAGAAAATCAAGCCAGCTCTCTGATATTAGAACATTCTAAAGGGAAGGCCTGAGAAGTGGGCCAATTTTATTTGCTCAGCTGACGGCATGGTGGGAGTTGCTGTTAAAAGGAGCCTATAAAAAGGTCCTCCATATTCCCTGCCAAATACTCCTATCAGTCTTCCATGAGTTCATATCAGGTCACTATGAGATTCCTTTCATCTCATAACACTGAACTCATTAGTTTCCATGACTGATCTGAAACAGTAGCATGTATGGAAAAAAACCTAAATTTAGATGTATGACTAATCTGCTTTTGTTTTCCCTTTCCTGGATCCTCTTTCACATACAAAGTGGAAGTTCAGCTTTGCTGCAAAACATCATTTTGCTTGTTATATTTCCAGAACACTGGCCTTATATCTGGTGTTCTTTGTTCATATTGACACTAATTGATAGTAGCAGGGCTGTGACACTGCAGTAAGTTTTCCCACAGTAGAGGCAAAGGCACTGCAGGTTAGGCTGCCAGCCAAGCCAGTTAATGCTTCCCTTTGCATTCTTTTCAGCTCCCTAGAGAAGAGCTGTTTTACAGATACCTGGCACTTAAAGGTCCAGGACGTTATTGCCTCTGTTGTTGTTAAAATACTTACCTAGAAATGGTGTCAATGTACAATCATATTTCAGAAACTGTAGCACATGAAGGAAAAAGAATCTGAAAGGCTTCAGCTACACAATTTGTCATTAAAGCTTTAAACTAATTTAATTCAAACTATATTTGGCCAATTTAAAAAATGACAACAAATGTACTGTTTGACCTGGGACTCATAAGACATAGTAATGAGATGAATAGAGTATATTTTCCTGCATGCAGGTAGCAGCTCCACACAATATCAGCTGAATGTACGACAGACTTGTTCTTCTGCCTTTTACTGTCCTTGCCTGTACTGCAGTTCCTAGCAAAAAAAGGGAAGTGAGAATAAATAGCTACCTGGATCATACAGCTGTTAATGAACTTGATGTGCCCCATTTCACATAACCGAGCTTGTTTATTAGTCACTACCCTGTTATCTGCGTATGCAGATCTGTGTGTGTGTCCTCAGAGTAACTCTAGCAGAAAAAGAGTCTCAAAGCATAAGCATCAAGTCATGTGATGCCTTTTTATTTTTGTTTTCCCATCCCTTAGATCAAAATTTGAGGATATAAAATTTGACCTACTTCTTTTCTGCCTGACCTGAAAAAGCGTTTACAAACACAAAACAGACTATTTTTCTCCCAGACAATCAAATTCTGGATAAGTTCCCAAAGTCAAATAAAGAGATTCCCCAGAGTATAATATAAATATTGACATAATAGAATTAATCTGCAGAGGAAAAGGGGATCCATATTCAAAGGTCAGTCTTCTAGTAATCCTAAACCACACCACTCCCAGAAAGGGTGCAGTAGGTATTAAACAGAACAGAGAACTGAAAAATCAGTTCTAGATTCTATACCTGATCAGTGGGGAAAGTAATTTTTCTTTTTCATGGCTTTTACATCCAAGGCTATTCTGTTTCAGCAGCGACATGCAAGAACCAGGGCAAACCTGAAATGCATATAATAAAAGACATGGAACTGATCAGAGATAAAAATGAGCACAAAAATAAAAGTAATAAAAAATCATTCGCCTTCTCATCTTAGTAGATTTCTCCTTTCTACAAACCTCTGTGTTTGACTTTTAAAATCCTTGATTGTCAAGTGTTCTTGTACAGACTGCCCCAGCCAGAGTAGCTTAGTCTCTAATGCTCTCTTCCTGAAGCTGAGATCTAGCTACTAGTCATCATTTTGCATAAATCTTCAGGGAGGGGTGAAGGAGTGTAACCCAGTAAAAAATGGGCTTCAAATATATCCATATTAAGACCCTCCAGAAATGCGTCCATAAACAGCATCTCTTTGAAAGAATGGGTGTTGGGACAGGCCCCTCCAACACACACATGCTCATACACATACACACAGGGACAGGCTCCCTATTTCTCTTTTCTATATGTCTGCCAAGTGATTGGAGATTTTTCAACAGATGTAAGACAAATTCTTTCCTCAGGCAGGCAGGGAGCTAGTTGTGCAGTTCTGCATTTTACCCAGGGCTATTCATGGTAAGATACGTGAGCCTGTGGGGAGGGACAGGCACCCCAGGCACCCTTTCTCCAGGGCAGAGGCTTAGATCCAGCCAGCATTGCAATCTTCACCCACACAAAGTCCTGCCCTCCCTCCTAAGATTTGGAGACTATCTCCCTCTACTCTTGTTCATGATTGAGATTGCCCTGGGAGAAGGGAAATGTAGAAGGATGTATAATTCTAAGAGGATGTATAATTCTAATTGGGACTCCTACAGTCACACAAAACAAACTCATGTATAGCACTGCTAGTTATCCTCACGACCTATTGACATAGCTTGGGTCACATCCTCAGTCTCATGCTATATATAGGCACTGCTCTGATGGGTCACATCACAACTTCTGCATTTACTCAGGCACTTCCAATGGGAAATAAATGAACTTCAAAAGAAAAGATTCCATATAGGGCTTTAGGAATACCACTGTTGACCAGAAAGAGATCCAGAGCCAAGTGGTCTTTTATGTGGACATGATCAGTTTGTGCAAGTTGGTCTTAGAGACACATAGCAGCCCCATGCACTGCTTTGCTTTGCCATCTAGACCTGGTTGATGTCTCCCAGTTATGACTGAGTGTTTCCATCCTGAAACTATCCCTTGAAAAAAGCAGTGTGTCCATCTATAAAGCTATACCGTTTTATATGAGCAATTCCTGCCCCGTACTTTGAAACTGTCCATGTGCCTACTCTCTAGAAAAGATGTGATAGGAAGAGAGAGTCATGACTTCTTGCATCTCTAAATGAGGAGCTCAGCTTTGGAGGAGGGATCAGCTTTCTCTATTTGACAGCTGTCCACCTTTGAGTGAATTTTTCCTAAGGGGCCTACCTTGACTTCTGTGTTCAATCTTCAGTGCCCTTGACTGGGTCTGGGTCACCTTCTTGACCTGACTACTAAAATACTAGCTGCCTTAGCATCCAAGGTCAAGTCAATGCAATCAATTCTTTCATCGGGTCTAAATTTGCAGAGAACACTAGGAAGGGGTCACTAAGAACAGTGACAGCAAAAGAAACACTAGGACAGTAATGCAGCTCAGTGTTGGCTTTGGTTTCACCAGCCTTCATGCTGCTCCATGCGTTGCTGACATTTAGCAGCCCCTTAGAAGTGAGTGTGCAGGTGGCAGCCTAGCAGAAGACAATGGGGGAGTTTCCCCCATCTGCAAGCCAAAACCCCAGGGCAACATGTGTGTTGGTGAACTCTACCTCTTCTAACTGGAGTTTCCCCTTCAGTAGAGAAATCCAAAGCTTCTTAAGGAATGCATTTTTCCAGCTCCTAGGAGAAACCAGAGTAATTTTTTTTTTTTCTCTTATAGTGAGGATTAATTAATTATCCTCTGAAAATATCCCCTTCATTTTATTTGGGGCTTTTGTTGGGTTTTGGTTTTAACTGTCTTTCTCTTATCTCAATTACCTCCACTACTTTTGTTGCAAAAATATTGTTCCTCCTGACAGTTTGTTACTGATCTATTTATACTATCCCAGTGTTTGGGAAATGTTTAGGGTGATTAGGTAACTATATCACAGAATTCCCATGGGGCATGTGTCTGTTATGCATATATCATCCCACCTCCTGTTGGTATCTTAGTACTGGATTATGGCAGTGTCATGTGGGGCAGTTGTCCCTCCACCTTGTTGCCAGACCTGCTCCAAAACAGATAGAGTGGAGATACACGAGTGAGGAGGAGGCTCTACATGCTGCTTTTTCAAGGAGAGAGTTGAGACTGCAAACTAGTGTATTAATCCAGTACACTCAGAGTCATCAACTACTGGATGAAAGTTTGAGGGAGATTTGTTTTTTAAGAAAAGGAAGAACACAGTCGAATTCAGAATCTGGCCTCTTTTATCAGACGTGTGTTGATAAACAGGTGTAAACACAAGCCCTTCTGTCTTCCTGGTCATCAGCACTTTCTGGAAATTGAATTTACTGCAAAATTTATAACCTTCAGCAGAAGACTCAAAAAGGAAGGACTAAATTCACCAACACATTGGTGTTATTTGAAGTACAATGATCTTTCTTAGGCACAGGGAGTCATTGTCTTCATCACTTCTGAGGAAAGCTGGGTGGAAAGACATACACATATGTGAACATATTGTAATTGTAAAAATTTCAAATTGAGATCCACTGTGGAGGATATAACCATCCTTCAAATTTTGTGGACGTACTGGGTTTTTTTCTTATGTTTAATATTTTTTGAGACTAAACTTTGTTCCGAACTATCTGCTGATGACAGGGTTTTAGGAGGTCATATTTTACTGAGCTACCATAAGGAAAGCATGACCACAATGAGAAAAATGAGCACAACAAGATCTTTGCTACTGCACAAATATTTTATTTTTCTTTCAATTTGGCAGAAAACAGTGTATGGCAAAAAGAAAGTAGGGAGTGTGACAACAAAATGGGATAAACCCAGGAAATTCAGGAACGGAATAAGTTTTTACATATTTGTATGTGCCTTTCAGGTACTTATTTTGCAGGAAGATTACTCCCTTCTCAGTTATTAGTGAGTAATAGTCAGGGGCCAAAAGTGTCTAAAGATTTTTGAATACTTGGCATAATGTTTTTCAGACTTTTAACTTTATGTCTAAGTAATATATTTTCAAGTAGATCAACATTATTTAAAAGTATGTCTTAGCAATTGTTTAACAATTTTGCCTTAAAAAATGTTCTTCTTCCTTTAAATCCAGAATACATAATTTTAATATTTTTTGAAAGATACATTTCTACTTTTCTATCTGGAAATGGTCATTTAGAGATTGAACCATCAAACAAGAGATAAAAAAAAAAATGAAAACCAAATTATATAAAAATTTTAATTGACCTGAAATTATGTTAACAATGCTATTATCAGCTATACTTTAAGGAGAGGTTCTGCAAAGCAAAACAAGAAGTATGGGATTTTTAATCATGATTATTTTGACCTAGGAATATTTTTTTACCCATTTGTGAAAGTAAAATGAAAAAAAAAATGGTATATTTAACAATTTGTTTTTATTTGCTGTCAAGAATAGCAAGTACATTTGATTAACAGTTTCTTCCCTCAATAGTCAGATTCAAAGCAGCAGAAAAGAAAAAAAAAACCCTATAAATTATGAATAAGGAGAGTAGGTTTTGTTTACACCAACAGATTCACAAAATAAGTTTCTGCTTTCCAGCTGTAAACTTCAAGAAAAAGATAAGTAAATACATGAATGTATCATTTATCTTGTGTCTGAAATGAAAATTAGGTTTAATAGGAAAAACAAACCTACCATCTTCTGCTTAGGAAGTAAAAAACAATCCATTATACCATAATGTTATTTGTTTGAGGATTATGAGGCAGTATAATTCTTTAACAAGATCACGCTGTGCACTGTTGATGTGGAGAACATTGCTAATTCCATTTCGTCTGGTCTCCCACACAACATAACTTGTCACAAAATAGTGGTGTTGTTTTGTTTCTGGAGAAGTCACTTGTTGGTATAAGTGACTTTAACCCCTTCAAGCAATAAAAGAGAAAAAATACTGATGAACATGTGTCATCTTCCTCTGAATAGAGAGCACTGTCAATAATACTGTATGGTCAGCTACAGGAAATTTGTGTGAACTTGTTAACTGTATTTCCGTTCCATCAGGGATTGAGGCCAAAGAAAGCATGAAATGTATCTTTGCCATCAAAATACAACAGAAAAAAGGAACCTGTCTACCCAGGTATACTCATCACGTGTCCCACACCTGGAAAAGACTTGAAGCAGTTGCAAGCACAAACATCTTTGCCCTCCCACAGTGTCAACAAGAACCATTATCTGTAGGCTATTTCTTGAACATGTTTAATGGTAATGTTGGAGGGGAATTCATATGAGCTGTGCCGGCAGGAGGGCACTAAAATGGGTGCAGAAGTTCTAATGGGATGCAGAATGCAAGCAGCTGTATGTCAACATGCTGTTTCATAATGCTTGTTTAGGTCTGCACATGCTCCTGTCAGGTTTTTGTACACCTCAGAGGTTTTTCAGCCAGATTTGTATTGCTACTTTTTTTTGATGCTTGAAGGAGATTTAGGTGAAATCCCAAAATTGAAGGTAAATATTGTATGCACATTGCATATCTGATATGCAACACTGATAAGCCCATAGCACATCAGTCCTAACATGGCATGCAGTTCAGGTAAGAAGTTCAGAGTCAGAACTCCCAGAAAGAGTTTAAAGTGGAAGGGTTTCTTCCAGCCTTGGAAAAGTCAAGCAAATGCCACAGAAGTTTAATCTATGCTTGTGAAGACAGACTTGTAGAAACTCCTGTTAATGGGCCCCTGTCCATTCCATAGTCAGGTGGCAAATACCCTCTTGTGATTTTTTCGACATCAGATAACACATTCTGCAAATCTTAAAGATAGATCCTGCTCCAGTACAGCTGCTGACTCAGACTGCAGGGAGATTGGGTATCTGTTTACAGAGACAACGTGGAGCTGATGGGATGACCCAGTGACATATTGGAGTTCATCTGGGGGAGTAGGGCTTGAAGTGACATTGCATGTGTTACACTCCCATGCTGCAGATCTTATAAATAGAAGTGCTGTGAAGCAGATGGTTTGCTTCCACCACAAACACCATTTTGATAGGCACAACTGAGAAGTAGCTTCTGACAATATGCGCATATATGCATATATACACACTGTGCATATGTGAGCATAAGCTAGCAACTGTACCTTGAATACAGGCTATGATACAGCACTTATACCTACTCCTGTATTCATTCATTTTTTAGCCAGAATGTGTGTTTATGAACATTAATTTTATATTTCAGCAATATATATCTTGCAAAATTTCCATTCTCCCACTGCTTGTTTACCTACATATTAACCACTTGTGAAAATCCCTTTTCTCATCACTTCAGCTCAGAGAAGCAGTCCATGACCCTTGCAATAAGCCTCAAAGAAAATTTAAGGATTTTTGGGTGGAGGTACCTGGCCAAAAAACTGTTGGGAATGAAGGTGGGGATGTGGTTGACAGGGGATAGCTAGGAGATCCTAGGAGACATAGGCTTTTCTGTCCACCATCATAAATTTAAGCTGGAGAATGCTTTCTACTTTTTTCTTGAGGTGCCATGCTCCTCCTCTTCCTCACCACAACTCTTGTCAGTCCCTTCTCCTAGCACCTTATGGGAACAGAGTCCAGGAGTTTGCTGAGGAGGCAATATGGGGAAGGAGAACAAGGGAGAAGTCTGAGAGTTTTCAGCTTGTGACAGATCATTAACAGAAGAGTTGATTGTCTGGCTCTCCCAATCCTGGACTGCTTTGTCCTACTAAAGCAGCAACAAATAACACAAAGCATTAATGGAAGGTAAATTGATAAAAAGTTGGAGTAGAAGAGCTTCCCTTGGTTTGTTTGGCTGTTTTCATCTTGCAATACAGTGAATAATAGTAGAAAAATCACTTACTACTCAAAATCCAGGTAAAGAAGCAAATTCTGTGGGTTTTGCCTCAGCCACATATGTCTATTCCTTGGACCCAAAATGAAGAAAAGGTAATTAATTAATAATAAAGTTCAACATAGAAATGGATTTCCTTAAAAAAATATTAGAAACTAAAAACTAAAAATGGGGACTGAAAAGCCATAATTTAGAACAATTTCACAAAATGAAATTTTTTAAATGCTTCATTATGGGTCATTTGAGCTAAGCATAAATCAAAACTGCTTTGCTTACCTCTTTTGTGAGTTGTTATTCCTTTGAATTTAAAAATAACAATCAAATTCTACATGAGAAAGTTAAAAGAGACATAGGCATAAAAAATTTCCTTTTTTTTTTTATTTAATCATATTTCATCTCACATATTTTAACAAAAAAACTGTTAGTTCTCTTAGAAAAACATTTCTTATGAAATCAAGATTTCTAAACTTAGGAAGCAAAAGCCGTGTCTAGAGTGAAAATTGCTCCTATACCTATAAAGAGATGACCAAATTCTTACCTGGAAGTTGTAGACTGGGTTTTGTGTGACATTGTACCACTTCATGAGGAACTAGTCAATATGTCAAGTCAGTTCTTTTGATCAACTTTGTCTCATATCAAGTGGTCCTAACAGCTTGTATTTTCATTTCCTTAGGACTTTGTCTCTCTGCTAACACATTAACTTGCACTGCCCCTCCAGAGGTATCAGGATACCTGCCAAGCAAAGAGCATCCTGGGATCTGTGCAGAATAGGTTGCATGTGCTCATCCTGGATAACTTCTGCTAGTGAGAACCAAGTTAAAATACACAAGAATAAGGTAATTCACTTGTGAAAGAAGCGGGCGAAAAAGAGAGAAAACAGTAGTATCACAAAGTCTGCTGGTAAGTGATGAGTTGCCATGAGAGCTAAGCTCCTTATCATGGTGAAACCCATCCCCACATGGCAGTGCCCATGTCTTTGTAAGGACACACTCTGCCTTTGCACTCCAAGCCCCTCTGGCCACATGCAGGGCAGCAGCCAGAGCACTCACTGGAAGTTGCACAAGGACACAGACTGCACAGCAAGAAGTCCCTTGAGAAGATCAAGTTCCTTTGAAGCAGTGATGGGAATGAACAGAGAGGGCAAACAGGTGCAGATATACATCTGCTCTGGGAAAGTATGTGGAACCTGCCAGTATAACAGCCACATTCCACAGACACTGTGATGCATTTCGGAAATGCTCTGTGTGCGTACTTGCGGAGACTCATGGTTATATACCAGCAGAGTAGCACAACTGCAACTTCTCAAGATAACTCAATAAATCACTGGGAGGCCAAGATATAACTTTGACTCTTGATCTTTAATTACAAACTTTCTCCACTCACGTTGTGTTTGTTCAGTAGCTGGATCACTTGTGTTCCTTTTCAGTGCAGAAGAGCTAAAGCTATATCTTAGGGTCCTTATCTCAAATTCCATTCATAAACCACTCTAGAGAAATGACTCCTGGTTATCACTAAATTCCTTTCCTGCACACACATGTAGCAGGTGTAAGATTCAGAATACCTGGATTTAGTGCTTGACTTTGTTAATGAGTTGTAAACAGTAATAATGTATATTTCACTTTTGTGTGTGCCTTTTTCCTTCTAGTTTTTGTCTTTTGAGGAGCTGTTGATTTTGGTCTGTAGCATTTATACGTGCACTGAGTCAAACTTTTAGCAAAAAGGGACTTTTTAAGCAGGAAAATTCCAAGCTGGAGGGGACTTCTAGGTTGGGAAATTAATAAAGCCTGTGACTTCATTTCATATAATCCGAGACCTCATGATTTTAAGATGCGTAGTATTTTATGCTGCGTAAAAGTTGTTGCGAAGTTGATTCAGTTATTTACCAGAAAAATTTCTCTACCTCTGCATTACAGTATTCAGATAAAGATGCTGACTCTAACTTCCCAACAGCAGCTCAAAACAGGGTATCTAACCTTGTCTTTTACCCAGGTCAGTTATACTACTCTCTAATCTTGACCTAGACCATTTAAAATCAACTTAAGTATGATTATATGAATTGAGGATGTACCTTTGAACTCCATTGCAGTCATACCCTGAAGAATATAAATAGCCAGCTGCAGAGCTTCTCATGCTCTGGTTATAAATCATGGTAGGTAACAACATAACTAATACAGAGTAATCAACAGCAAAAGTTATGTGGGGAAATACTTTGGTTTGGAACTTGGAAATGTATCACATTTGGAACTCCAGTTTCCTTTTTATGGTAAGACTTTCTCTAGTCTTCAGTATTTAAATTAAGAATTGTTGCATATTTCACTTTAAACTGTCATAAAGCTATTTTCTTCATTGTTTCACATGGAGCACTCATGGAAAAACATCAAGCATTATAATATATAGGTAAACAACAATCCATGAATTTTGCTTTCTTTTCCCTATCTTACTTCTAACCAACTCAGCATATCCTCTATATTTTTATAAGCCACATTCTCGCACAGAATGAAATAAAGAACTATTATAAGAAATTGTGAAAATGGAAACAATAATGACACAGGCTTTACCTGGATCTCATAAGAGGAATTAAATTACTCCAAATATTTAAAAGCCTATGTCATTTGATTATGTAAAGCCATCTAAGGAGCAGAATTTCTGTTCTTGGTTTCTCTTGACGGCAAAATAGAAATAAAACCAGGCACCTGGAGGGACAAGCAAGACAAGATAGCAATGCAATAAAAATCTTCTGTGTTGTGGGCAAGGATCTCAGTCCAGCATGTGTTTAAATTTGTGTATACAAGAAAGGACAGCACTTCACAGCCCCAAGGAGACTGCAATTAGCCTGTGCATAATTGCACCCATGTTGGGGCTTCTATGGGGCCACAAAAGTGCCCATGAGTAGTTTCAAATTACTTCAGTGCTCCTATGACATATTCACCTTGGCCTCTACTTCAAGTCCTCCAAAATAAATCAGAGTGGCACCAGGTTGTACCATCCAGAAAGTGGAGCATGAGAAGAGGGGAGTGAGCTTTAAAAATCCTTTGGAAGTAACCTCTTGATAAACATTTAACAGGGCACTTGGATGCAGAATCTGGATCCTTATGCCCATGAAAAAAATAATTCTTAACCAATTTTATTATTTCCAGAAATGTGATTCTTGGCATAATTTGTCAAGACTGGTAGATATTTCTTGTTCTGAGGGACATTTGTCTTCATATTGCTAAGGGTTTATTTTCCCTGAAATTGTCAGAAGAAAGCACAGATCCTACAAAGCAATTTGAAAATATGGCTCACTGTTCCCCAGCCTCAGTGTTTACCCAGCCCTCTGCATACAGGATTGCCTGTTCTAGCTATCTTTTCCTCAAATGATCTTGCTGTTCCTACCACAAGTACATGGCAATAGTATAGATTAGCTGACTATGCTTGAATGAACACTGACTAGGGCTAGAAATATCTGGCTCGCTGAATAACATTAGCACTGACATTTACTGGTATCTCATAACTCCTGCTCTCTCGTTCCAGCTTTGTCTGAGCTGGAAACAACTGCAGAAATATAACCTGGTGTGTGAAAGCCCCATGGTTTAGCAGTGTGGAAAAGGTTTTGCAAGATCTCGCCAGGACTTCATACGCAACTTTTGTTATTTTAACCAAGGGGAGAGCCTAGCTGAACAATTCAAATACAAGTTTCTGGCTCAGAATCCTTCTTGGCTATATACATGTGCATTCAAAACATTTTTGCAATCAGAAGACAGAAAATCCACCTGAACTTAAGGAGATAAAAGAGAGGGCAGATGTTATTGATGCCACTCTGGTCTGAATATGAGTTCTTCACATGTCATATGTATGACTGCTTTTCTACCACAGAGCACCAGATAAAAAAAGTTTAATTCATCTTTTAGGAACAAGATACTAGAAAATTTTATCTCTTGCAGTCTTGAAGCAGGCCTAAAATTATCTGTGATGAATTGGCACACAAGAAATAAACAGATATTTTGCCTCTGAACTGTGAGCTTTCTTCCTAGAGACAGCCCCATGCTGTGAATACCAAGCTGGGTTATCCAGGCTAATAGAGGAAGGTCTTCCACTTCTACTGAACTCACTAGAAACTAGGTGCAGACTTTGTCCTACAAACTGAGATTTTTGATCAAAATACACCACAGTGACCTGTTTTCTCCATACAAATGCCTCACAGCCTCAATGTGATTCCCTTCACAGCGACTGACATATTTTGCTGTTACAATCACTGTGTGCAGATCCTCTCTAATGTACTGGGTTGCTGCTGCTTCATCCATGGACGTCTTCTATAGTCAGTAGAAACAAAGCCCGAATGAGACATTTAGTTCAGCCACCAAGTGTCATCACTTTTAAGCTGCTTTAATCCAGTTTAGATAAACCCACCACTTAAAAACCTATTCATAATTTTGTCCTTTACCAAAAAGCTATGTTTTATTGAATTGAAAATCCTGGAAAAACATTAAGACATGACTATGGCAAAACATGGCCAGAGCACAGTGAAATCCTTGTTGTTACAAAAATTGCTTTGGCTTCTTTAATTGCTTGAAAAGTTTGGAACTGCAGCTTGGCTTTTTACCACGCAAACCATCTGCCTGGCATTAGGGTAGTGCTGACTTCAAGGGACAAATCCTGACTGAGTCACCACTGATGAATCATTGTCTCACTTGGGGATTTCCTCTGAATTGTTCCACTTCAAATCATCATAAAAAGGACATTCTACTCCTTCAATATTATAAATAATAATCAAGCCAAAAGAGAAGAATTAAGCAATACATAGATATGACAGCATAGAAAATCTGCTTGAATTTCAAATTCTTGAATTTCAATATCAGTTTTGCTAACTACACTATTTTCTGTTATGGCTTTTGTTTTTCTTTTTGTTTCTTTTTGTTTGTTTTTGAGGAACAAAGGCCTTTACAGCATTCACTTAAATCACTTTAGTCACTTCAGTTGTCTATTTATATAAGCTACTAATTTTTCTCCCCTTAAGGAATAACATTGCTCTCTGAGGTGTGCTGGTAATCCATCCTACTAAAGACATGAATATTTCCACTGAGTGCCAATCTAGAACATATAATTAGATCAACAGTGGTAAAAGTCAGGATCTGTTGCCAGGCAGAAGCAAGGCAAGAAATGAGGGTGCTAATATTAAGAACAATTAAAAATGAACAATGTAGGCAGTAGGAACTGTAGCAGAGAGGCAAGATGAATGTTGTGGTCAATGCATGATAGGAAGAAAGGCAAGGGCAGTGATTTTCAGATAAAAGGAAAGATAGAAAATAAAGGGCATTTTGAATGGAACAGAGTCCAAAAATCTCTCAAAGGTCTTATGGATTACTGAGGCAGGAGAATTAAGTGCTTTTTACTGCATTTATTATTATTATGGACCACAAGTTATCTGGGGAAGGTCTGTAGTTTATGATTGTTGTGATTTCAAAATGGCACTACCCAGTTTAGTGCCTCACCCCCTCCACCAGTACTCTCCCAGACCAGATGCCGCTCACTTGCTTGCTCCCTGAACACGTGCCTCAGCATGGTTCTAATGTGGCGAATACGCCTGCACGTACTATAAGATAATACCTCATAGAAATAACAAATTTTGAGATTCATATTTGCATAATTGTTGCATACTACATAACAGTATATTATCTAATAGTTGGGGTTCAGTTTTGCTGTGGATTCTTTTTCTTAAGGGAATTGTCAAATTTTTTCCTGTTTGCTTAGCTGATTTAGAATAGGAGGTCAGTTCATGCTGAACTTCCAAACAACACAAAGCTAAAGGTGTTTTAAACAACCAAAGACCTAGAGTTAACAAACAAGACTAGTTCCAGGGAAGCCAGTTGGCTGGCAGGAGTCAGTGAGTTACCTAATGGACAAATAATTCAAAGCAAGGATGCCCGGTGGAATAGAACTGCTTGGGAAAATGTTACATTTTAAAAGTATGTAGGAAAATGGTTAGTAAACTGGAATTCATTGGACTAAATGTAGTACCCTCACAAAACAACCAGTAATAGAGACTTTGTGCAACCTGAGTTATCAGAGAAGTTTATTTTCTTATAATTCTAGCATAAAAGTTTTCATTTTGGTCTCTTATTTTTACTATGCCAAATACAAAGAAGCTTTTAATCTGATCTAACATGCATTTAAAAATACAATGTTTTGTCTCTTCTTTATAATCTTTTTTTTTTTTTTTAATAGTAAAGAGCAGCAATAAGTGCATAGATAATAAACAATCAACTTCCCAAGTCATCCCCAAATTCTAATGGACAAATTAACATAAGCCTGATTTTCACTTTGTTGTTGAAACTCTTTTAAAGCTACCTTCACTTTATCAAAGGTGTGCAAGAAACCTTTAGCAAAATAACAGAACAAGAAACAATATCTAATGCCAGCTCTTCTGCTGATGAAAATTTATATTAGTGAGAACTTATATTTAAAGTGATTCATAATATGTCGGGTACTGGTAATAGGTCAGGTACTGGTAATATTTATTTCTGAACTGTCCAGATGAGATTGTAGGATGTTTACCTGTAAGCAACAATAATACATTAAAAATATTCAGAGATATTCTATGCCTTTTCAGTGTGGACACCCATTGCAAGTTTTACTGTACAGTGTAGGGCCTAATGGGACCCTCTGACTGCCCTCTGTGAAATTAAGGTGGTCACCTCTTTAACCAGTCTGTCAACTCTCCTTTACCTGGCTATCCACCCAGTTCATTCAGTGAAAGAAATATTCACTTTGGAAGAATACTGTGTCCAGCCAGAAAGGGCAATGACATGGGTCTGTAAAGCAGCAGAAAACTTTCTCATATATAACACAGTTCTGGCTATATGTAAGAAAATTATAATGTTCAGAGAGAATTCAGATTTCAGTCACCAAATAGATAGATTTAATAACAGTAGTAAGTAGCATTGGAGGTTAATGCCACAGGGATATTCAGGGACTCCTCTGATTTCTACTGTATTCAGGCTCACTTCCAAGTCTGTTACAGTTGGTATGTGTAACTTACAGCAATTAAATTAAGCCTTAACTGATTAAAATATAATGGAAAAAATAGAAATTGGTGTGTTTTTTCATTTTTAAGCCTATTTCAGACTAATTTTCTACTTTATCTTTTATTTCCATGTGAAAATCTCTAATATTGCAGGTTTTAGGGAGTTTTTCTCTTTTCCAATATTCAGATCCTATGAGTGTATACAGACAACTTGCAAATCAGGCAAGATTTGATCTTCTTTTTAATGTGGGCTCCTTATTTATGTTACAGAAACTGGTTTTCAGTTAGAATAGTTTCAAACTTAGTAGCAGGGTAATCAAATGAAAAAGTTACACAAGGTTTGTCCAATTTACTTTCTAACAACACAAACAGAACTTCCTAAATTATTTTGAAATCATCCCAATGTTTAGACCAGTTGCTGATACAGTGATGAGCAGCACCCACAGGAGTGAACTCCAAGACACATTGCTTCAACCTCTATTTACACAAAACCTGTAGCTGAAAGAGACACCTTCGACTGTTCAGGTCAGAATGGATGCAATTGTTTTTACCATACTTAGCCTGGATAAGATATTTGATCTAACTTCCAGTCAAAAACCAGAAGATTACATTCTCATCCGGTGTAAACCAAATTCAGTGGAGCTGCATCAGTTTATACCAGGTGAGGTTTAACCTGAGCTTTTGTTTTCTCTTAAATCAAACTTTGACCAAAGACAAACTCAAAACCTGATCATGTGGACTTGGGCTTGTTGATACTCTGTGTAGGTGTTGTTCTGTTGTGACCTCTATATTGTCTAAATACAAGACAAAGCAAAATGCCTCCTTGTTTATTATCTGTACTTGTCAGCACTGTGGCTGCACAGATACAGGGTTAGTCAGCCTTTTTGTCTATAGGCAAAACAATGTGTATCTTGCAATAAAGCTCTCACAGGGAAATAAAAGACAAGTGAACATGACGTGATCATCTGATGCACAAGATGAGCTTTAAAAAACTAAGGATAAAGAAATCATGTTCATTTTCATTAGACACCAATATCATCCATTTTCCAAACAGTATTAAATAGAAGTTATTCTGTGAGGATAATAATATTTTAAGAGATGATAAATGCCTTATTAAAACCTCAAAGAAGAGGGAGGACATTTCATTTTGACCAACATATTTCTCAGTAAAAGCCAGAATCAAGTATACGAAGTCCCTCGAGAGATCATTTGCAAAAGCTCAGTGCTCTGCAGACTTGTTATCTGGTTGATACCAGCAAATTACTGTCAATCCATCTCATCATCATTAAGATAGGCCAACTGAGCATCGTAGAGAAACAGCAACTAGGAGCATAGCAGCATATTTTGGAGAAAACTTGTTTGGTAACTGAAAGCAGAAATCAAAAATGATGGAAAACTTCTGTCAGTATACTCTGGAGCATAATCATATTTTAAGAACATCTTAATCTATTTTCACTTTTCAGAATTCATGCCATATTCTATTTTTCATTTAATTTCCGTAACTGTTTTGCATAGACACATATGCAGGCTTGTGTTTGTGTGCATGCGTGCATGTGTATCAGGATGTGCAAGAAACTTTGAAAACTGCTGAATAGAGAATGTAGCAGCGTATGCTACACCACGACAACCAGAATTGGCGTTTGCCAGTGTTATTAAGGAAGTGGTAGTGAAAACAAAAATAACTTCAGAACAAGAATGAGAACATGTGAACTTAAAATCCTACATTCAGGTTAATTAAGTTCTAGTATGAAGAAGCTCATGTGTCACTTTTAATCGCTTTAGTGTCTTTAACAGGAAAAATAGCCGGTCCTTGTATAAATCACAATTAGTAGTTTTAAATGAGCTACAGACAGAAGAAAAAAGCTTTGTCTTATGACATTCATCATAACATCTGAATGTTGTTTCACTAGCACAGTATTAGGTCTCTGTCAAAAGGTTTAAGAGACCCATACTTTGGTCTTCTTGTTTTTCCTAAGAGATTCAAGATATCTCATGATTCAAAGTCCCTTGACTTATGAGATGAGCACCAGCATTACTCTTACTACCTCTCCTTGCAGGAAGAGTCCTCTACATCAGCACAGGTTCTGCATCAAGTAGTGTTTTGAAACCCCCATGCTGAATTTCTCTCTTGCCCACAATTCCTCTTTGGATAAGTTACCTTAATAACATAAATCAAGTATCTTTCTCCTAAATTCTTGTCATGGTCCGTGCACTGCAGAGCAAGGTTGCAAACCACTAGCTCTGGTGCCAGATTTCAGGGAAACCTGTGATCTTTGCTGCAGCAGTAGACTTCATTGACTTCTTTCTTATAACAATTGTGGATTTAAATAATCGTACAATGGTTTGAGTTGGAAGGGACCTTTAAAGATCATCCAACTATCCTTGGGCAAGGACTCCTGCCCTGCTGGCTGCTCCACCCACCCTGGGCACAGAAACTGTGGCTGAAGTGCTCACAAGGATGCAGCTTGAGATCCCATGGGACACTACATCTCACAGGTGACTGTAGCTAGCCAGAGCTAGTGTGAGATATGAAACAAAAGGGTGATTTTGTAGTGGGAATTTGAGAAAGCAGAAGCCCTGTAGAGTCTCTACTCCTCAGACATATGATTTAAGGAGTTCAGACAGCCCCTGGACCCACAGTTTTGCTTGCACACTAGCTGTGCATATAGTGTTTCATCCATCTCTTCTGTAACAGAGATCAATGGCTTTCTGCAGTTATGCCAAATTAAGAATGGCTGACATACCTACTGGATTTAATATGACCCAGTTTTCTCTCCCCAGCAAGGCAGTACATTGCAACCCCCTCACACACTTCAGCTGATACTAGGTAATATTGCCACGGTATTTGCAGTGTTCCCTAGGAATTCCCTGTAGACCAGAAATAGCACAGCAATTCTAGTTGCTTATCAAAGGAAAAGTGGAAATCTGACCCCTATAACAGAGAACAGCACATTTTGGTCTGTAAGCAGAGTGCCGTGTGTCACCAGCACTCAGCACATAGGTGTACAATGCCTAAAACGCGAGCCCTGTGAGAAGGAGTCAGAAGGAGAGTCTGAGGACAGCTTATGGCAGCTGCTTGCACTCCACTGCACTGCTGGTTGTCACAGACCAAACCAAGTAGTCACATGCATTGGACTGTGGAAAGAATGTGTGATGCCTGGGACAGAGAAGTGTCACTTTGTGTGACTCCCTCACAGATGGTGTTTGACAGTGGTTAACAGAGCTGTCTCCCCAGCTGACCCCTGAGCACAAAGGTGTTCTTACCCAGCCTGATTCTCACCGTGTATTTTTTGGATGTCTAAGGCAGTCATTTGATGCTAAACAGCAGATCTGCAGACCATACTGAAGTCTGGTATAGGCACCCCCAAGCTACTATAAGTGGATTCATTTACTCAGTGAAGGGAAAATTTCAGCCTTGAAATGCATCACAGTAATATGAGAAAGATCTTGCTCCCAAATGCATCAGTCTGGGCAGACTGACATGATCATAAGGTCAAGGAAAATAAGACCAGAAATGACCTCAAGAGGTCATCCAGCTCATCTCTTTGCCCAAAGGTAGGATAAGCTCTGTCTAAATAGTTGCTGACATAGATTTTTCTAGTCTGTTCCTAAAAGTACTCAGTGGTGGGCATCCCATAACTTCTCTGAGCAACCTACTACATCATTACACTGTTCTATATGCTAAACATTGCTTCAGTTTAAGAGTATTATTTCTTGTCCTAGACATGGCAGACTTGATAATATTTGGTTTTGAGTTTATTCCTTGATTTTCTACAACAGGTTTTTTGTATACCCGAAGATGACTATCTCTCACCATTTTTTTCCTGGAGTTAGTATTCCAGATGCTTCAATCTTTCCTTCTATGCCACTGTGTTTTAGTCAATGACCTGATCATCGTTGTCCATTTCCTCTTAACTCTCTTCCATCGTTCTCACACTGTTTCTGGTTTCAGATAGAGCTTGGTGTAGACATGCCCTTGAGGGTTCTCTTAGGCAACATGTCATCAATAGTTTTCTCTGGTTTTCAGCAAGATAACCAGAGGAGACCTAGTGAGCACTTGTCATGTTTTTCCAACTGGAGTATATAGCACTTATGATGCCCTGTCAACTAAAACAGTTTAAATAACCTATGTAGGAGAGTGATAGCTGCCACAAGGGACATAGCTGAGATTAGCCACCCCAGCACTTACACAGATTCTCAGGAATGTGTCATAATAAATAGCCCACACCATCACATCTGTCATCCTCCTAGACCACCACATTTAAAGCTCAATTGGCCATGACCGTCCAGTCTCTATTACGTGCCTGTCCAGTCTTCATTGCATTCATTTAGGGGTGCTGAACAGTTACACAACCATGCAAACTTTTGATGAAGAGATATTTGATTTTTTAAAAAAGTATTTTTTTCATCGATGTTCACAGCAACACTGAAGCCACCTTGTGATCACTGAAAATGATCCTATTTCTGTACATTTGTGGAAAAGGAACAGTTAAGTGACTATGATTCTTTGTTCTGAAAACACCTCACACAGCATCAAATCAGAAGTGGCATTATGTCCTTTATAAACCTGAGCTGGCCAAGCTAGATTACTCAGATATGGACTATTTGCAGTAAATCCCCAATTAAAAAGAATGGCAAACAGTTTTTAAAAAAAATAAATGGTACTTCTTTTTTTTCATTTGACCAATGCACACATCCAGGACATATCACTTCCCTAGTGCTCTGAGAAGGCACACAGCTTGGACTGAGCCCCTCAGGGCTGGAGTAAGTCTCAGGAAAATGCCCGGTTGTGTGAGCTTGTGTATGTGAGGTTCACATCGGTTTTACTGTCTAAAAGATAAACCTTTGTGAGCAAGGATGTGGATGCAATGTTCAGCTACAAATGAATTTGCTTCATTAGAAGTGGTAATTAGATCAGTGGATCATACTTGTGTTAAGTGCCAAGGGCAAATGCTTAGATTTACCTGGAGAAATGGCTATAATTTATGTAACAGCAATACCACAATGTAGACTTACCAAACACTTTATCTTATTCTAACAATGTAGCCCTGATCACATGTATAACATTAGAGTCTGAGAATAACACTTCTTGTCCTTAGACAAAATTCTTCTGATTCCTTTCTTATCTCAGCTTGTCTCCTCTCCGCTAAAGGCATATCCAAACACTTTGTGCTACAGTGTTATTTATGTTATAGTTAAAGCCTCAATAATTTCTTATAGAGTGTTCTTGTTCAGTTCAGTATGTACTTGGATGATTGCTCTCAGAATTAATTCAGTTGTACATTGTTACACAATTATCTAAATATTCATGATTATAGTCTCACTTCTGATACTTCTTTCATTTCTAATCGTTACTATATCTTCATCATTGTTCTTTACAAGCATACAAACAGTTCCTGACAAATCACTTGCATCAACATCATCTTAACAATGTTCTTGTTTTCCAGAAAAATGCACTCTAAATAAACATATAGTTAAAGGTTAAAGCCTCTGTAGCTTTTTTTTTTTCTAATATTTTTTAAAGAAGGAGCTTCTTGTGCTGTTTTGTTGGGTTTTTTTCAGAACCATTAAATGTCAGTGAAATAGTCTAATTTCAGGTAAAAATATGACTAATCTATATAGTTTCCTAGAATAAGTGTAGCCTAATAGATTGTTAAGGAAAGCATATAGGAAATAGATCAAATCAAATTATCTTTATTTCTGATATAACATCCCAGCCTCTGAAGCTCAACACCCTTGGGACTTCCTGAGCCAGAAGCTGTTGCCACAATTTAATAAATAGAGATCACTCTTCTCCATGTTTTTTTCAGCTTTATTGTGTGAAAATATTTTTCCTTTCACAATAAATGCATTAGTTTCCTTCTTAATTCTGATGTTATAAGAAACAGTGAATAATTCTTTTTTTACTATTTTTTCTGAACTTTTTAAAATTTTATTTATTTTTATAGGTTTCATGATTTTCCCTTTATCATCTTTTCCAGTCCTATCTGTTTAATCTCTGCTTGTATAGAAACTCTTCTGTAGCACAATTTATCCTTATCACCCTTCTCTGTGCTCTCTAGCTACATTGCAACCTTTCAGAAATGGATTACCAGGAACCCAATTTATTGTTCAGATATGGGTGTACAAAGGATTTACATATCCATTTGAATTTTTTAATTCCTCTTTCTTTTCCCAATATTTCCTAATTTGTCATTTTTTTTCTTGCTGTAGACTAAGCAACCAAACATTTAATTGACATTTTTAGGTGTTTTCAGGTTATTTTCAATAGTAGTGATAGCTAATTTAGAGTCCATCACTGTGTATGAACAGTGAAGGTTATTTTTTCTCAGTACATGACTTTCTGTTTATTGACACTGATTTCATCTGTCATTTCATTGCTCAATATCATGACACTGTTCTGTCACTCCTCCCATCCCAGCTTATGCTTTTACTATCCTGATTAATTCCGTATCACACAAAAAATCACCTTTCAGCTCACCACTTTTCCACAGCATTTATGAATCCAGATGCCTGGAGTGCTGTTGGTTCTTTGCTATGAAAAATTATTGTTTTTCCTACCCTTTGATTCCTACCTTTCACATAGTAATTTTGGAGAGGATTTACCCTTCTATCCCATGGCAATTCCATTTCATTAATGTTGTTTCTCTCTTTCTGAAAATTTAAGTTAGCAAGTTTGAATCAACATTACCCAAATAATCCATGGCTTCTTCAGAGAATTGCCAGAGCTTTGAAACTTACGGCTTTCTCCTACAAATGTTGTTCTGACACTTGTCCAATATATCTTACTTCATGGAATCACAGAATATGGTGAGTTAGAAGGGACCCACAAGGATCACTGAGTCCAACTACTGGCCCTGCAGAGGACCATTTCAAAGAGTCACACCATGTGCCTGAGAGTATTGTCCAAACTCTTCTTGAACTCTGTCAGGCTTTGTGCTCCCTGGGGAGCCTGTTCCAGTGCCCAACCAGCCTCTGCATCAAGAACCTTTTTCTAGTATCCAACCAAAACCTCCCCTGACACAGCTTCAGGCCATTCCCTCGGGTCCTGTCACTGATCACCACAGAGAAGAGATCCATGCCTGCCCCTCCTCTTCCCCTCATGAGGAAGTTGTAAACTGCAATGAGGTCTCCCCTCAGTCTCCTCTTCTCCAGGCTGAGCAGACCAAGTGACCTCAGCTGCTCCTCATACGGCTTCCCCTCAAGACCCTTCACCATCCTCATTGCCCTCCTTTGGACACTTAATAGCTTAATATCTTTCTTATATTGCAGTGATCAAAACTGCACACAATATTCAAGGTGAGGCTGCACCAGTGCAGAGCAGAGCGGGACAATCCCCTCCCTTGACCAGCTGGTGATGCTTTGCCTTATGCCCCCCAGGACACAGTTGGCCCTCCTGGCTGCCAGGGCACTGCTGACTCATATTCAACTTGCAATCCACCGGGGCCCCCAGGACACTTAGCATGGCACTGCTTTCCGGCATCTCATTCCCCAGTCTGTACAAACATCCAGGGTTGCCCCATCCCAGGTGCAGAATCCAGCACTTTCCCTTGTTGAACTTCATATGGTTGGTGATTGCCCAGTCCTCTAATTTGTCAAGGTCTTTCTGCAGAGCCTCCCTTCCTTCGAGGGAGTCAACAGCTCCTCCCAGTTTTGTGTCGTCTGTAAACTTACTTAGTAGCCCTACCAGTCCTATGTTCAAGTCGTTTATGAAGATGTTGAAGAGCACAGGGCCTAAGGTGGAGCCCTGAGAACCTCACTAGTGACAGGTCACCAGTCTGATATTTACCTTTTTTTCCGCTAATTATTTGTAATTCTGATTTCTACCAATTCTTCTGATAATCATATTAGACTTACTGATCTACTGGAGCAAGGAAGAGCCCTTTTTGACAACTGATTGCCCATTTACCACTTTCTATTCTTTTTATATCAAATTGCTACGTATCAGTCCTATTACCAGTTCACACTGATACAGTCCTCAGATTTTTACCTATAAAGAAAATCTGCAGCATAGGCAGTTCCTTAATCTTTCCTATAATGACAACTAAAACAAAAAAATTAAAAATATGAAATTAATCTATAGGCTTGTACTAGATTCTTTGTTTGCTAGAGTCTTATTCACTAAGAAACCTTTCCTTTAGCAGACTTTTGGCTTAGAAAATGTTTGAAATACTTCCTCTCACCACCACCCCTTTTTTCTTCTTTTTGGGAAAAGCTTTATTCCATTTCTGAGGGAATGTTTTTTTTCCTAATAGTCCCCTGTCCTCTGCTGTTCAATCATTAGTTTAAGGAAGAAAGATTGAGGATCATCATCCTTTTGGAAGTGTTTTTGATGAGTAATACATATTCTCCAAGCTTCTAATGTGGTGTAAAAATATTAGTATTTTAGTTTTTTAGCTAGAGTATTTGTTTTAACTAGGTTTTAACACAATTTTATTCTTTAATGATAAATATTACATGGTTGTGATGAGAATTTTTTGTATGTTTGTTAATTACTGTTATTGTAGTTTTTTCACACTTCCAAGGGTATGAAATTTGAGTATTCTGTGTCCTCTGTTGCATGGTGGCTCTTGGGTTACTCTTATATTTAATAAGATATTGTGCTTTAAATCCTGAGATATAAAACTAGGAATGATATTTATTTTGATTTTTTTGATTGAGACTTGCAGTGTGCAGACAGTTACAATGATGTTTACAGTGAGTAAAGTTTATCAAATGTGTGTTTGAGGTTTGTTTTTAGTAATCTAGATTTCTCAGCTGTGATGTGCTTTGGATGTCAGTGTCGTTTTTGTGTCTTGTTTTCTTTTTAATTTGTATCTTTAGTTGTCTATCTGTTAAATGGGAAGAATAGCACATATTTGCATTGCACCGGAATTAGGAAGACAAATATTCTATAACTGATGAGGTATAATTGGGAGATACAACAGTAACAGGATTCATAGAAGCACTCAAGATAAAAAGATTAAACCTTGCAAAAACATCTGGTTTTTTGCATATACTGTTGTACCAAATACTTCACCATAATCAGCATTCATGTTTATAGGTTTTATCTCTAACATTCTGTTAATCTTCAATATTTCAGTAATACAAAAGTTGTGTTAGGCTTTATAAATACATTATGTGAATACTTACCATTATGGAAGAATAAACTTAGTAAAAATAGGAACAAAGGCAAAAATATACATGAGATATATTTTAGATTTTTTTTGTTTTGTTTCATACTGTGTATGGCCAGTCTTCGTGAACGAAGATTTGGGAAAGGTCTTTTACCTTTCGAGCCTGCGCAATGGATTTTTTTAGGTGAAATGCAGCATGCGCTGAACTGAGTTTCATATTGTGAAACTCTGACATACCCGCACTTCTACAAAGAAATTTTTCATTAGTTGAATTTTGTAACCATCTTGACTAAAGTTTTTTGGGAGAAGCAATTTGCAGAAGGTGGGTGCTTCAGGCCACATCAGGAGAGGAATCCCAGGTGAAGCAATTTGCTAGGGAGACAGTGTAAACAGAAGACAGAAAAATTAATGAAGAGAAAACTGTATATGGAGTCACTGGTGCAGCAACAAGGGTAGGAACGATCGAGCAGAAGAAAAGAATGGTCACATAGGAAAGGGATGAACTCTCTGGAGACCTCAAGGCAAGGCACTGATTAGATGCACCAGTGAAGCATAATCTACTGAAAGAAATAAAAGGGAGTTGAGTCAAATGGATGAGCCAGACAGCCCACGGTGATCTTTTCAGTGAGGTGAACCAGGGTAAAGCAGAAGATCTCAGCACTGGCCTCACTAGTGGAGGGGGCTGAAGAGCCCCCTGTAACAGGGTAGTGGTTCATTGAAAGAGTCAGGAAGACGCAATTATAATGTATTAACAGTGCAGCTTAGTGCTTGCCAAATCATCCGAAATTTAGATGGTCAACATAACTGTACAGTAAATAGTGTTATTCTCCAAGTGATTTGAGAAATTGTGAAACATCATTATGTCATATACATCCATTGTTATATATCCTGATATGTAGTGAGCAATGATATAGCTCAGGGTTTTGACACATCTTATTTTGGAGAATGACTTAAAAACAAAAACTCTTTTGTTACAAAAGAACATAATTTAACAATCAGAAAGAAGTGTTGCAAAATACTCATATATATCAAAAAGAATACCCAAGGGTAGTTTTCAGACAGCTAATAATTTCAATACCCTATTTCACAGCACTGGAGATAGTTTCATAATATATATGGATTATATTCCTACACCTACAAATTCTTTTGTCTTATTTTAACAATATACCATAAAGTTTCTCTTAAATTACAATTTTTCTTAGTCATTAAGATTAAAAACATGTTGTTTATAGGCAGCAGGGAACAAACTGACATATAAGAAAAACATGGGTTTGAATGATTCTCGTTATTATTTAATAGTCTGAAAATAGTACACCTGTGTTTGCAATAAAAATCAGGTACAGTGTAAAGTTTATTCAGGTTCTTTAATAATTCTTGGAAACTGGCTTTAGAGTTAGTTGTAAGAAGTCTCGAATAAATTCTTGCTATATGTTTTTCTGTGTCCTGCCTACTGAAGAAGCATACCAGAGGCATTCATCTCACCTCATTTTACAAAGCTACAGCGTCAAAAAGTTCACCTGACCTACTTGTATAACATCCTATTATTTTCAGTAAGATATATGGACATTTCCAGAATGCGTCTCATCCCAATGAAGAGGTGTAAAACAAGTCAGATGAGTCACAGCACAAGTGTCTATTCCTGTGAACAGTTGCCAAAGGAAACCTGGATGAGCAGCTCAGGTGCAGAATTCTAATGTGTAAATAACTTAAGGGAGATAGATGAAACCCATTCAGGAAGGCTGGTTACACTAGCAACTAGAAAAAAAAAAAATAGGACATTATGAGTAATTAGAGACTTTAGAAAGCAGGATGGATGGGTTTTCATGTAATAAGAGTTACATGACAGAGTAAAACTGGGAAAGAACGTTCACATTTAGGTTCCTGAGATAATGATGGGCAGGAGTTCAAGCCACAGATGCCAAAAGCAGAAAATAGCCAATGAAATTTCAAGTCAGGCAGCAGTGAAAGAAAGGAAATGAGGAGCAAAGTGCTCAAAATAAAATGGGAAATTGAAAAAAAATGGGATTAAATGGACAAGAGCCCCTTTGCTGAAACCAGGGAGACTGGGGATACCTTTTCTTCAACTCCTTGCAGAGAAACGATTTGTAGTCTTCTATGAGGTTTATTGGGAAGGAGAAAGCAAAGAGGCTGGAGCTCCTCTGCCCCATCAGCACTGCTTGGTGAAATATCTGAACTCACGGGCACAGGGTAGAGTAGCAACTCTTAATATTATGCAACTTCCTTTCCAGGAACACTGCTACCTGTAACCCATAATCACTTCAATAACATCCTCAGCTATCTGATTTGCCCTAAATCTCCTTATAGTTAAAGGGAGTATTTTTTCCCTTTGACTTTCTCTGTGGTCAACTACATTATTTCTATAATAACAGTCTTTATCAAGGTCCTGATTTTGATCCAAATTTTCTGTCACAGTTGTGCACTTCTTTCCTTATGGGGGCTTATTTCACATCCTTAACATTAATTAAATGCAGAGGAGTGGGTTTTTTCCACATTAATTTTCTTTTCTCAGATTTGTTCCTTTCTTTTTTCCCCAGTAATTGCAGTAGGATTAACTGCATTGTTAGAGTTAGAGTCCTGAATACAAATAAGAGGGCTTTTCCCTTTCTTTTCCCTGACTACATTTCTATTACTGCAATCACAAGTATTGTTAACAACATTAAAGCCCACAGCAGATGTGAACCAGGCTATAGTGAGAGAATATTTTGATTCCACAAAAAGGTTCAGTGCTGAAACATAATGTTCTTGCTTCCCAGCTATTACAGGGCAAACTAGCATGCACTTTTGAAAGTTAATATCTAATTTTCTAGATGCCTGCTGCCAATCTGTTTTCATTCTACTTCAATATAGTAGGCAATGAGAAGGGATTTTGCAAAGATTACTACTGGGCTCATTATTATTGCACTAGTAATTCTGGAAAACAAAATACCAAAACTCAGCTGATGATGACATAGTTATACAACAAACCCAGCTGCCCAGAACTCAGAGCCTGGAATGAGCCCCTAGAGGGGACCTCAGGTTCACACCCTACGACGTAAATGACACCAATTTATCTTTTATGCTATGGCCTTAGTTTTTTTGCAAAATGAGATTTATGTAGGAACTGAAGGGCTATGCAGTCTTTAACCTCTCTTTTTGCTCAGTGCTTGGAATACAAACTAGGCCAGGAGTGACCACTGAAAACTACTGCCATCTGATGGCTACAGAACCCCTGCAAAACATGCTGCGTGCGAGGAGGTGGATATCCTACCGAGCATAATCCAGATCTCTTTCAGGTGTGCGGATATCGGCAATTCAATGGTCATGGCAGCTGAGCTGCCCTCCAGGCCGGGCGCTGCTGCCCACAGACTCCTGACACTCACACATGCCTCGTGTTGCATCTCTTCTCTCTCCGCACTCACTCCCTCAGCTATCCTGCAGGCAAGGAATAAAGCAAAGCAGGTTGACTTCTGTAGCACTGCAGGGAATTGCCAATATATCTGTACTTCTAGAGCGATTTGCCTCGATCAGTGGAGACAAGCGAAGCTTCTGGTTTCAGGACAGAATAAAAGAGATTCCCTTTTTCCAGGAAGATTTTTCACAAAAAGTGAAGGTTGGCTTGGCCCCTTCTTTTGCTAGAGGTGATTTTCTAAATATGACCTGGAACCATGATTAATTTTAAGTTGACAAAGTCTTTGAAGTTTTGTAACATATGTAATATTTTATTTCAACTATTCCAGTTCTTAACCAGCCTTAATAGTTTGATTACAATAATATCCACCTGATATGTACCCTGACCTCTCAGGGCTGAGGTTAGGACAATCATCAGCGACCAGCACTTAATAAACAGTAGAGAAAATTAAAGAAAAAAAATCAAACAAAAAAGTGTTAGAAACCACAAAAAATCTATAAAATGGCATGAAAGTATTTCATGAAAATTGGGCCAAGTTTAAACCATGAAAAACATTCTGTAATATCTTCTCTACCACAATTGGGTACAAGCTATGCATGTTCAGTAACCCTGCATTGCTGCTTCCTTTTCTAATTAAGGAAAAGACCTTTCTAAGGATGTCTTCAAAATAATACAAGGTGCTCTGAGGAGATGCTAAATTATAGTGGAAATGTGTTTGTTCCCAGTGTGAGTAGAAGCACTTGAGAACCTAGTTGTTTAGAGGAACAAAGATATCAGATGCTGGCACAAATGCTTTCTATATTGCTTCAGATAATTCGGCAGCCCTAGATATTTTACTTGGGGCCAATTCTTTTAAACAACACTCAAATTTATCAAATTTATCAAAGTCCAGGACCTCTGTGAAGAAATACTTACATGACTACAAACAACTCAGTTACCGTATTTTGAGGAGATACCTTTCCCACTTTCAAGTGGACCTGTGCCAGCTGAATGTGTGCACGTTCCTCAGTCCATTGCAAAGCCAATCAGTGCTGATGGATCTCTTCCCCATTTTGACAGCGTGCTTTATGCAGAGTCTCAGTTATCTTACTTATGACACGGGTCATAAGTAAAGTAATCCTTTCCTTCATGTAGGATAAGAGATCTCAATTAATCAGAAGTGGTTATAAAGAACACAAATACATTTGTAGATGGCAAAGGGAGAGCTGTAAACTGAAATGTTTGATTTTCAGCCCAGGAAAATGAACTTCTTTAACTGAAGTATTATGTAATAAGGACCATCTTTCTAATTCTATGTTTACCTACCTCCAACTCATTTCCCCCCTCATCCAAAGCCTTTTTTCTTTCCGAGAAAAAAGTTTGCATATGAATTACAAATTATGAGATGAAAATACTTGTGAAGAGAAGGGCTTTGTCAGTGTTTGTCATACAAACAAACACTACACAGTAACTACCAAAGATGAGATGTGACATTCAGGTGCTCAGGTTCACTGAAAAAGCCGCCTGGGAAAGGAAGAGCTGAATCAGCCTCTCAATGCTACCTGTGCAAAAGAGGAAACGTTCATGTAAATGAAGTACTTTACTTCTGTCTGTAATACATGTGAGAGCAGAATAAAGCACAACATATGCCCTTCCCCAAATGAAGATGTTTCATAAGGCCCATGAGCTCTTTATCTCCCTTGCATAAGCTTACATTTTTAATGCCACAAGGTGTGTATTATATTAAGGATTCCTGTATATGCAATTATAACATTTTAAAGAGTTTGTTCAGCAGTTGTTGAAAATAAGCATCAGCCATTCTGGGCAATTAAATTTCATAGCTCAAAATGAGAGAAGGAGCATTCTCCATTAGCACAAGCAGTAGGGAAGTAGATATTATCTGAATTTGGAAATTATTCTTGCTGAAGGAAAACTGGAAAGGCCATTGCCCCTTGCCAAATAATATTGTTGCTTTAAAAATAAATATTAATTACTGTTATATACTAGAGGGACAAGGAGTTTCTGAAACTGTTAGTTGCTCCACTTAGCTGTGTTCACATCAGAAAATGTATTTAGGTTTTCAGGAATAAGGACTTTCCTTTTATCCTCTTTTTGTACCATTCCCAGTACAACTGAGCTCTACTACCTGTTGATGGGCTCTGTAGTCTACTACAAGACTGATTATTTTACCAGTATTATGACAGAAAAGTAGTAGACCCGTTGTATTTTCTCAGTTTTCATTGTCACAACAGAACAGGAACTTCTGTGAAATCAGCTAGATCCTCCCTAAACCACAGGTTATCTAAACATTATATATTGTTTAAAATTATTTGGTTGATCAGGAAAACAAAGTCACCATATGTTGACTTCAGTAGCTCTCCAGATGGTATTACAATGCCCTGTAATGACATGATGTACAAAAATTAGTATTATTTACATTAATTACATGAGATCATGATTAATAAAGGAAAAGGTGTTAGACATGCTTTCTGGCATCAGCTACTATCTTGTCATCCAGAAAGACACATGCAATATCTGTCCAGCTTTGTGTAACTGTTGCAAAGTGTCACATGATCTCTTGGAAAATACCTAAGGCACACACAAAAGATATGGCATTCATTGTTTGAGTCTCAGGCAAGGTGAAATCTTAAACGTTAAGCTACCTTAGAAGTAAAAATTAGGTATAGCATGTCAGTCATTGCTCAACCCCAGAGGGGGGAAAAGAAGAAAAAAGAGGTATAGGACTCTGCTAACTGATTGCCCTTAAGTCAGGATTGGCAAAACCTAGCAGCAGTAGTGACTGCAAAAGTAAAGTAATATGTGCCCCAAACCCATACTGGGGAGATACTGGGGATCCTGAGCTTCATGCTCTGGGGAATAGACACTACAGAGATGAGGATGCTTAACACATTTTTCTTTAATACTCCAAAATATTTTTGTAACTTTACTTTACGTAGACTGAAACTATATTCTGCAGTTTGGAAGGAGGGACATAGCTATCTCATGTTAGTATACTTGTGCCCTCCCAAGGCTTCTGCAAGACATTAGGATCTACCAGTCCTGGGCACCTCAGCCTGGATCACTCATCACCCTCCTGACCCTGAATCTCAGAGCAATTCCAGCTTCTATATCTATGACACATCATCTGAATATAGGCCTTTGTTCCCCCTCTTAGCATATCTTCAGATCCACATGCTTTCAGTTCATATCCACAATGCACTCTGGCACTGTTTGCCCATGACAGAGAGCACAGACAGAAACATTCTCTATCTTACTATTTACATCTTAATCTTACAGTTTATACTTCTTTTTCCATCTGTTGTGTTCTGGACACACAGATCAAGCCCAGAATACTAAATTTCTTACAAGAGAGTGCCTTTTGTGTTTTCCCTATAATTTCAGGCTAATAGCTATTCTTCCAAATCTACCCTTTTAGTCTCCATGTGCTATCTTAGGATTTGCCTACATAAGTCTTTGTTAATGGTGCTGGAAAGATATGCATTAATCCTCATATAGACAGTTGATATAATGTGGCTCTTATGGCTTATTTATTTCACACTGGAAAACATTATAGTTACTGCAATAATCTCTAAAGCTCTGATTTGGTATATGAAAGAAACAGGTATTCTATATGTTGCTGTGTAACTTCATTTAATGATTACTGTAAAAGCCATAAAACCTTTGCTATCAAAAAAATTTCATGTGCTTCTTATACATTATAACACATATTTGACTGGTAATTAATAGTCTATATTTTCTGCGCATATATATATATATAACATTTTCTCCTGCATGTTATCTTTCATAGAGTCTAGATACATTGTATGCCATTTTAGGTTAATAAAATTAGACTCCTGCAATTATTCTTCACAGAAGCCAGTGATAGTATTAATCATTCCTTCAAATTGTTCCTACAGACAATGTAATGTTCTTTCAGTAAAATGTACAAGATGTTCTTACTGAACATTTCATTAACTACTTCCCTTAGTGCTCTTTGGAGTATGTTTGCTATAGCATCTATGTATATGTGAAATATTTAGAACTTTTCCTTAAATTCGTTATATGCTGGTCTTGATATATAGATTTTTCACCTTTTATTAAGTCACAAAGTCTTATGTATGTGTTATAGGTATGTAGTCCTCATTTGAATTTCTACTATAGTCTACCAATTTCTTTTCTATGTGAGCAGCTGAAAAATGTGGGTCAAGGGTAAATCTTAGACAAGTGGCAGTGAACAGTGAAAGCTGAACCTATCTGATCTGGTAGATGTCTGTAATCACATGCGCTGAAATTGCTGTGGATCAGATGTCATTCTATTTGAATATCTGGAGAATCAGCAAATGAACTTTCTGCTAGCTGACAAAGATTTGTTAACTACAATAGTTAATTTTTAACTCAGGGAGGAGGTCTAAAGGTATAGCAAGTTATTAAACCCCTGGTTTTTTAAGTAAAATGTTTTTCTGGTTTTCAGTGGTTGATGACAGCAAATCAATACCTTAGGGTATGTTCATATATTCATGGATTTAGCAAACACGTTCTTGAACTTTAATCTGCAGACTAACTTCACTAGGAAGTATGGTTAATGGGGCCTAGAAAAACAGTGCAGCATGAAAACATTTTCTTTTCTGAAAAGCAGAGGGGTGTTACCCCTTACCCTTCGTTAAGATAGTTGTTCAAATATTTAAGTTTCTCAGTGGACTCTGAGAGCTTAACTAGTAGATGCCTCAATCCCAAGTGCACCCCCATCCCAAAGAAAGACTTTTGCAGACACTCAGAAGCAGAGGAAATTTTCAAGTTACACTTCTGCAGAGATGTGAGCTCCAAAGTGGGAAAAGGAGCAGAGGATCTTGGAGAAATAAGACCAAAAAGACAAAGATGCAGTCAGAAAAAGCGCAAAGGATCTCTGTGAGATAGAGAGAAGCATCTGGACTCACTGCTAATAGAGACAAAGGCATGTCTCCAAGGTCCATTCCCAACTGAGCCTGGTGCTAGAAGGCACACACCACACTGCAGTGCCCACCAGTCACCGTAGCCCTGTTAGGGTGTCCCTTTTGCCACTTTTCCTCACCTCTGTGACACATCATCAGCCAGATGGCCACCTTGCAGTTTTATGATTGGGGCTTATATCAGGGAAATGGATCCTGAAAGTTGGAGATGCTGCAAGCTTCATGGCATGCTGAGGGGTGTCGATGCTCTCACTCCACCATGTAGGCACGGAGAAGAGGGGCACCACCAGGAATTTGGCTCAGTTACAAGACCCCAGCAACACTAGGAAGTTTTCCAGGATAGGCAGGACCTGGGGAATTTACCAAAATTGTCACAGAACAGGAGCACTGGTCCCATCAAGTGGTAGAGTTTTGAGCACGTTCAAGTGCTGTATGGTACCAGTGAAGGGAAATGAAAGTGGGAAGGAAGGACCTCACATCAGCGTAGAGAAGAGCCAGCAGTGGTTGTCCTGTGAATTGTCATCTGGGACATAAGTAAAGTGAAGACATTTCTGTAGTAAGGAAGGATTTTATAAGATTGGATTTAATCTGTATGATCTGATTTGCAGAGGTGGAGGAAGCCTGCTACTCTTTTTGACTTCAATGTTTAGATCAGGGATAATGTATTATACTGTGTGACAAGTTATGGACTGAAAACACAGAATTCATAACAATTATTTTTCAGAACACTCCTTTGATGCAAATGCTTATTTTGATACACCTACACAAAAAAAGAGTCATCTCCATAGAAACCTCCTGAACCTTATATCTTAAATAACTACTTTAAAGGACTTATCTTGAGAGTTATTGAGGACACTCAGCTTTCTCTGTCTCCTAAAATAGCGGTAACTCTGGAAACTGCAGTGCTAGTTTCCACTGTGTATTAACAAAAGTATACAACCATTTAACTCAGATTAATGTAAAGAGTTCCATGTTTTAATAAACTGAAAAATAAATCCATTTACATTTCCAAATATTTTTAAACTTATTTTGTCTATTTTTTTCACCTGAGCATGTTCAAATAATGCATATACAAACTTAAGTGGCTTTCCACTCTATTAATCATCAGATACTGGTCTCAGATAGTCCATTCTTTCTCTGTTGTCAGTGGAGAGAATCAGGTACTTGTAGACAAATATTCTGCCTAGTTCACATGCCGCCTTCTCTTAGACTATCGAGGAGGCCTTAGTGAGTAATGCTGAGGAGATGACTAACTTCTAGATGATGAGAGTTAGGTGGGATGAATTCTGTTTCTTGTGCTGATCAACTACTGTAACCATACTATATGTGATCCTATTAAAAAAACCCAGCATAACATATCCAGCTGACTTTTCTTGATTTCTATAAAAATCCAGTAAACAAAAGCTCTTTGTATATTATGTTTAAAACAATTTCCAAATAGCAGCAGTAAATACATATGGCAAGTAGATAGGATTCTTTAGAAATCTGTGACACCTTTTCTTTGTTGTGGGAAAATTAAATATCCTATTCAAATCCTTTGTGTATCTCTGCTTACTAGTTATGAATATATAGTCCTTAAAAACAGACGGAATTTAAGTTCTTGCTGACAGTGAGGTAATGTAACACTATGAGATATCAAAAAGTGAAATGCTGAGTGCCTTCGCTTCCTGTTGCCTTAAGCAGAGTACAACTGATGGGTTGTCTGTCCAGCATTCTCACCCAGGATATGCCTACATGAGAAGTGATGAGAAGTTGTGTGAGTGTGTTTCCTTTTTTAGAGATTGGAAAGAACTGTCACGACTAAGCTTGTATCTCTCTGAATGCCACTTCATGCTTTGGCCAGTAGCTTTATAGCATCCTATGTTAGTCCCGCTATGATAATAAATACTATTAGCTCAAAATGTCTTGATTAAATGTAGTGCCATTCACTGCAAATTAAAACAGAAACCCATGCTTCTGACTTTCATTTGTAACTCCATTAGCAGGTGTCCTCTGTTAATACTGATACCACATGATTATCCTTGAGCTCCTCAGCTATTCTGTGAGTTTCATCTTTCAAACTGGAGATTTGCCTTAGTCTGAGAGCAGAGTGAATAATGCCAAAGTCAGATCTTACGCTGCAAAGAAGAAGGAAGGCTGAAGAGAGAGGATGGCGTTTGCACCACTAGACAAGAGGTGCAAAAGAAAAGATAACCTGGGCTATATTTACTGGAATAGTTTGTCCCTGGTTCCTGGAGGCCTAAAGTGGTTCTAGAGAACCATAACTTAAATAATCTGTATAGTAACCTCTTAAGGGAGCCTTGAGTGATCAAATCCATAATGCTTTGAGATTGGACTCAATATGTCTATGAGGTGATGCTCTGTGCCATGTAGATTTACTGGCAAAGGTCAGCTTTAGTTTTAGTTTAAGATCTGTGCTCCATATCCACAGCAATTTGTAAACATACCTGAATGTTTGCAAAAGGTTCATGGGCCAAATAGTAGTACCACAGGATCACTAAATACCTGGGTTTTTTTGGAAAGACCTCTGGAGATCATCTACTCCCAGTCCTGCTCAAAGCAAACATAATTTCAAAGCTTTAAACAAGTTATTCAGAGCTATATCCAGTGATTTTTTAACAGAAATCCCAAGGATGAGACAGCCTCTGCAGACAGCACATGTTCCAGTGCATGATGACTCTTATTGTGAAATTTTCATTTCAAAATAAATAAAAGTATAAAAATGAAGAAGAAAGAAACTTCTTCTCTGGACACCTCCATAAAACAAAAACAAAACAAAACTTTTGTTTCAAACCAGCTTTATCTTCTGCTCCTGAAAACCCACACAGCTTAATCCTTAATCCTGAAGCAGCAAAAAAAGAATGAAATACTCGTTATCAAGAGGTAATGAACAAGATTTGTAAATAGATACAGAATTGAAGATTGTTTCAGATGTACTTCTCAGCAAGGATCTCCCTCAAACTCAGTCCTAAATCATTACTCAGGAATGCATCCCACAGTGACAGTGTCACAAAACAACTAGTACCAAGCTCCCTGGAAGACAAGTGGAGCAGTTATGCGATGCTGCCATGAGCTCTAAAAAGAGAGCAATAAAACAGATGTCTTCTCAGGATTAGAGGGCACTAGAGAAGTAAATGTCGGTGATAAGTATGCAGGAGCTTATCCCTGCAATATCCAAGCAATTTTGGAGCATTTGATCATTTAATGCTACCTTTATTTTTAAAGATGTAATAAAATGTGCATTCAATTAGGTGGATTTTTTTCTCTTTAAATTAAGTTGTTATTTAATTGCCTGGGTCTTTTTCAAGGATCTCACTGACAGGCCCACTTCGAGAAAGTATTGAGCAGTGGCAATTTGGAATTACTCTGGTCATTCTGTTTGTTGAGAGCCATACATCCAAAAACACTGTCCACTTTATTTACAGAGAGAATTTAGTTTGTATGCCTAAGAATACCCATTAGTTTGAAAAAAAATGGTGTTACTGGGTAGCAATGCCTTCTATGAGGAGCTTCAGGCGTCATCTCCCACGAACAGACACTCAGAGGATAGCAGCTTTCCATAATCACCTGCAAATCCAGTCAATATGTAACGTAACGTATTTGAACCAAGAGACTTAAGTGCAAAGGTAAAAGGCTGGGTCTTCTTCAGGAAAGCTTTGATGATGCATTTTCTGAAGTCTACTCTCTTGAAGTGCACATACACATTTTTATCTTCCAATTCCACTAAGGCTATGTTAAAATGAGTATGAATAAGTTTAAATTACCAAGGCCAAAAAGGGTATGTTTTTCTTAATTTCCTTTGCCTAGCCACATCAATGTTTTATATGTGATTTTAAACCATGAAAGGACTTCTTTTGCATCATCCGAAAGAAAATGCAGGAAGATGATAGGATAGGCAGGCACCCTTTTACTCAAACCAAAGGTGACCTTGGTGTAATACAACAGCTTATTTTGTCTCTTCTACCTGCTGGCTTTGTCTATCTTTTGCTAGACCACAAACTGTGAAGTGTAGGGACCATGTCTTTCTCATATTTTTGTTTTCAACCTAACACAGCAGGAGCCAGGAGCCTCTGGTTGCTGCACAAAATGGTACTGATAAATACTTGTTTGGATACCAAGAAATGTGACAGCAGTAAACACATTTTTAAATATTTTGCCCTGTAGTTAGAATACATGTTTGCTCATCTCAGCAGAGCATGTTAGCTGAGGTTCAGTGACTCATTAAACTGTGGTCATGTGGGCTTTTTGTGAGCTTAGAGTGTGGACAGAGGTTGCTTGTGTCTGCCTGCAGTGCACGCATGGATGTACCCCGAATTCTTTGTGGGTCTCAGTCTAAATTCTAGAGCTGCACAGATAATGGATCTTTGTCAGCATTGTTGCTGAGTCAAAAAGCGTGTATGTGTGTATGTTTTGGAGGGGGGGAAGCCAGCAATGTGCAAACAATGTTGTTTCATTCAGATTTAGTGCAAAATGTTTCATTTGAGGAGAACCCTCAAGGTCAAATGGCTTTATTTCTGACAGTTTTGGGGTGCTCTCTTACTTTTGCATGGCTACAAGCTCTGACCAAATAGTGGTAGCAAAAGTGTTCTTATGTGTATATGTAAACAAGACCAGCTACTGGCACTGCAAGAATAATCTGGATGGCTGACCTCCATGCAGGGTTAGAGACGGTGAGAAGTGCAACTGGCACTGTAGCAGAAATGCTTCTGTTCTGCCATCTGCATCCCACCAGCACTGCATGTTGCTGCAGTGTCAGTGCAGAGCTTCGGGGTATTCCTCCTGTTCCCAGTGTAGAGGAGACTAAGAGCAGATTTTCCCCAAGACCTTCAGAGTTTTCCACTTTGGAACTGAGTGGTGCAATGAGTGATCCAAATTACGAAGTAGAAGAGCCACTGCACAACCCATCTTTTCCTGCTCTTACACTACTTTTACCCTGACCTATCCATCTCAAGATACATCTACTTCTGAGCAAGCATAACTCCAGAATGCCAGTTTTCTCAAAGCCACTCAAAGAGAATTGATTCTGCTTTATGTTAGCAGGTCACATTTAATATTAAAAGCACCAATCAGGGCCCATTCTTTCTTCATCAGCTGGTTTTCTGATGTAGCTATCAGAAGAGATGGGCACAAAAGCCAGAGCTTGTTACCAGACTCATGGAAAGGAAGTCTGGCAAATTAAGCCTAATGTACCTACTGCATTTCTAGTCAGCCAGTCAGACACATCAGACACACCTTAGAGACTGCACATCACCTGTGCTGGGACCTTCATTTCTGTGCACTCAGAAAGTTGTTTTGAACTCATACAATAAATCCTGGTCTTAAAAATTGTTGTATGAGCAAAAATGTACACGGCTTGCTGAAATCAGTTTTTGGTTTAGGACAACTACTTGACTCTCTGCTCGGCATCACTGACTTCTTTCCCTTTTTTATTGCTGACATCTACATATAAAAGGAGCAAAAAACTGTTCTTGGCATTTCCAAATTACTGTTCCTAACAGATTGCATCATACTTCCTACAGACAGTGTCAATTGTTTGGCAACCTGAGGCAGGCTCTGCCCAAGGCACCCAGGGTGCTGGAAAGCCAATGAACTCAGCACTCAGCATGATTTGGCCCTGCTACAACAAGGTGACCTGGTGAAGGAGCAAACTGGCTGCCAGTGTAGCTCCTCAGAAACAGGTGGCAGCACGATGATGTCGTTTCCTTTCCACCAGCAGCCTGGCAGCTGCCCTCTGTACCAGACCCAGACCCAGAGCTCTGGTCTGTGGGGCAGAACAGGTCATGAGTCCCCATATTAAAGGGAAAAAACAGACCCCACAAAAAAAAAAAAAAAACAAAAAAAAAAAAACCGAACAACCACCTCCCCCCCCCAAGAAAATGTTTTAAATGCATGTCTCAAAGTAAATGGGCAGCTATGTGTTAAAGGTCAAATTCCAGATGTTGCAAGTCAGTTTTGTTGCAATCCTGCAACAGCAGCAAACAGACTCTCAGTAGGGAGAGAGGAAACAACTAAGAAACCACCATATAAAATGACCTGTTCCTGCAAAACTGAATGGAACAAAAAGTGTTATTACACAAAACACACCAGAAACTAACGAACTGGGAAGATTTCTTCACGACCCTACAAACAGCTTGAATACTTTTGAATAGCATAGTTAAACCTCTTACAATGGCACTTATACAAAACAAGAATCAAACATAATCAAATAGGCATAATTTCATCACACTGTTGTTTGAGGTAATAAGATTCCCCAAACCTTTGTAACTTAAGCTTTTTTATCTTCCATAGTTTTCCCAGAATCACTAGGAAAAGTTTTCTCCTCAGGCTAATATTTTTTGCAGTTCATATTGTTCAGTTATTTCAAATCCAAAAAAATAGAGAATAATTACAAACATATCTATTTATTTTTAAAAATTGTTTAAACTGCTTTACTGAAAGGCCATACCTCTGAGCAGAGTCTTAAGCATGGTGTGATCATATTTGCAAGAACATACTTTTTCCTATCCAATTAACTGCCAAACCTAATCTGATCTGTATTGTGTAATTATAAAATCTCCATACAACAGAGCCTTGAAATCTAACAGCAGAATTCTCGGAAGATTTTGATTACAATGATCACTCTCTGTTCCCTCAAATTCCCTGTGTTTCTTTTGTCAGAGAATGAGTGGGGCAGAGAACTTATGAAATTATGGTGATTGCCTAATGAAATACAGAGCATCATTCACACTTGCCAAAGGGTTGCATGAGTGACTTAAATTCTGGCATGTAGTTGTATCTTAATGTCTGCTCTGTGAATGAGACATTTTTAATAATTTTGTTATTGTTAAGATTGTTTAGGTAAAGTGTTTGTGCTGAGCCTGAGTACAAATCTATCAGAAGCGAGAGAGTTATATTTCCATTATACTATGCTACAACACATGAAGATCCCCCAGGTAGTGCCACACAAGCTAGGTCTCAAATTGGAAGTCACATAGCTGTACCAGCACAAAATATGTACTGACCATAAAATTATGCTGATGCAGCTCTTCTGAGATGCACTCTTGTGTCAAGTCTCCACACGGTGTTGACCAGGCATAGCTAGACATTACCAAAAATAATATCAAAACTGAAATTTTGATAGAAACTTGTATTAGAAGATAAAGTAAACATCAGTGCAGGATGCAGTTGTACCTTGGCCTATCAAATGTAAGAAAATCTTCTTATGTATTGAGAAAAGATCATTATTTCCTAGGTCAAACCATGTAAAATTTGAAATTGGTCTTTGGGAGAAATAAGATTGAAGCTTTTGAGGATATATAAAATAATAGTCTCGAATTTAATCTCTTTCAAAACACTGAGTGCCTTCTAACATCAGTAGGAGTCTAGATTGCAGATATAGAACTCAAAATAATGTAGAAGTTGAAAGACTTCCCAAAAGGTGCCCAAGAAAGCTGAATAACTTTCTTTAATGAGCTAGATTACATGCTGCTGCTAGAACAAGTGCGGTCCAAGCCACATGACTGCTGTCGTCTCAGTAGATGAATGGATGAATGAATGAATGAATGAGTGAATGAATGAGTAAATCATTACAAGGTCTATTACAAGCAAAGTTAGTGTTATATCAAAGCCTAGAAACAGTCTGAGATTTCTTATGTATCTGATTACCATCAAAATGAAAAAGCAACAGTATAGACAGTCTTTTACGAGAAGAATTTTCAAGAATGTTTATTTTTATATTTAGGATTAATTAGCAAAGTCAGACCACTATGTGTTTTTATCAACAATGAAATAGGGTCTGTAAATAGATGTGAGGAAAAAAACCAAAACCTTAACTCTTAAAATGTATTTGAAACTATTTAATCAAAATTAAATGTTTGAGAGGTAAGATATTTGAGGATGTCAGCTTTGTAGTTAAAAGTTAATGTTAAACTATAACAGGTAATTCAAACTTTATTTCTTGCTTTGCCATACAAGAATTTTGTAACTCAACCTTTCTAGATGGGTTTCTTCAGCTTTTTTTTGTCTGTGCTCTTGCTGTGGGTCATACATTGCTCAAGTAATTACAGTCTTTGAGACATTACCTGACTCTTGAAACTAGTTGAAGGTGGTCAATACACTCATTAGTGTTGTAACCCCATAAACTGAATTTCTTCGGTTAAATATACACTATCCCGAGCAAATATTGAGACTGAAACAGACTAAAGATGCATACATACACATACATTCCTGGTCTTTACAAAGGCATGAGGGAGAGAAGAGCCCTAACCCTCAATCTCTGCTTTTGACACTCAGAAGGTAGAGGTCTTTGTGTTCCAGCTAAGAAGAAAGTCTGCATTTTGCAAGACAAACTCTCATTGACCTTGGGAACAGTCCATACTATGGTGCTTATTCAGGCATCTACTTTCAATTTTAGAATAGGAAGCCAAGACACACAAGAAGAAGAAGAAGAAGGCATTTTTAATTTTGTTTGTTTGTTTTTCCCAATAGCTCTAAAATTTCCAGATGACGGAGCAAGTGTTATGTCAAGGGAACTCAATGGTGTGAAGAGTTCCTAGACTGAAGCTCAAATTCTGAACAATGACTGAAACATTTCATTTATGTGGAGGTATTTTTGCAGAGAAATATGCATATTTATGCTTAATACAATGCTCATCAGAATCACATAGTTGGGGAGAGCTGTCTACTTAATCATTACAAAGGTCACATTATTTTTATGTTACCAGATATCTCAAACAAATGGCTTAGAAATATGTAAGAAATTCACCGGCTACATTGGCTGAATGAAATAAAAGCTATTAGCATTCCCTATAAATATCACAATTTAAAGTAACATCAGAGAAAACATTACTCCTGAAGAGCAGTTAGCTGCTTTGAATAGTAGAAATTGTGACAAATCGCAACAACTCTCTATATGAGTTGTGGAAATGCTCAGCTCAATATGCAACTATGGTTACTCTAGGGAAGTGCAGCAGTGATCAGTAATTGTATACTTTGGGAATACCATCCAGTTAATTTTGAAAAGAGATTTCTTAAAATACTTAATTCTAAAATATAGGATGGGGTTTTTTTCTGTGAGTATAATCTTTGCTAGTTCTCATCTGCTTTGTGTTCATGAAACAAAAAAAATGCAAAAAAAATCACTTTTCGTCAGCACTTTTTTTTGTTCTGAGGACAAGGAAGTCTTACAGTTGTGGAAAAGGTCAAGAGCCTCTTAAGTCTTCAACACCTAACACATCAAGTGACACTCCCCTGATCATAAGATTAAATCAAGTCACAGGATGTGTGCCCTACGGATATTGGTTTAACTGTTCTGGAGCTGAGTGGATTAGACTGGCATCCTGCATTTTACTTGAAAGTGCACTATGCCAGAAAGGTCAACAATGTTTCAAGGAAGTTGTTAATTGAAATCAGCCAAATGAGGCAACTGTCATCCTGGAGGAAAACCTTGTCCAGCTCAGCTTTGACTTCAGGATAATGCACATCAGGACTGGCATTTAGGCATTTTGACCAGAATTTTGCTGTTGATCAACTTGCACAGCAAAAGCAACAATTCATGCAGTTTACCAATTTTCCCCTGACCTTCAGAACACTACAGTAGTTTTCCTATATATCTTCATTACTCTTATTCAGGAAAAAAAATCAGGATGACTTGTGATAGCAAGAAGTGGTCACAGCACCAAGCCTGACAGAGTCCAAGTGTTTGGATGATACTCTCAGGCACATGGTGTGACTCTTGGGAATGGTCCTGTACAGGGCCAAGAGTTGGTCTTGATGATCTTTGTGGGTCCCTTTCTACTCAGCATATTCTGTGATTCTGTGATTTTACTTATTGTAGGTTTGTAAATTTGCAAATATAGCAACTTTTGTATCCAGCATATCGTCTGGGATGCCTATGTCTTGGAAATTGGAAAAATAACTTCGTTTGACTGCAGTTCTGGTTACACTAGGTTGCTGGGAAGAGGTAACATCTTCTATTAGACCAATGAATATAATGGAGAAAAATATATACACCTTCATGTACACATATCTTTTATCTATAGACCTTATAAGGAAAAAAAGAGTTTGCCCTTACCCGGAGTTGAACTGTGATTCCCTGTTCTCTCCGACTTCACCTTGTAAATGTTGCTACTTTGGAGGGAAATTGCAATTTAAAACCATAATAATAAATTTCTCTCCTTTTTTTTTTGTTCCTAATGCACGTTTTCTCTATTAATAACAACATCTGAGGTGATGATTGAGATCCTGTTTGTACCAAATGGACCTATAAGTGACATTTCTACATCATGATTGATTTGGTGTGTGTTAGATGTCTAATTTGGGATGAGTTTAATAGGACTCTGAAACTGCAGACTTACTGCTATTAAAGGGAGTCCAAGTATGCAGTTTAAATGCAGCCCTTGACGTTGCAAGTGTTTGAAGTTTTGCATTTAATCACAACTAAGATGTCAGATGAAATAGTCATAAAATCTTCATTTCAAACTTGCCAGAATTCAGCCTAAAATGCTATTCTTAGACCCTTGCACTGTAACATAATAACCTCATTTACAGCTGCCGAGACATCACTTAAAATAAGAGCACCGTCACAGAAAACACTGGGCTTGAATTAATGTTATTTCTGTTTTTCTTGGAGCGCTCTGGCACTGAGACTGTTGTCTGTAGACTTACGGGTCTCCTGTACCGTCTGTTAAAGGCCTGAAAAAAGTATTCAGGTGCTGGTTAAATCAGATGTATGTACTTGTTTGCCATGAACAGATAATTTTTTTTCCCCAGCATTCTGTTAAAAGACTTTGCAAACTCATGAATTACTGTAAAGAAATCTAAGCATATAGGTTAAGATGAAAATAATACTTTGTGATAGACTAGCTATCATTATTCATAATGGTAGTATTGTAGTTTAATTGAAGACAATAGTGTGAAATATTAAATGGACAGTATCGGCATCTTGGCCAGAATTAGTAATACACAAACTTCAGGAACAACTTTATTGTCTTAAACCTTTTCAAACATGCCTTTCAAACTCACCTGTTGTCAGTATAAGCCAAATAAATATGTGTAAAATACAATGAACACGTGGTTTCCATGTGGAGTTCTCTAACTTCTTTGCAAAACTTGGATGAATGTACAGGTAAATATAACCAGCAAGTGGAGTGAGTATGAATCTCAGTTACCTTGAAATTTAATTTTCTTTACTTTCTACATGCCAAATGCTATAAATCATGGCTGGGCTTCACGAATGAAGATTTGGGAAGGGCTCTACTCACGTTTGTTGCAGGAGCGTTGGTGGCTAAAAAGGCCAATACGAGATGGACATGTACGGTTGCAAAAGGCACAGCAGAAAGACTCCTTAGATGGTAGCTATAAATGGATGCCTTACAAAAATATACTAACTCAAACCAGTGGATTTTAGTTATCACCTACCTACAGTTATTGAATAAAGTGCTGCAAGAATAACTCCCATGAATTAGAGCTTCCTGCTTATTAAAGTCTATAAAAGTAGTTTTTCAGTTTAGTGAGAAAAAGATTTTATTATCAACATTCAAACACTCATGTTGTCCTATTTCTGCACTCTGCTACTTTTTCATGACTATAGAGTGGTGGAAAAGTTTGACTCTAACTACAGCGGATGAGTTACACTACATTCTTCATAAAAAACAGCTGTTCTTATTAAATTAGCCACTAGAGTGAACATAACCCTGTGAATGTAATACACAGTTACAGTAGTATATTGTGAATTAACTTTTTTACTGTTGCCAAATGCGGTGTTGAGCAATAGCATCATAGAGCTGCTAAGCCACACTGGTGAACGGATCCAGTGAATCCTCTTTTTCTTTTCTTTTTTCTTTTTTTTTTTTTTTTAGCTTGTTTCGAACCTTATATGCATCAGGTTTTAATGTAAGCTTAGAATTGTTCTCATTTCTTCATCAAGAATGCTCTACTTAGCTAGATAACAACAAAAAGAAAAAAGTGACAGTGAATTTCTATGAAAACAAAATATTCTTTTCCCGTCTTGTACTTTAAGGTGAGAAATGTAAGCCCTTGATATTTCCATGGAATATGACTGCACCTAATGCAGTTCATGCCCCTTCCTTTGCACACGTTGAAAGAGAAGGCTGGGAGAGATAAGATGCAACACAATATTGGAGAAAAATACTGCTGCCACTCTTCCAAAAATAAACTATCCCCTAAATGAGAGTACTTTACTCTTAGTCATAAGATCATCCTAGCACATGAATTAGCTAAACGGAATAGCAGTGCAAGTGAGGTTCATTATAAGCAATAAGTTACTTAAGTAAGTTATTAATATTACTTAAGTAAGTTGTTCACTACCTTAATATGAGGAAGAACTTTTTTACTGTGCAGGTGACCAAGCACTGGAACACGTTGCCCAAAGAGGTTGTGAAGTCTCCCTCTCTTGAGATATTCAAGAACCATCTGGACACAGTCCTGTGCATTGTGCTCTGGGATGACCCTGCCTGAGCAGAGAGGTTGGACCAGATGACCCTCTGTGGGTCCAATCTGACCCTCCCTTCCAATCTGACCCATTCTGTGATTCTATGAAGTAGAATGTACTCTGGGAGACATATCTGTCAGCTCACACAAAGGCAGGCTGCCAGTCTCTGTAGTTACTTTCCCAATGATTTTAGTTTTCTATAAATTTAGTCCCGTATGAATAATAGGAGCCAATGTTCATCTGCTTATACTGTTATTTATTGGTGTCACGGCTCTGTCCTCTCAGATGCCTCAGCAGGAGCAGGCAGCACATCTCTCAGGAAATCTGCCTGCTTGCCATCTGGCATGCAGCATTACTGCACTTAACACTGTTGCATGGCTCAAAAATCTGTCTTTACCTTCATATTACCACGGCCTTTGCCTATGACTATTTATTTTCTACAAGTATTTGTCAGAAAGGTGAAGGCATCGGTACATCTGTGCTTTAGTTCCACTTCCCTAAATACTCCAGAGTAAATTGTGTTTGTTTATATGTTCTATATAATGTGGCTTCCTTCAGAAGGACAACTTAATGACAAGAATGCTGCAACTTAATTTTAAATAGTAAGAAACTTCCTATATCCAAGGTCTGACTAATGTAGGGGAGCTATTAAATAATTATATTGAATGTTAGACTTGAGTGCTCTTTCTGTCATATATGTGGGTGAGGATTTTTCACCCTTGACATTTGATGGGAAAGCAGAGTTTTCCTCTTAAAAGAAATAAACAACTGTTGCTAGAGAAATTGTTTCAATGGCGTTCAAATGCTATTTTCAGGAAATGCCCAGAATAGTTTGGACAAGATGAATCAGAAAGACAGAAACAGTTCAAGACATCTCCATTGCCAATTCAGCTGGAGGCACCCAAACACCAAGGCTGTTCCCAGGTTACTCTATTACTGTTTCTGCACTTGCTGTGTGTCTGGAGACATGGCTGCTGGCTTCTCTCTGATAAACACTTCAACACTCTTCCCTGGAAAGCTGTGCTAAGGGTGCAGTGGTCTGTGCAACACAGGGAATAAGAGGGCAGTGGATTAGCAGTGATTAGCACAAAACCCAGAAAGAGCAATTCACATACACATGAACTGGGCTTAAACTCAGCTGTGGTTTGATGCGTGTCCACAGACTAACAGCAGAGCTCTAAGGACTTCTCTTTCCATAATTGTGACATTGTGACTCTATTTTAAACTATGTCGTTTATTTAAATAGTTTCGTACATTAGTATAACGTGTTTGTATAACATAATTACACACATAATGTAAGTGATCTCTGCCTGAGAGGTGCACAGGAGAGATCCACATCGAAGACAATACCTCTGGAAACAACTGAAAAAGGGAAGAGCTACCCTCCCTTCAGTGCCAAGGGGTAACCAGATTTCAGACCATATCTTGAGAGTGCTTACCACTCAACAGAACACCTTGTTAGCATGTGGGCATGACACAGCCCCAGCTGCACTGGCACTCTCTCAAAAATTGTATCTATCTTCATGTGATGCTCTCTGAGCTACCACACACAAACTCTCCCTGTCTGAGCTGCTTTCAGGCATTTTGCCACTTGCTTCTGCAGGCCTGACCCAATGATCCTTCCTCTGAATCACATGTTGGTCACTGCAATCATCTGAGTTAAAAAAAAAAAAAAATTCCAGAGCACAAACTGGAATGAATTCAAGCCTCATGTGACTATGTCCTGTTCATTGTATGCTTCATTGACTGTAGAACAGACACACTGTACTTGCCACAGATATTTTGTAAATACCATCAGTAGCATAATTTAAGTCTGCTCAGATGAGGGTGGAATAATTTTTCTTACATTGATTTCACTTTTTATTGTCTCTGTTTTGGAAGGTAAAAAGCTTAACACATAATTTCCTGAGAACACAGTGAGTCCCATTAAAAACATCAGATCCTAAAATGAAGGCTACATAGTGACAAGAAACCAGAACTGTACGTTTCATTAACATAAGCATCATTTTAACATGCAATTACCTATAAATTATTAGACAGATGTAAACATTCCCAGTTTCTTACTGAAAGTATATTTAAATCATTAAGGAGTAATACACCATATTTCTTGGTTTGCATTCTTAATGATGACTTTTTTCCCCACATTTTTTTTCTAAAAATCCATCTGAATAAACATGGTTCTTTCATTTCCATAGCTTCATTAGAAAACACAAGGAGTTAGGAAGTAAATGAGTTTTATTGTATGACAAACAAACAAAGAACAGCAAAATATGGTCACTCCCAGCAATGTAAACAATATCAGCAAAGTACTGGTGCATTGAGCCAAAGTCCATTTGGTTTACACTGTTGTTAATGTAGTTATTCCCAGTTTACAGTAGTGTGGCCAAAGAGCAGAATTTGTTCCATTCAAAGATCAGTTTTATCTTACCATCAGCAGTTGTCCCTTCTGAATATTGGGCACTGTTTTCCACAGACTGGCATTTGAATGTTTAATTATTTCTATATAGAATGAGAGAGAAATGAGTAAATGTGTTAACTCACTGCTCAGTCAGGACATCTCATCCGTCACTCTGATTAGGCATGTTGACTCCACCAGCACTAATAATATAAGAAAGTGGATGGGACTCATCCAGTCAACATTAGCCATCAAAAAATCAAGCATCTGGTCTGAATAAGTAATTCCAATACGACCAGAAGTGAGGCACAGGGATCTGTCATTACACTTCTCCTAAAATCTTAGAAAGGAGTGAATTTCTCTTTGGATTAATTTGAATTTATCTTTCTTAGACTTTTTCCACTGACAATCATATGATTTTACCGCAAGATCTCCTTTTTAAATGGTTATGCTTAAGTGACCCAATGCCCACCTGCAACTGCTACTAGGTGCTTGAGGATATCAATTCCTTAGAGACTAGGCTTCAAATTGTCTGCAAATACAAGCAAATGGGCTGAATCACTAAAATGAACTAAAAAGAGGAAAATGGGAATGGAAAATTACCAGGATACAAACAATACCTCAGTGTACAAACGAGTTGCTTGTAAATATAGCAATTCTTTACTCCCATGTACAAAGTGAACTGATTGCCAAATCTGTGGTCAGGAAGGCATGCTTCTCCACCTCGTCCAACATACTTTATGAGATCCAAATATTTTTGTTGTCTTCCTTGGGCACATTGAGTCAGGCATCATCTGCTCCATGAAGAGGGTATGTCCCCATGACCAGTATCAGGTGATCCTAGGCAAGAGTGCAGGCTTCTGGGCATTGCTTCTACTACAGTTCTTAATGTTTATGATTAGAGATTAGCTTGAAGGTGATGAAACAAATACAAAATAGAAAATAAAAAATACCATTTTTTACAAACATGTTTTACATGCTATCCTTAAATGGGCACTTTGCTTCTAGAAGAAGCAAAGAACAGAAGCAAAGTCATGAGGAAGTTTCTTTGGTTCATAAATTTAATTAAGCCATAGTTATGCCAATTCTTGTGACTAATTGGGAATGATGAGATGTTGGCGAGTCCTTTAAGCACTGCACTCCCAGACACGTAACCCTTCACAGACCAAAGGCACCCCATAATAAATATAGATATTTACACATTACAGTTGTTATTTAGGCATATGGAAAAGGAAAAATGCAGGTTTGTTTAAGCTGCCCACAAAAACTACTCATACAAGAGTGTGATGAGGAAAAAAAATATAGAGGGAGAGAGAAATATAGAGAGAAATTATTTTCTTCATTTATAATTTCAGAAATACATCAAAATGGCACAAATATTTTTTCTAAATTTCTCTTCCGGTTAGCTTGCATCTGGCTTACTGCTTATAATGTTAACCATTCTATTGATAAAACTATCAGGTTAACAGCCTTTTCTTCTCTGATCTTCTATCACAACAGATATTACAAATCTCTTCAAGCAACCAAAAAATTTACATGGTTTTTCCATCACACATTTCTTAGTTTTGAGTTGGGTTAAGACTAATCCATGTCTCTTTATAACTGATGGAAAATACCATCTGAACTTGTTATTTATGAGATTTTTCTGGATGTAGATAAAAACAGTTGTCCTGTTTTCAGAACAGGAAAGTTAGAAACAGTATCATAACCATCAGACTCTGTGTACTGTAGAGTCTCCATTTTCAAGACTTGTCTCTCCATGACAAACCTAAACATGCTGTTGTTAGTAGATGGGACAATAGCACTGCTGTTAGGCATTTTCTTGTAAGACTTTTACTGTCCCTTCTATTCCAAGTAGTTAAGAGCTAGTTTAGAAACCTGTGATCTGTCTCAGTTCTCAGTTAATGCAAGTCACCTTACATTCATGAAAATGAATGAAGCTAACTCTCTGTACACAATTAAATATTTTACCCCTAAAGAGCACAGCTGAAGAGCCGAACTAAATCACTTGTAAATGAGCCAAAACAGATGTTCACATACAGTTCTGCAAAGAGCTGTCAAAGAGCTGTCCGCAGCCTCCCTTAAAGTGGCATATGGCCTGACTAGATAGGATAGGATAGGATAGGATAGGATAGGATAGGATAGGATAGGATAGGATAGGATAGGATAGGATAG